>NC_089733.1:15751323-16066948 GCF_035083965.1 Branchiostoma lanceolatum
CCCAGCAATCATGATGTCGAGCAGGGTCTCGGCATAGCGCCGGTAGTCAAGGCGACTGCCCTGCTTGTCTAAATAACGGGAGATGGCCTCGAGGTCGTTGCCCTGTTCATTAAGACCTTGCACAATCTCGTCCCGAAAGGCTGTAGGCTCAAATGTCTTTTTTTCATCTGCAAAGACATGAAAATAATGTTAAGTGTTAGCATATCATTTGTACAAATGTAA
The DNA here is from genome assembly GCF_035083965.1 of Branchiostoma lanceolatum. Taxonomy (NCBI): domain Eukaryota; kingdom Metazoa; phylum Chordata; class Leptocardii; order Amphioxiformes; family Branchiostomatidae; genus Branchiostoma; species Branchiostoma lanceolatum. Next base: position 15,751,546 of record NC_089733.1, read on the forward strand.
CACAATCATGTGGCAATGCTATCATTCATGTTTGTTTCTAAAACTAGTAAAAGTAGTGTCTGTGTGCATCTCTGGTGTGCATAGTCCAGTGGTTACAGTGTTCTCACCAGAATTTTTTCACAGCATAGGGGTCAGGTACAGAAGGCCAACTTTACGCGGTGCAAGTCATGCATGGAGTGCTGAAGACATGACCAGAGTAGGGAGTCCGGCATGTTCCCCCAGAAAATTTGTAAATTCATAACCCAATGAGACATTCTTTCATGCATTTTGAGGGATAAATTTTTTCCTCTGTCACAGCCTCATTCTAAAGCCAAATATGAACTTTTTATAAGATTTATGAAGGGTCACAAGGTTTGTCCCAGAAAGAAACACCCCTATGCTGGTTGAAACACAGCATAGGGGTCCAGATCACAGCATAGGGGGTCCAAATCACAGCATAGGGGGCCCCTATGCTAAAAAGGCCCGGCGAGAACACTCAGGACCAAGAGGTTGGGAGTTCAAATCCCGGCTGTTGTCGCTCAACTGACTTTCATGCTAGTGGAAAGGGTCACAGTTGTTAGGACAGGACGTTAAGCTGTGGTCTTCTGTTCACTGTACTTGTGGAAAATAGCTAGGGGAATTTTCAGATTAAATTACCATTGTAGCCTTAAAAAAAGGACAATGTTTGGCATTCAAAGCTTTTACATAGTATCAAACAGTCTTAGGCATGGACAGTATTCCTAAGAATATTAATCATTTCAGATTCAGAAGCACATGTAATCTTAGACATAAGATGTATATAAGGTGAATAGCAATTCTTAGGTTTTTGCAAATGTCAGATGTCTATATAAAGAAACTTTTGTCCTTCAGCTGTACTAGTAATCAGCTTAACAGGTCAAAAAGGATCACAGCAAAAACCAGTTCTTCTATATCATGCTGGGTGCTAATAATCCCGACCAGGCTTGCGCTTGCTCAATAGTGCATAGTCAGTGCAAGGACGCCCTTTGCCATCAAAGATTTATAGTTTGCATGGATGTTCACAGAATTTTTCAATACTCTCCCAGAATACAAGTTCAGCATGGTTTTCATGATATTTGCAGAGCTTGAAATACTGTTAATTCCTTCACTTCCTTTACTTTCACCTTTTGTTTTTTAGGAGAGAAAATGAGGTTTTTATGATGATTAAAACTCAGAGTTGAAACAATGCTATAGTACAGTAGAAATACATTGGAAATCCATATAACACTAAAAACAATCCATTTTCTCACTGCCATGAAATTGAACCCTTGCAAACTTAAACTTGAGTTAAAGCCTTTGTATGGGGGTTGAAAAGTTCCCCTCACCCTTACACAATTGGTAATGATCTGTCCCTGTTATATGACATAGGAGATGAGTACTAGAGCAGCTTTCACTAATGCACACATGCATTAAAACCCACTCTGGGGAGCAAGGGAATCTGAATGCACTAATGTTTCTAGCCAAGGTTAGACTATCATTGCTTCAATGTCACTGTCGCATAACATGTAGGCTTCATTTTAGACTTCAAGCTATTTCTGTAACAAAATACATCTATTTTCAACATACGAAGACAAAGTAAGGCTTCTACAGTGCTTAATTTGACAATTTACTTTATCTTGTATAAAATTTTGTGCAGGTCAAATCTGTACAAGTCAGCACATGTACAAAAGGACCATCTGGCCAATGTGGCCACTTTTTGAAGTTTTTAGAAAAAGGAAGAACCACTTTCCTCAAATCAATTATAACCAATTGCCAACAGCTGGAAAAGAATTGGAAATGTTCCCTAGTTTGCTACATATGTCTTCTGTCATGCTGACAGTTTGAGGCTAATAAATCGATAATATGGTAAGAATATTGAGTCTGTGGCAGAGCTGTCTTGTCCAATTTGAGTGGTCATCACTTTCACCACAGGGAATAATGCAATCCTTTTGATTCTCCATGCGGCTAGTAGTGGCCGAGATTTCTTTCGTCTAGGGGGGCAGACGAAAGAAATTACGGCCACAACTTGCCCCCTTGACCATAACCACTGCTTGGATAATAGTCCTGTTTGTAAGTGCAGTCCTTGTGGCTTCACAGAATTAGAAACATTTGGTGGATTCAATGTCCGAATGTTAACACCATTGCAATGTGGCTTCATTCCATCCTTTTCATACATTCAATTCACCAACTTTCAGTTTATCATTTAGCCAGGCTACGGCAAATGTAGGAAATGTTCTTGATGGTTTTATTTTTGAGGTGACCTTTCTATTGTGACTTTACAACTCTGCGATTTTGCATTTCCAGTGTATCAGCATCACTAGTACTACTGTACCAAAGAACTTTGTCCACTGCAAAAACTCCTTTCCCCTGCTACCATGAAATCAAGACCCTGCAAAAATAATCTCAGGTATCATAATCTACATTCAGATGGTAAAAAAGGGTGGGGGGCATGCATTGGAAAGACTATAATTGTACATGCAGTTTATGTTGCAGCGTTGTGTTGTCCTAATGGTTAGGGTGTTTGGCCCAGAATCAAAAGATCCTGGGTTCGAATCCCCTGGCATGCCAGGTATGTTATGATCTTGGGTAATGCACTTTACATGTCTTTCCTCACTCCACCCAGGTGTGAAAATGGGAAGCTGACTTCGGTTGGGGAGGTAAAAGGCGGTGGAAGGAGAGAGTTTCCAATACCGTGTCCTAGACAAAGTGTGTAAGCCCTGAACTGCGACATACTGTTATTTTTTTACCTTTCAGTCAGGATCATGGCTGGTAATAGTGGTTTAATTTTGATTGAATTTGTATGGTTGTATATAAATTACATGAAATATAGTATTATATGTTTACCTTTGCAACTGTCCAGCAAAATAATGGCTAGAGTCATAAAAGACCTGAGAAAGGACTACTGAAAAGTTCAGGTAAGAAGAACTTGGTTGTGGACATGAAAACTCCTGATATTTCACAACTGTAGCATGTTTTGATAGCCTGTTGTTCCATGGGGAGGGGGGCACCAGGCAGTACAACATGCACCATTCTCTGGCACACATCACAAACCCAGCTTCAACAGTGACTGAAGTCAGGCACAGCCAGTGTAAGCATGTGCCATGGTGCGAAAAATAACACCTATCAGTATCAGATCTGATCACCCATCTTTTGTTTGGTATCTTCAAGGCTACTTGATAATCAGTAAATAGAGTAATGAAGTACACTGTACATGTACATAAGTCAATAATAATGTTACACCTTTTCCACTAGAGGATGATATCGCTGAGTGACCAAAGATTTGACAAATTGGTCAACAAATTTCATACATAAATAACTTTTTTTTACATTCTGTGTGTTTTATTGCCTTATACATGCAAATCATGCTTTTACATCTTGCATATTTAGTGTAATTATGTAATTATGTAATCAAGGGTCGGACACATCTAATTTTGTTCGCTGTACAGCAATTACTACTGAAATAGCACTGTCCAGTGGAAAGGGAGCCTTACTGTATTACATACAGTCATTCATTTCATCGTCAAGTTCACGGTAGAAAAATTTCATGGTTTAAGAAAAATTGACATTTTCACGAACTTAAAGTTCACGGTGATGTTGTGGGGAAGGATGAGGAGTAGTAGTAATACTAGGTATTGTATGATACTAAACGCTAGTTGTTGTAGAGAGTTGGGGAGGGGGGGCAAAAGACTATTTTTCTTACGATAATAAGTTTACGGTACAGAGGTGACCATAAAACCAGTGAACATAAAGTTACAGTGAAAGAAACAGGAGTTACAGTACTCGTCTGGTACCATAAACATGCACCTACCCCGTTTTCTGGTCCGGATCTTTTGACCGCCGAGCGTTGGCTTGGGCTGCTTCTGACTCATAAAAATTCTTGCTGCAATAAGAAGAGAGCTGATTTTCATACATGCATCTTATACATGGGGCACAAATCAAATACAGGTGCTGACAAACATCTATAAAAGCAAACTCAGATCACAGACTTGTTTACCATTCCCTTGTTAGGGCCTAACTTCAAGGTACAAATGTAGTCCGCATGTGGCTAGTTTACCAAACTGGAAAGACAACCTTTATACAACTAAATTATTCAAAGCTCCAAGCTTAAAAACATAACAAAATTTGCCCTTATGGTGAAATACTCAAAGTATATATTCACATCTGCCATGTTCTTTTCTGTAAAACTAATTCTTTTTAAAAGCAACCTGTGATATTTGGCCTGTTCCTGCTTCTTTCATACCGCCCCCCTCCCCCATTCAAAAGCAAATAATTTTTGGCTTGGTTTCATTTGGCATGCTCTTTCGACCGCAAAAACCTCTCAGTTCCATCCAAAACCACCAAAATAAACAATAAAAGACATTAGATCATCTAATATACAAAGGAAATTATGTGGAAAATTAGAAAATTGCAAATTTGTTTACAATGAAACCGTCATGACAAAAGAAAATGGAGCCGTAAGGCAAAAATTATGCGGCGGCAGCCGCCTTGCGACATGTTGGTCAAACAACAAGAGCAGAATTTTAGTATGATTCCACCTCTTCATCTTTTACAGAAAACACCTTCTTCACATTCCTCTTTCCTACAAGAGGGCTTATACGCCTTGGCTAACAGAGTTCATTCATTTTTCCAAACGGTATCTATGACTAAGACGCGCCGAAAAAAAGACTTCCGGCCCAAGACACATGCTTGCCGTCCGACTCGCCAAGATATCGTACGATTTTACCCCCCAAAATAAAACCAGACCCTCCGAGACAATTATCACAACACCTACTTCAACATTAACTCGTAAAATCTTCGTGTTGCTGGTTTAAGAGGTAAAATTTGAAGGAATTTGGGGCCAGACTTACCAGTGTTTCTTCTTTGTCACACAAACTATGACAAACCGGGACTAAACGTGACTAATTTTGCACACGGCACCAAGCTGGAAAATACAGCTGCACCATGGGCAATTTCCCGATATGAAGACCATCGCTGACTGGGGTAAAGTCCCGTCCTGTGGGATTCAATGTACCAAGGACACTTGTTATAACAATATGAAAAAAGGACATTAGATGAACTAATCTCTGGGTTCTAAAAAGAAAATAAGATGGGAAGGAAATGGGTGATTGCTGCATCTGCAATCCTCCCTGTGTGTTTGACTGAATTTTGTAAACTTGCTATTAATCAATCAAATCGATTTTGACAATTTGCTTTTCATTTCAGCCCCGCTAACGTTATAAGAATATGTTCTTTCTTTTCTTTTCTCATGTTCGCTACTTGCTTTTTTATCTATTTATTCTCTTGTTGTCGACCTCACTAAGGACAAATGCATTTGTCATATCACCGCCTTGCCTCTCTTTTCGGAATAAAGCAATAATCAAGGACATTATATAATACAAATGTACAAAAAAGAATAAGATTTTTAAAAGTTGCTTTTGAATCACCTCTCTGCAAATCATAATTCTGGCCATTCCATGGGGTCTTTGATGGCCTTTTGTTTCACTGTTTACACCTTTTACAGTTCTATTCAATGGGAAGTGACAGCTGGTTTGGGTCCTGTGTGAATCCACATGTGTTTTCCAAGGGGATGTCCTTGGGGTTTTCCCGGAACATCCCTGCTAGCTAATCTCCAAGCAGATGCTAGCTACTGGAGGGCTGGAGGGAAAAACAACTCGATGCCTCGATGAAGAAAGGAAGGAAGGAAGGAAGGAAGGAAGGAAGGAAGGAAGGAAGGAAGGAAGGAAGGAAGGAAGGAAGGAAGGAAGGAAGGAAGGAAGGAAGGAAGGAAGGAAGGAAGGAAGGAAGGAAGGAAGGAAGGAAGGAAGGAAGGAAGGAAGGAAGGAAGGAATCGATGAAGGAATCGATGAATGAATCGATGAATGAATCAATGGATGGATCAATGAATGAATCGATGAATGAATGAATGAATGAATGAATGAAGAAGAATGAATGAATGAATGAATCAACCAATCAATCAATCAATGAATCGATGAATGAATGGATGAATGAATCGATGAATGAATGAAATCGGATTTGTAGCATTAACTTAGTCCCTCCCACATTAATGTGATGGCCATCGCTCAATAAACACACTTTCCTGATCCGACAGAATCCAGAACGAGATCAATCATACAAATCATGAACAATTTACTCGTAACATTACCCCCAAGAGACCCTCTTACCAGATGCCAGAGCTTAGAAACCGGTGTCCTGGAAACCGCCTTTTGATCCTTCATTTCCCATAATCCCTTTCGCTAAATATATCCAACATGGCGCCGAAGAAGGGAGATTTAAACGACGACGAGAAAGATTTGATCGCCCAGGTAAACGCAGGTGAGATAAATCTTCAAATTTTGTTATCGATAATTTCATAAAGTAATATTGGTTTAGCATGCGCAATTTTGGTACATTTGGTTCTCCCGGTATTGAGAAACAGTCGCTTAAATGTCAGCCACCTGAGCGGCATGAGCTGACAGCAAAATTATTTTTTTTATTTCCGGGGATGTCCCATTGATCATATTGCCCAGGCTGACGGTGGCGACTATTGCATAAAAAAATAGATTGTTTTCACAAGAATCTGTGCTGATAACAGCTGATTTCCTCGACAAAATCGATAATTTTGTCTTAACCCCATGTAAATATGATCACCCAATCTCTAGAATATTCTTGACTCTATTCTATAGTCTATAATTTTTTAGGGTTTGCGGATTCGATGGGGTGGTCTACAGGGGTGGGCTAGTGGGGTGGGCTACCTCAGCATCTACCCTTTCTGGACCTCAAGGCTGTGCATGGGGGTTTGGCCTCTTATGGAATTTCCTTGAAGAGGATATGGGTCAAGCTGTGGGTGGGCTAGAGGGAAGGTAACAGCACCAAGACTGGTAGAAAAGCCATTTATCATAAACAAACTTCTAAGTACTCAGTATACAATTAGAATTTTAGGGAAGAGGTACAAGGGGAAATAAACTGGAAGTTGCATAGGACAGCTAGGGAATGAGAGAGCCTTTGTTTGACAAAATTCAAAACATATGTCTCACATTTAGACTAGAATGTACCTGAATGCATGTGCTTGCATACAATGTATTTGTGGTTATGTGTGTCAGTGTGCATGAGCGCGGGTTGGAATGTTTTAAGTGTGTGTGTTTGTACAATGTACAGTGTTGCTTTTGTTGCTCATTTCTTTCTTGTACTAGCCACAATGCTACTGTCCTGTTGGCCTGACTGAGCAGTATATAAAGGAACAGGGAACATAGCCCTCCATGTTTAAAAATCTAAAACTGGGGATAACAAACTCCTGCACGATGTAAATGTATGCTCATTGCCCACCTCCACCCCTCACTGTAGCATCCCCAAAGCAATATGATCCTTCAGCAAAATAAAGCATTCTTTCCGGCCCTCCCACAGAGTGACCCATCTTTTCCTCAAGGAAATTCCATTCAATGCTAAACCCCCATGCACAGCCTTGAGGTCCAGAAAGGGTAGATGCTGAGGTAGCCCACCCCACTAGCCCACCCCTGTAGACCACCCCATCGAATCCGCAAACCCAATTTTTTATAATTTTCTGTTCACTACTGAATAGGCTGACAAACATACAACCGATGTTACCAACTTGTCGCATTTTTTTTTGTTAATGGCTAACCTTAGGCTCTTTGTTTTTGCATGAAGAATTGCCAAACGTAGACCAGTTGCTTGGTATTATTGTATTCTTGACTCTGAACATGGTAGTGCATGTAGTACAAAAATGACTTGTTGCAACCTTTTGTCCTTTTTGTAAGAAAGGAAAAGCCCAAATCATTATGAAAGATGATATGTTTTCTTATCCAATGCGAACTTTTGATATACATCTGTAATATTTTTTTATATACCTATCGGTCCAAGTATACATATCCACATGAACCTGGTTTGCTTTAGATAAGTCCAGAACTATGAAGTAAACCAACAAGCTATAAAAATGATCATAAATTTGAAACAATGAAATCGGTAGTAAAGATAATTGCTAATGTTGATGTGTAGCTTGTTGGAGATCTGATTTATTGGAAGCCATAAAAATGCCGTACGACACCACAGTCTTTTTACACACAGACAAAAGCTGGATGCAGGGTAATTTTTCCTTGTGTAAATGGTGTCTCAGGCTAGCCTAAATACTACATGGCCCCCTCCCCAGCTAGACAATAGGTGGGCCACTTGAAGCATGATGTAATCAGGCTACATGGAAAACCCAGCTAGCCATCATATATGCTTCACAAATGCACCCCAAATGCCTCGTAGTTACAGGTTCAAATAATTGCCCTGCTTTGTTTCACAAATTACTAGTACTTTGTCCTCAGACTACGTCAGGCCAGCCTGTTACGACTGCTATCAGCAGAATGGATTGCATGATTACAAATTACTTTAGAGTATGCGGGGATTTCATTTCACAGTAGGAGGAAAATGCAGTTTTTGCAGTGGCTTTTAGTTCCTGGGGTAATATCTCGATGTGTAATTCTACTCTAAAGACCACCTGACTAACATCTGAACTTGTTTCACAGGAGACATCAGTCAAGTGAAGGCTTTGCTGAGCAAGAATAATGTGAGAGTAGACTGTCTGGATGAGGTGAGTACAGTTGGACTTAAGAAAAAAGACATAAAGGTGAAGAACAAACAGACCAATTTCTGTAGTACAGAGTTAAAACTTTGTTGCCAAAAAAAAGATTACTAGTAGTGCATCAAATTTTCAACTGCCCTACTGCAATCTTCCTCAGATTCAAGGACCAAAAAAACATCAAGATCATTTAAATTTTGATTTATAAACACATGACATCAGCAACTGGTCATACATACCAGGAAGCTTATAAGTGCCGGGAAGATCTTCAGTAGATACTGAGGGTGGTATGAACTCTCTGGTATAACACATGCATTTGTTTTCATTCTGACACTCAATGTATCTATTGTTTATCATTTGCGTGTACTTGAAAGAAACATCTATTGTCCATGTATTACAGAATGGAATGACTCCATTGCAACATGCAGCCTACAAGGCGCAGACAGAGATCTGTCAGTTCCTGCTGAAAAGCGGAGCGGACGTCAACTCTAACCAGCACGAGCACGGCTACACAGCGCTCATGTTCGCTGCCCTGTCAGGTATGTTTATTTGTTTTACATAACCGGCAAACCATCTTAAAGTGTTCATTCAGACCCTTGCAGTGGCTAGTGGCGTTAGGGCAGCAGGTTGTCTTGTTTCAGTAGCAGGGTATATTTTTACAGGGAAGGGTTGCTAGCACCTCCTTAAACATGGGAGCCCCTATATTACATGTACATGTACGTCCCTTCCAAAAGACGGGTGCAGCCCCAACCGAGATGTCCCGGCCCAGGATTGAATGCGGGTCTCCCAGTTAGCAACTAGTTGGAACCAGGAGCTCAACTATGAGGCTGCTTCCAGTTGAGCTATAGTGACATGCCATGCCTTTATATGACCTTTTTTTATTTTTCCAGTCTCTAAGGTTTGATTCACTCTGGAATTGGCCCTTGAGCATGATATAATTATTATTGATGTAGATGTATGTCTTTGGCTTTTTTTCTTCCTTCAGCACGTATATTTTGTGTTCTGTTCTTTTCAATTATGTACTACAAACTGATTTTGATATGTGCAAATAAATAAATCAAAATCAATCATGTAGCTTGTGTTAACCTTTGACCAGTATGCTGTTGACCTTTGACCTGTCCTCAGGTAACCTCGAGGTGACCAGGGTGATGTTGGAGGCCGGGGCGCGGACCAGTGCCGTCAACACCGTGGGGCGGACGGCGTCACAGATGGCAGCATTCGTGGGTAAGATCTCCTGTCCAAATGCAGAATTGTTCGCGGTGGTTTTATGTTTGCGGTTTTCGCAGTGAACTCTTTACCGCGAACTTAAAACCACCGCGAAAAGCCTTTCCATTGTGTGACTGTATAGCGCTAGTATTGTTTCAAACGCAAACTCAAAACCACAGCGAACGCTCCATTTTCTCCCTACTGCGAAATTACATTACATGTAAATCTCCGATAACATTTCTGCATTTACTGTGATGTAAATCCTGAAATGTTTTAATTCTCTTACCTGCTAACATTTTGGTAGTCCTCTGACTTCATTCCTCATGGCTTTGGTGTCTACCTTTTGCTGCCAGTTCCACTGCAAGAAAACTCCAACGTCCAATGATTACCCATTCAGAGGTTATGGCCATTTGAAACTTTATTACCAAGATACTGTCTTATATAGTCGTGTGTACCAGTTTCTCTATGATTATTGTTTTGCTCAATGAAACTTGTTTTTCTTTTATCTCACTTCCTCCAGGACAACATGCAGTTGTCAGTCTCATCAACAACTTCTTCTCCAGGGACGACTTGGACTTCTACACCAAGCCACAGGGTTAGCTTGCAAACCTATCTGGTCCTGTGGATTGTTCTTACTGAGAGTTTAAAAGTTCTGTAGCCCTGTCTTATTCATTTGAATATTATCATCAGTTATCTTGATGGTGGTCCCAATGTATAAGGGACTCCTTGTGCGGCTTGTTTCTATGCTCTTTTTAAATGCCCGAAGCATGAAATCATGGTAGAAATGTGCTAATATGAGCAAGTAGATGTTAATATTATTCAGATGGTCTTGTCCAGAATATTTTGCTTTGGGCTTCTTGAACAGTGATATCACATTTTGATCTGCATATAAGGAGAATTGTAATCGTCTTGAGGTATTTTCTTTGAGGGCATTTGTTTATTACTTTGTGCTAATAATGACTAAAAATAAGATCATTTTTGTGGTGCTGCTTCCCAGGTGTGGAGAAGGAGCCCAAGTTACCGCCCAGCCTGGCTGACTGTGTCCACAAACTCATCCTCATGTCCAACCTCAACCCTGTTAAGGTATGGGAATTACACTGCACTATTACCACATACATGTACATGTAGTACACTCACACATCAGCATTCCTCAGATAACCCAGAATGTGTCCACTGTTATATGCTAATCCATTCATTTGTTACATGTACCTCCATGAAAAATGGAGGTACAGTTTTTAGTTGTTTTTTATGTTTGTGTTTATGTGTTTGCATGGCAACAACCTCCTTTTCCCTCCTTCCGTGAAATAAAACTATTGCAAAAGTAAAAGAATTTACAGTTTCTAATATTTCAATTTCAGATCATCCTGCACCTCCAAGAGAACCCAGAGTCCCACGATGAGCTGGTTACCGTAGCCCGGCTGCTGGACACCCTGTGTACAAAGTTCATGAAGCAGTCGGAGACGAACGAAGTCATGGCCATGAAGGTCCACTACCAGGGCTGCGTTCTACGCGAGGCACACAAATGGCTGGTGGAGAAAAATGACACCCTCCTAAACCTCATGAAATAGTGAGTGAAATTTCACTTTTATAAAGGTCTCATTATTTCTCTGACACTTGTCAAGATTATGATAGTATTTAGTTATTCATTGGTTTGGCTGTTCATCACACACAGCCAGGGCTGCCCAACTAGCCTGTGGCTATTACAAAGGGCTAGCCCTGCTGACAAAGACAATGGAATCAGACTTGAACAGTAAGAACAATCAATTACAATATTCTAAATACATCAAAAGAATCATATATAGATGGTCTTGAATAGCGTCTACAGCGTATGTGTATGATAGTAGTACTACCTTTACGTATATAACCCTGCTCAAATATCTAGTCAAATATCAGTCGAAAATCATGTTTCTTCTTATTTCTTTCTAGTTTCTTGAAAGGCAGGGAGAAAGATGGCTTCCCGGTCGCCCAGGAAAAGTTCCTCCGCTTGTCAATACGCAATTTCCCGTACCACGAGAGCGAACTACTACAGCAGATTGTACACAACGTGGCGCCAGTCACAGTGGTAGGTACTGCTGTAGATTCAGTCAGAGTTTTGGTATAAAAACTGGTCTTCATGTTATTCCCTACTATTAGCTACTTACTTGTTACTTGTATGGTAGCTAATGGAGGAAATAAAGTATGGCAAGTATCTCTTTAGTCACTGACAAAAGACAGCGGAAAACATCTGACTGTTTCAAAATTTTATCCAGTTGCCTGAGTAACTATTGTTGGCGTATCTTATTACCTGGATATCTAACCTTCATCAAGGTACTACTGTAGATTGATTTATTTTTGCAGGGACTTGACTTTGCAATAGAAAGGGAAAGGAGGTTTTTGCTGTTGAAATAGTTCTGTAGTATGGTAGTAATATGTCCATGAAGGTTAGACATCCAGGTGATATGATACACCAAATAGCAGTTACTCAAGCAACTGGATATGATTTTGGAAATGGCCAATGTCACTTACAAACAGTAGGGGATGCTCCATGAATAGTTTCATCAGGTTGGTAAGTCACTGTTTAAGCAGCAACACCTGTGCTGCATATTGCTATGTGAACCAGTCAGAATTGCCTTGAAGAAGGTGACAGATGGTCACTGAAACGTCAGCGGAATAAATCTCTTGGTTGTGTAAAAAGAGTCTTTTTATTCAGTAGGGGATGCTATATGAAACGTCTGACCATTTCCAAAATCATATCCAGTTGCTTGAATGAGTAACTGCTATTTGGCATTGAAAAATGGAAACGCATATTTGCAGTGTCAAGAATTTGCGGAGGAGCGTTTGCCTGGAAAATAAAAGCACTGTGAACATTTCGAAAATTGAGACTCATGAGAGTACTTTGTGAGACATTCGCTGACAGTCATTCTAGCAAAAACTGTTCAGGAAAACTACAGCTAGTAAAATGGCTCTTGTTCTCCTGTTGGGCCTCCAGGGCGATGACCCCACAGCCCTGTCCATCCTAGTGTCCGCCATTAACGGACACCAAAGTGCTGCGGCAGAGAACCAGTGCTTCACGTGTGGGGACCTGCAAGCCGAGAAAAAATGTTCTGCCTGCAAAAAGGTCTGTATACATGTAGTTCAGGTTATCCTGATTCTTCCAATGTGTTTTACTACATGTGTTCATTTGATTTGGCCTCTTGATCGAGAGTTTGTGAGTTTGAATCCTGGCCATTATTGCTCACCCAACATGAACGATTCTGGAAAGGGTTGCAGTCTTTAGGGCAGGATGTTAAGCCATGGTCCATTGTTCATTGTGCTTGTCAAGAAAAGCTAGGAAACCTTTCTCGGTACAGTGAACCTGAAATAATGTACATAGCATCTGTCCTCTCTGTCATGACCCGATGAAAGATTAGCTCTTCAGAAAGCTACCTTACATCCTCCCACAACATCAGTGTTGTATAGGTTGGCAAATGGTCCTCTTCCAGAGACTTCAGCTCGGCACCGCTATTTCTATTTCCTTCATTGTTTTCCTTCAGAAAGCTAAACTACATTGGAATCAGAAATCCTTGTGAGCCAAACTGGATTGATCAAGTCAAGTCAAAGTTTATTGCACGACGATTGTAACAGGTACATTGTAAGGCAAAAATAAAATACTGCTGGCTACTTATATCAAACTACTAAAAGCTATAGGTAGGTTCTGTGCTATACAATGGTTAGGTTCTAGGCTGTACAATGCTCCATTTCAAACTACATGAAAGCACTATCTATCTAATATTGTCAAAGGTAGATGACAGGAGATACAATAGGGATCATGAATCCTTTTCCGTCTTGCCCCCCTCCCCCCTAGGTAAAGTACTGTGCTCAGGCATGTCAGAAGCTCCACTGGTTCACTCACAAGAAAATCTGTGCCACGCTGAAGGAAGAGTTCCTCAAAGAACAGGAGCTGGCTGAGAAAATGAAACAGCAAAGTCTAGAAGAGAAGGAAGGTAAGGACTTTCAAAGTTGGAACAATACAACTAGAATCATTACTAATAATACTAACTTTATTGCAAGTTCATGCTCAAAGGCTAATTGCAGACAAACAAGTACATGGAAGTACATGGGAATCGATATAGTTACTAGTATCTAATCTACAATGAAAGTTCTATGTTAACTAAGGTTGACTTTGGTTGGGTTGGAATTCTTTTTTTAAGGCAGTGGAAAATGAAGAGACCCATGTTTTGTATCGTAAGTGGGTTGGTTAATTGTAATATGCTTGTCAGAACACCTCTTTGACTAAGCCTACTCTAACACTAACAGCTGTATTTTGAATGGTTGTACATTTTGTGTGTGTCCTTGTAAGTGCTCGATATAATCTTAAATCCATTACTATATAGTGAATGGTGGAGTGGATACTGAACAGCCAACCAGCACAACTGGGGATGGAGACCCTGGGACAGATATCAGTAATGGTGCTGCACACTCTGGGAACGAGCCCCAGGACGAAGAAGACATCAACATAGAAATTGTGGAAGCAGATGGTAATTTGGAAGTCACAGAAACCTGAAAAACAATGTAAATATATGTGACAATGATTCATTTAAGAAAAATTAGAAAACGGAATGGCAATTGCATCAAATTCTGGATTCAAAATATTGTAACAAGATAGTCTTGTTCAGATGTGGAATTGGGTGGATCTCTGTCAAAAGTGTATGTAGTGCCTGCCTATACTAAATGGAACAAGTCTTCAGAATATCGTTGTACATTCATTCCTGTCCTTCTTTGTCACATTTTGATTTCCAGTCTCTGTTTGTATTATACATGTACAATGCACCAAAAATAATTACTCAAGCAACTGGATACAATTTTGAAACAGTCAGACGTTTCAGACAGCATCCACTGCCTTTTGTCAGTGACTAACGATAGGACTGAGAACACCAGGTTTTATACCAAAACTCTGAATAGTATAATGCACTTCTATATGAGGGTCTGCATGCCCTTTTTTCGTTTAGCGTTACGAGCGATTTTAATTCACCGTTAATCGTTACCGGCCGCCCTGAATTTACCGTTAAGCGTTATCGGTATATTAATCGTGAAGCGTTACTGGTCGTTTTAATTCCTCGTTAAGCGTTATTTGTCATCCTGAATTCAACGTTAAACGTTATTGAGTAATTCCTCGTTACGCAGGAAAAAGCATTTCAGAGGGGCAAGATTCCAAAATTTTCTCCAGGGAGCACATGGCTCCGGCGAAAATATGTCGGTAGGGCGCCCCCAGCCCCCCACAAAATTTCAAGCTGAAACACTTCTATTTCTCACTCTACCAGCAAAGTTTTCTCCTCAAATTTCAGGAAATTAAGCGTTTCACGGTTCAAGATTTTAAAATTTTCCCCGGGTGCATGCCGGGCCTCCGTCAAAAAATATTGTCAGGAGGGCGTCGACCCCCAAAACTCAACCTGAAACTCGTCTGTATTTTTTTCACAAACAGAGATATCATTAAACTAAACTTACAATACCAGTAATATTTGCCCGTCGAAATGCAAGAAATAGCGTTTCAGGGTGTCCAGAATTTTCCCCGGGAGCATGTCGCAGCTCCGGCGAGGTCTGGAGGGCGTAACGCCCCTCAAAAATCAAGCTGAAACTCTTCTGTATTTTTTTTTTTCAAATAGAGATGTCATAAAACTTAGCTTACTCTTCAGCAAAATCCCCCCCTCAGAATGCAGGAAAAAGCGTTTCAGACGGTCAAGATTTCAAAATTTTCGTCGCGCCTTCGGCGCTCGTCATCGTGATCATTAACATTTCGTCCCACCAATACGAAATTTCCTATCGCCGCCGAATTTAAAGGGTTCGGAGCAGACGTGTGAGAATGGCATAGCGTAATAGGTCTCTTGCCACAAGATCAGGACGAGTAGTGGCAAAAAAAACATCGTCTTCAGGGGTTTCTCATGTTCTAAAAATGCTGAATTTACCGTTAAGCGTTATCGGCCGGCCTGAATTTACCGTTAAGCGTTATCGGCTGGTCTGAATTTACCGTTAAGCGTTGCCAGGACCCCCCCCCCCCCATGCAGACCCTCCTATATGTACCCATTCTCTCATTGTTGGACTCACCCAAACTTTATTTCTATACATATAATGATTATGTAATATTGATTGTCATAGTGATAATTTCCAACTTTTGAAGAAATTATTGAAGCTATGGACAAAGTTTTAACTATTTTCCAATATAAAAATTGGATTCTAGACTTATTTAGGAATTGATTGATGTGAAATTGAGGAAAATCTTACTTGATGAAATTATCATATTACAAGAGAAACAGTTGCACGGTGACCATCAAATATCATTCTATGTTAAGAAAACATCTGTAGGGCAACTTGTACTTTGTTGCCTTGAATGTTGGGTATCATATCTATGACTTAGTGGATGTATTAGGGGAGATATTTTTAGCCTTGTTTGTCTGCATGCATCATATAGCCTAGCAGTACTCTGTTCTAGTTCAAGTTTTCTCCTTCAATCGCTTCCCTTGCTTCCCTTCTCAGTCGTTGGTTGAGAAAGTCCAAATGTCCACAACAATATTTTCTACACATGCCAGGTGCATGTACCACAGCATTACACCTTAGAGGCGCAAAATGTACCGCCAAGGATGGAATACCTATGTTATAACATGGGCCGGCTTATCCCGGTACACCCTGAGCCTCACTTTGGTGCATGACCCCCAGCTGACCCCGGGAAATTCAAAATGGCCGCCGTAACTGGAAAGAGGTCTATAGGCATTCGAATATTCACCTTAATTATAGAAAAGAGCTCTGACTGTCTCCGAGTCATACAGTTCTTGTAACAGCATGGTAACAGAGTTTGAAAAAGCACATTGAAGTATGGTCCCTGTTTCTCTGCTTCTGAGAAATATCTAGATCTGATTCCCAAAATAATGCCGGATGTAAGTACCAAATGTTTCAAGGGAGCAGGGGACAGACTAATCTGCAGGGAAGCGATTTAAAGAGCAAACCAGAGTTAGAAAAGAATGGAACCAAGCTATCATTAATGTTCCATACCATGTCTTAGTTGACTGTGCAATAGTATGAGTATGAAAGTCTTTGCTGCTGATATTACAAATTATACTTATGTACATGCATATTGCATTTAGTAGTCAAATAGCTAATGTAGCAATAGATACATTTACTTTGTAACATTAATGACTGTCAATAATGATGTATGTGAAAATATGAATAAGTTGTAACAGCTGTGATGATATTAATTATGTAAGCTCATGGTGTAAGTTGTATTGTTTCAGTGTGCATGTTAATTTACAATTAAGCTGTAAAAATGATTCTTTTGACTTGCTTTTTAAACTCTATGTCTACCATAACAGTGATATTTCATCAACAAATCATCCATGATTATTCATTTTCAGTAGTATTGTATTGTTAGCACCAGGGAATTCCGGATTCTTGGACAATAAGCTCGTCCATACTTCCGAGTGCGGATTTGCGGTGACAGGAATTGTGCGTAATATGTCAAAGGTGACGACCCCTGACTTGTAAACAGCTCTCATCTCGACCATTGTCCGAAAATTCAGTCTACTTGAGTAGATAATGTGGACTACAAAATTAACACCTGAAATATATCAATAGCTGATATCTTGTTGGCCGTACTGTGTTTAATATCCCCCTGCTATCTTTAGGTGCTCTCCCGTAGTGAACGGACAGGCGTCGCTGCAAAGCCAGCAAACGGCTTCCGCAACCTCTCCGGGCGCTGCTGCGCGACCAACAGGATACATCGAAAGCAGCTTCTCCGCCGTACCTGGTGGTGTCTTTTCCAGGAACTGATCCACCAGAGGTGTAGCGGTGAGACCAGGGCAGACGGCGTTCACACGTATCCCTTCCTTGGCGTACTCCACCGCAGCGGTTTGGGTGAGACCCTGGACGGCAAATTTGGACGCGCAGTATGAAGCGTTAGTTTCAGGAACAGGACCCAGGCCCGTGATGCTGCTGGCGTTGACGATACTGCCCCGCACCCCTCGGAAGCGGCACACGTCCGGCTTGTCCGCCCACTTGGCCGGGTCGCTCATGACGGGCTCCTGCTGCAGCATCTGGGCGATCTCGTACTTGAGACACAGCCACACGCCCTTGGCGTTCACGCCCATGACGCGGTCGAACTCGTCTTCAGGCGTGTCCACAATTGTGGCGTTCGTAGTCACGACCCCGGCGCAGTTGAAGGCGCAGTCGATCCGCCCGAAGTGCTGAACCGCCGCGGTTACCATGGCTTCCACGCTTGTTGCTATGGTAACGTCCACCTGCACGGCGATCCCCGGAGTTTGGAGCATGCGCAGTGTCTCCTTCGTGCTTGGCTCGTCGATATCAGCGACCACACAGCTGTACCCCAGCTCAGCAAACCTGACGGCCGTGGCACGACCGATGCCGCTCCCGCCTCCCGTTACCAGGGCAACGGGCTTGCCTCTGATGGTTGCCATGGTTAGTGATTTGCGCCTAGAAGACAGAACGATGTTACTTGTGTTACTTGACGGAATGAGTTACTATAATCACAAAATCGGCATCGACTTGTGCTTGAATGACAACGAGGTCATCAGGGATGGCAAACTTCACCCCTTTAATGTAGGTCAGAAACACACGCACACACACATGTGCACACACACACACACACAAGCGAATAAGTTCATACGCAATCCATGTAGCCGCCACATTGGTGGGGTGGATTGATCATACAGGGCGACCGATCATTCAGAACGTGCAAGTTGATCGATTCTACGTCTTCCAAGCATTGAATTACTAAAACGTTCGGGGCTCGGGACATTCACAGAAGTAAAACAAATAAAATCAGGTCAGAACGTTTCTCACATGTTTCTCTCCCAACCTTCCCCAGACCGTGGTTGGGAGTCAGCAGTTGGGTGCAATTAAAATCAAGGTCGGCTTTCGGGAGTTGGTCGGTAAGGTTCCATACTAGTCTTTGCAGCCCCCGTCATACCGCACGACATTTTCCGCGGTAATTACTAATACGCCCGGTTTTCAAGTCTCTCGACCGTCGCGTAACTTTTAGGGATCGGTCAGAGTTCGCAGGTCACCGAGTGAAAAATACGCCCGACCCTCTGTCGATAAATAGGATCGGGCGACCTGTTGGTGATGATCAACAGATATGGCCGATGCTCGTCGGCTGTGTGACAAGGGCTTCAGTCGAATTTAGTCATCTATTCTGCTTTGGATGCTGCCAGAGGGGCGAACTGAAGCTAGAATGTGCCGGATGGATTCTATGCTGCACCTAACCTACATGTACAGACGACTTTGGCCGGGGAGTGGTCGGGAGCAAAATCATATCTCCAGCCGATTAGGAAAACACGAAAGGCATTCTTAACAACACGTTTCTTTGGAAGCAACTGACAGCGAACGAGGTCTTACCTATTTAAGTAGATGCAGTCCTTTTAAACAAGACAGAGCCTCAAGAACCGGCTTGGAACAATGGCGTCTTTCAAAGTTGAACTTTGGACCCACCGAAAAGTAAATATCACGCGACTATCGTTTATGAAATTTAGTTAAGCCCCCGTCACAAATAAGAAATTCAGCACGGCCGACGTGTTGGCGAGCTTCAAGTGTGTATTTTCGGCCGAAGAACGGCCGACGTCCTGTCGATTACGCGGGCTTCGGGCGATTTTTGCCTTTTATCAGGTTAGTCGATTCTGACTTCGTCCATGTCCAAGAGATTGTGCCATCTCATGAGGCGTTTTTAGTGTTCGACGGACGCTCGGACGATTTTGAAATTCGGCGAGCTTCGGGCGATCTACAAATTCGGCCGACGCTCGCATGAATTGTGACGCCGGCTTTAAGAGTTGCTAATATCCGATGCTTACACAGGATACAGTTGCGAGGTCATGTGTGCAGGCGTTGGATTAGATCTAGTAACCAACTGGAATGTATTCATTCGTAGGAATACTAAGGCACCAGTGAACGTGGATTCTTTTGAAGGGAACCGTAGGACACGCTACCTTTATTTGGCATACAGGTGGACCGAAAAAGCATCGGACTGCGCGCAACATAACGTGACTTTCCTGTCCCTGTGGCCAGGCGCTACACGGACGGAGCTCTGGGCGGAGTGGGCGGAAAACTGTCAGCCTAAAACATCACTTCAGATCTAATCTGACGCCTGCACTCCTGACCATGCAACTGTAGCCTATGTTAGCGATAAATATTAGCTCTTAACTTTAAACAATAGTCGCGTGATGTTTACTTTTCGATGGGTCCACAGTTCAACATTGAAGGACGCCATTATTCCTAGCCGGTTCTGGAGACTCTGTCTTCTTTTAAAATCGCTGCGTCTACATAACCAGGTAAGCCTTTTGCTGTCCTGGGTCTCACCAGGTCACTGCCAGTTGCTTCCAAAGAAATGTGTTGTTAAGAATGCCTTTTTGTTTTCCTAATCGGCTGGAGATAAGAATTTGCTCCCGACCACTCCTCAGCCAAAGTCGTCGGTAGGTTAGGTGCAGCATGGAGTCCATCAAGGGTCTGAAGTATTGTTATATTTCACTGCCTAAACACGGAGCAAATATATTTGTTTTGCTGGCGTGTTCTTTTTCATCTTCTTCTGCCTCAAAACCACGCAGATGTAGGGTGATAGCTCTAATACTGGTAATGTAGAGACTTATATTTCCGTTACGGTAAATGCTGCGGATGTCATATTGGAGGTGTAGGTATCTTTAGGACAGGTGAATACACCTGAATGTAAATTATGCTCATGAGGACCTAATTTGCATAGTTTAGGCAGAAACTTATATTTCCCCTACAGTCAATGCTAAGAATGTCATATTGGAGGTGTAGGTACCTTTAGGACCTTCATATGTAATTTATGCTAATGACAACGTCATTTGCATAAAGTATGCAGGAACTTATTGTTCCCTTAGCTTTGAGAATGGTGAATACCATGGAATATGTGTTATGGTAATGACGACCTAATTTGTGTCATGCAGAAACGTCATGTTTCATACGTCCTTTATTAATGGGAGGGAAATATCCTGCATTTTCTCCAGAATGTCTTTCGAGATAGAAATACAAAGGTTTGTTTTTTGTGACTGTATGTGTGTCTTTTCCTGAAGTACACTAAAGGGGTGAAGTCTGCCATCCCCGACGACCATCCCTGTTGTCATCCAAGTACAAGTAGCCCTTTTATGTGACAGTACATAGTAATTTCAACAGTAATTCCGCCAAGCAACAAAAATAACGTAGTTCTGTTTCTATTCAAATCAGTAACCATGGCAACCATCAGAGGCAAGCCCGTTGCCCTGGTAACGGGAGGCGGGAGCGGCATCGGTCGTGCCACGGCCGTCAGGTTTGCTGAGCTGGGGTACAGCTGTGTGGTGGCTGATGTCGACGAGCCGAGCGCGAAGGAGACACTGCGCATGCTCCAAACTCCGGGGATCGCCGTGCAGGTGGACGTTACCATGGCGACAAGCGTGGAAGCCATGGTAACCGCGACGGTCCAGCACTTCGGGCGGATCGACTGCGCCTTCAACTGCGCCGGGGTTGAGGCAATCAGCGAGAGAATCGAGGATACGCCCGAAGAAGAGTTCGACCGCGTCATGGGCGTGAACGCCAAGGGCGTGTGGCTGTGTCTCAAGTACGAGATCGCCCAGATGCTGCAGCAGGAGCCCGTCATGAGCGACCCGGCCAACTGGGCGGACAAGCCGGACGTGTGCCGCTTCCGAGGGGTGCGGGGCAGTATCGTCAACGCCAGCAGCATCTTGGGCCTGGGTCCCCCCCAGCATGGAGCTAACGCTTCCTACTGCGCGTCCAAGTTTGCCGTCCAGGGTCTCACCCAAACCGCTGCGGTGGAGTACGCCAAGGAAGGGATACGTGTGAACGCCGTCTGCCCTGGTCTCACCGCTACACCTCTGATGGATCGGTACCTGGAAAAGGCGCCACCAGGAACCAAGGAGAAAGCGGTTTCAATGTATCCTGTTGGTCGCATTGCAGCACCGGAGGAGGTTGCGAAGGCCGTTTGCTGGCTTTGCAGCGACGCCTGTCCGTTCACTACGGGAGAGCACCTGAAAATAGCAGGGGGATATTAAACATAGCACCGCCAACAAGATCTGTCACTGTCAGTGGAACAACCTGACAACGTAAGGGATGGTGCATCAACCTTACAAACCCTGCATTTTTCGCGACTATTGAAATATAAAATATACTCGGTATACTCTCTTTTTTTCTACAATATCAATCGTTTCATCAATGTAAGAGGAAGATAATGTTATGTTTCAGTGTGGATAATTCCTGCTCATTATGATTTATGTAAAAATATCAGAAGGACCACGTTTTGCATTAAAATCACTTAACCTATTTCGTACAATTTTACCCGTCCTTTTCAGTCAAAAATAATATAAACTTATAATACAATGATAGCAAAATGCACTTGAAATATCAAAGTAATTATGTTTTCAAGAATACATATACATATTGAGGACAACCTGAAAATCCCATGTTTTGAAAACTGCACATTCTGCTGGGGTCCATATAGACCGCACTCGAACTCAACAGTCTTTCCTCTATATTATAAATTCCACTGACAGTATTGTGCCTATCATATCTCCGGAAAACCCAGGGGAGGTTACAGTGGATGTTTACTGACAAAGTCACCGAATGATTATTTTTAATCAAGAATGTTCACCGTTGGGATGTTTGAGGGTAAAAATACTCCAGTTGGTTACTAGATCTAATCTGACGCCTGCACTCCTGACCTCGCGACTGTAGCGTGTGTACGCATTAGATATTAGCTACTCTAACTTTAAACAATAGTCGCGTGATGTTTACTTTCCGGTGGGTCCACAGTTCAACATTGAAGGACGCCATTATTCCTAGCCGGTTCTGGAGACTCTGTCTTCTTTTAAAATTGCTGCGTCTACATAACCAGGTAAGCCTTTTGCTGTCCTGGGCCTCACCAGGTCACTGCCAGTTGCTTCCAAGGAAATTTATTGTTAAGAATGCCTTTTTGTTTTCCTAAATCGACTGGAGATAAGAATTTGCTCCCGACCACCCCCAGCCAAGGTCGTCGGTAGGTTAGGTGCAGCATGGAATCCATCAAGGGCCTGAAGTATTGTTATATTTCACTGCCTATGCAGGGAGGAAATATAGTTCTTTTGCTGGTGTGTTCTTCTTCTTTTCTTCCTCCTTCTTCTTCTGCCACAAAACCAAGCAGATGTAAGGTGTTAGCCCTATTACTGGTAATGTAGAGACTTATACTTGCAAACACATCGGCCTGCAAGTTCTCGTTATGATTATTATAATGTAAACGCGGTCAACAAGTCATTTTGTGCATCCTTTCTGTGCAGCATGAAATTCTATCAAAAATTAACCAACTTTCAGGGACGTTCAAAGTCCAAAAGCGCAAACAAACCGGCTGCCCAATGTACATAAAAACTTAGATAAAACAGACGCCAACGAAGTTTGCTCTGTCTGTAAATGTCATGTCCATGAGAACTCAAGTCTGTGCTCGTAGTTTTAGACGTAGTTTATCCCTATCTAGATGGAGGGGGGGGGTAAAAGTGCCCGCGCCAACTCTTATGTCGTATAACACGACCTTGAAATTAGATTCTATTCAAACAATAAAATTAGTGAAGTTCTAGAAGTGTGCTAAGTCTTCTTCCATACAGCAAAACGCGTACGGTTGTCGAGATATTGCCAGCGTTGCACCTCAAGGCATAGCATAGGGCTAGACCTAGGACAAGGCCCATATGAGGGACCATTTCGTGGTCTCATTATCTAAGACAAATGTAGTATTCTGGTGGTCTTTTTGCTCATGAAGGGGACTATTAGTGCATTTTCTAACGTTTTGACTGATTTAAAGTTAGGTTTAGGGTTGGTTGCGACAAGAAGGGGGGAGGGGGGTAAGCGGTGTTTGAGTCCACACTAAGTCCTATTGCTGTAGTTAAGCATAGGCGGCGGTTTTAGGGGCAACGGCCAGTCTGATTGAAACAAAAACGATATTTCAAGTGAATCGACGTCAGTTGCAGATACAACAGCCAACTTTCCCGAATTCAATGTTTATTGCCAATCCCCGCTGGCGTAAGGTCGCAGACTACAGTATTTCGCCTATAGGGATTTACATGGTTAAGCCCCCGTCACAAATCAAGAAATTAGCTCGGCCGACTTGTCGGCGAGCTCCAAATGGCGATTTTCGGGCGAAGTACGACCGACGTCCTGCCGATTCTACGGGCTTCGGGCGAATTTTCGGAGCTCGGCCGACGTTCGCGTGTCACTGGAAGCTGCGCTTAAATTCAGCGAGGCCTCGGCGACGATTTTTGAACTCGCACAGCTCGTCAACAGTTTGCCCGTAGCTCGCCCGAGCAACGCCCAGCGCTCGGCCAATATTCGGACGGGCATCCGAGGATTTTAGACCCGATTTTTGATCGGTCGGAGGTCGCCCGAACTCTTCGGCCTCGTGCGAGCCTCGCACGGGCCTTGAACAATAGTCGGACGACCGTCGTCAGTGTTCCGGCCGACTCATGAAAAGTAAGGCGTGCTTCGGGCGAGCGTTGTGCAGGTGTTGATGGGAGCTTGGACGGGCCTCGGCCGAACTCCTTCTTGTTTATAGATAAAAGGAAACGACAGTTTGGTTTATAACATAAGATGATAAATGATACTGTAATATTAACTAATACTAATTTCAACTTGTCGACGAATGCTGCCAAACTTTTCTAATGAAAGACAATTCAATGCAAAGTTAAATTTTCATTCAAAAAAAAAATTATAAATAAAATGTTGACACCGAAGACAATGCTTCTTGTTTCAATTTGTATATTAATGAACTGGGGCTTGACTTTTGAGGTTTGACTTCACTTCCTGAGTTTTTTCTCCAAAAAATGACTAGTTGAAAGTCCACTGAGTCATTATAGATCTATGTTTGTCTGCCGAGGCACGCCCAGGCGTCGGCAGGGCGTCGATAGGCTTGTCAACGGTCGGTCGAAGCTCGGACGGCGTTCGCCCGAGCTTCGGTCGATTTCTATTTGGTGAAAATTTTTGGATCGGGGTTAAACGACTGATCTGTTGACTTTGTGGCTCCTGCACTTGTATTTTGATTGGTCTATAACAAAATGCCTCTTTATGTGATTATTTTCAGTGTGCCCACCTACTTCACTTGTGCCCTACAGATTTGCCACAACTCAGAAAATAAAGTTGGTCCAAATTTGAGATTGTTACCAGGCCATTTGATTCTGACTTCGTCCGTGTCCAAGAGATGGTACCGTCTTATGTGGGATTTATGATTATTAGCGTTCGACGGACGTCGCCCGAGCCCCGTTCAATTTGTGACGGGGCAGGTTTTCAGTGAAAAATACGGTCGACGCTCGGGCGAATTTGAAATTCGGCGAGCTTCCGGCGATCTACAAAATCGGCCGATGCTCGCATGAATTGTGACGCCGGCTTTAGGACCCCAATGTGAGAACCTTCGACGCTTCAAAATTTATAGTAGGGTGCACAAGGTACAACATTTGAATATGTTTGACTTCAGTGTACAATCTACAATATATGTGAAAATGAGCTGGTGGTCCCGTTGCTAGCCTTGCATCCGCGTTGCCATGCTTAAGTGCTCCGGCCACAAGCGGGGTGCCATAAGGCGGTCGGTGTAAAATAACACAAATCTCGCTCAAAATAACGCATTATCCGATTATCACACTAAAAATGAATATATGCACACTCAAACTACATTAGTATGCTTTGAAAATTTGTATAATCATATAAGAGCTCATCGCGAACACGGCGCTTCAAATTACACACCGTTTACGCGTGTATGTATAGGTCGCTTTCGGTCAGTGAACTTTGAACCCGGGGATTTTGTTGTCTAACTTACGTCCCAAACAGTGGTTTTATGCATACTTTAGACTTAAGAACCTTTGAATCAAAGTTCTAATTTCTAACAAGAACGGGATCCAAAAATACGCACCAGACAAAGGATGGGGGAGGATTTGTACTTTAATGAGCAATACACTAATCCTGCGATAAAATACCGGAAATACTTTTGCCCCGAACAAACTATTAAAGGGTACCTATCTCCTGTATGGTCCACTTTGATGCCTAGTTTCTCCAACAAATACGGTACTTGACTTGGTCGCAGTTCAAGAACACTGGAAATAGTTGTAACACGTATCAACTGAAATGATCATCGAATGCGTCGATGAAGGTTAGAAATCCACTTGATAAGATACGTAAGGTATCAGTTATTCATACAATTGAATAGATTCAGGAAACGGCCACGTCTGACCGTTTCCAACATCCATCCAGTTGCTTGAGTAACTGTTACCTTGCTGATGGGTTTTATGTCGTGGATTATCCAAACGATTTACAGAAGGTTCCAGATAAGGGCAAGGATCAGCACCAGCACGACGAGGATTTTGAGAATCCGGGAGATCCCTGCCTCATCGTCGTCAGGCGTAGCGCGCGTCTTGGTTGGGTACTTGACGCGGTACATCTGCGTCTGGATCGCCTCCTTGGCGCCCTTCCAAGCCCCAGGTCCCATCAGGCGGTACTGGTACGGGGTGCACGGGCCGAAGTAGCACTCCAAGGCGAGGAGAGGGTCGGTGAAGAAGAGTCGCTTCATGTCAGGCTTGACTCCGATCTCCTCAGCCACGTCGTCCATCATTTTGATGTAGTCCACCTGGATGGTGTGCCGTGGAGACTGGTAGTAACGTTTGGACATGTCGATTTTCTTCTGCCTGATGTCGTCGAACATCGCGCCTTGGGGTGGGAGCTTGGTCGTCCCCTTGAAGACTCTGGTGGCCCAGCGAGACATGAGCTCTGAGACCGGCATGATCGCGCCAATAGGCTGGACGAGACCAATGACACTGAGAGTGGGAGGATTCAGCTTGGGAGGGAAGACATACTTGTAGAGGGAGACGTGGTTGTCATCCGCTTTCATGACTGACTCGTCGATGTAGGCGAAGTCGAAGCGGTACCCTGTGCAAAAGACGACGGCGTCGATGTCATCTTCTACAGTGTCGTCATCAAAGACGACGCCGGTCTTGGTGAAGCGCTTGATGTTAGGCTTGACGATGATGGAACCTGTGATGATGCGGTTAGGCAAATCGTCGCTAACGGTACCGTGCTGCGCAAGGACAGGGTGCTCCGGCTTGAGACCGTAGACAGAGTGGTCAAAGCGCTGGTTGTATGCTTGTCGTGCGGCCCGTTCCTTGACCCAATCCGGCAGGGCGTCGGCCCAGCGGCGAGAGGCGCAGATGTCGAGGGGAAGGCCTTGAGACGAGACCCGGTTGGCCACCCAGCTTCCCCTTCTGGTGCTCAGGAAAACCTGTGAAAGGAAACGAAGTATAGCTCAAGCTAAATATTTAAACAAAAGATATTCATGTAAAACTTGCTCATTTAAGGACTGTCATAGAACATAGCCTTTCTTCTACCAGTTCTAAACTTTTAACATACAATGCATGGAGCTTTCAAAGATTCAAAGTTTAGACACCAAATACTTGTCCGTGGCCTGTAGACAATTTTACAAAATAGAATTGAAGCCTGCATTGGCATTTCCAAGTAGACGATGAACTAATTCTGCCTGTTTAAGGCCCTTTGTTGGTGCGGCCCCAACGCACTGCAAGGTAATAAGTGAAACTAACATACTTGCTTAGCGTGTCGACTGAGTTCCACGGAGATATCTACACCCGAGTTGCCGATCCCAATAATGATTACGCGCTTGTTCTCGTAGCCCTTGAAGTCCTTGTAATCGTGGCTGGTGGAAGGAACACCGGATAGGATTACAATTAACATGATTGGTTGAAGTTTACAAATACATGTAGATCATCTTTTTTCTTGGTCAATTATTTGATATAAAAAAAAAAGCTTAGATAGGATAAAGTTATTTCACGGTTAGACATTGCAAGGCTAATATCCTTCTTTATTCATCAGTCTTTTAAAGTAGTTTCTAAGGTTACAGCTGCAAGGTAGACGTATATGACAGTCAAGGTTGAACTGTGAACATTTATTTTGAAAAAAGCGTTTGATTAAAACATTAACTCCTTTTTTAACGATAGGTTTACAGCTTTGAGCATGAAGAATTGATTCGTCTTCAAGGGATTCATTTGGGTTAGCCTGTGTTTACACAACCTCATGCTGGCGGGGATTGATTGACCCCTTCTAGGGGGCCGATAACTGTCGGGCGGACCGCTAGGAGCGCGATTTAATCAGGGTACCTGTGAGTGGTTTTTCCCTGGAAGTCGTCAATGCCTGGGAAGCTGTCCCTGGGGTAGTGTGGGTACACATGGTGTCCTGTACACAGCATCACGGCATCGTACACTTCCGTGTTACTCTCATTCTTCTCCTGAAAGGAGAAGTTACTCATCAACTCATGCCCTGTACCATTCTTGCTCAAACGTAACATTTACAACTCGACGTGTCACATGACAGCCAGGCCCATCGAAAATTTTCATCATCGCGCCTTTCATATACATCACCAGCTGAACAATTTTGAGAACATTGTCTGAATCATTTTACATTGCAAATATATGTAGTAAAATTTCTTGCGACGAGTCCGTAGTTACGGCACACAGATAATAAATCGACAGCCTTCCGCACATGACCCCCCCCCCCCCAGATTGTGATAGTACAGCCAAATATTTAAAGACACTACGGTTTTACAACGGTCTTCAGTCTAAAACGTACCTCATGACTGTAGGTGATGTCCCACTGTCCGGTCTCTGCGAAGTCCTCCCTCGGTTTTACACGGTCAACGTGGTGCCGGAATCTGGCAAAAAAGGATCAAAAACACTTTCGCAAAGAACAATCCTAACGTGCCTTGCTTGCTTTCCTGTATGCTACTTGCTTTCCTGTATGTCTATCACATCGACAAGTTTGTAATGTTATCCTTGAGTGTACCTTTTATTCCATTCGCCTACTTCTGTTGAGAAAAAGCTTATTGACGACCCTCGGCAATTTATTTATTCAACACGTACCTCTTTGTGCACACCCTCTTAAGCCCCTGTCACACTTGTGCGTATATTCAAGTGCGCATGAGTTCCGCAGCAACATTTTTTTGTTTTAGGTATATTGTGCGGGGAGGATGTTGCTTTCTACGTTGACCCATCGTTGTGCAGCGTGGTTATCAAACCAAAGAAATTACTTCTTTGGCTGCAAACTTAATCTAAACCAAAAACATGTTAATACGCAACTCATGCAGGCCTGTATATACGCACACGTGTGACAGGGGCTTAAGAGGGTGTGCACAAAGAGGTACGTGTTGAATAAATAAATTGCCGAGGGTCGTCAATATCTGGGATTTGACCTTTTAAACAGCACGTTTCGCTGGTATCTTGTTGTTGATCTCTCTACTGGTGCGTAGCTAATGGCATCTGTTAAAAAGAAGGCTACACTGGGTGCATTCCGATTTGCACGCAAACGGACGTTTGTACAAGAGCAACATATTAACTACCATGGCTGCAGTTTATCTACTAGGGGTTAAAGTAGAGTTCAGGCTAGGCCGACCTAAAGGCGACCATTGCCCCCCCCCCATTGTCCTAGCTTTAATATAATTTGACATACTTCCAGACTGCCACAGACTTTACCAAGCCAAAGATACCATGCAATCACGTAATATCTATCAAGCTCTCATTCGTTTGCTATTAAGGGGTTCATCCTTTGTTTCTTTTGAATATAATAGTGAAATTTTGGGCTTGACCCAGGCTTTTATTGTAATTAGCTAGAAAACGTTTCAAAACTTAGTATGACTGTGTTTATATATTGATTGTTAATTGCTTATATCATTATACTTGTTTGTAATGGACTACCCAAATGCTGTTACTTCTTGTTACTGTATTTGTCTCTGTCAGTTGTAATCTTTATTTTCAGAGGTGATGTTTCATATACGCTACTGCTAGAGTGCATAACGTCTGTGTCAGTGTATTCTTCAGTTGATTGATAAAAAATCACGCAACAGAAGCTCACGAGCGGATAACAGCTCTGACAAGAAGAATTGGAACTGCAATAGAATGTGATAGTTTATCCCCAAAGCAGCAAAATACGACCAGTTTGTCTCACCTGATGTGTTTCATTAGGTCAAAATTCTCCGCGTACATCCTGAAGTACTTCATGACCAAGGAGTGATGCATGAAGTTGGGGTACTCCTTGGGGATGGGGAAGTCACTGTAACACATCATTTCCTTACTGGCGTTGATGACCGTGGAGCGGTAGACGCTGGCAAAGCCGGGCAGGGCTTCTTCCTTGAAGTTCCAGAGTCCGCCGATGTCGGTTCCCTTCTCGAAGCAGACGGGCTGCAGTCCCTCGTCCAGGCATACCTTGATAGCCGTCAGCCCGCTCGCACCAGAGCCGATTATTGCAACTCTCTTCGCCATTTCTACCAATCTAGTCTCAACGTCTGCTTAACAGTCGTGAAATGTTGACTGTAGGCCAACTAAAAAGGCGCATGTTACCTGATTTGCTGGCGTCATCATTGGTAAAGGTCAACTGCAACGAACTTTGACACCACTTGGCGCCATGGCGCGAAAAATGAAAAGAAACACGTAGTCTACGTGCAATAAGATAATCTGTGCGCCTGATGACTCTTAAGTCATATCAGACTGATATGTATTCTCAAAACAGTATAGTTGCACGTAATTTAACAATCAACAATGAAACAGAATTCTCTCCCAGTCTTTATTCCTTTTTTCCTGATCGATGCAATTAAAAGCCATTGTCGACAGTCACATTAAAAAAAGGTAGTCCCATAGCCTTTATATAAGGCCAGCTGCGCTCTCCCAATATGCCAGAATAATCAGCGTAATGATTGTGGGCATCAACGGAAAGAAGAAGAAGGATGCGGCCTATTCGTAATACCAAGGACGCCGTCAGTGTTTGGAGGAGGAGCGCCCTCTGGCGTCTTGAAGGCGAAGGACTGCAGCAGGGTTGAGAAGAATAGGAAAAGTTCCATCCTGGCCATCTGCTCACCAAAACACACACGTTGGCCTAGTATTGTAGTAAGTACTTAACTAGTTTACAGAGAGGCAAGTTCCATCGAAGCATCAAGTTGCTTTCAAAATCAGTCTAGAAAACAAACATCGAACTTAAAATGACGGCAATATTTAGCAAGAAAGAATCGTTTTGTCTGTAAACAATATCAATAGATGATACAGTAAGGAAGTGTTAGTCCTCATTTGGTAAGTTGGTAAAAGACAGAACAAATCTGTATTTAAGATCTTGTAATATTAAAACGATCACAGCATGCAACAGTATGCTCTAACTTGTGATTTGCTACAAACTTTACAATTTGCCATTTTTGTATTTATCCATTTGTAGGCGTCTAACATAAAGTGCAACAAATAGCTAAACTACTGGGCTCAACTTTGTGCCAATTATATCAACATTCTTCATTAAAAGTGGAAAATGGCTCGTTGTAGCGTTTCTCTTAGAACTCGAAGAGCCTGATGTTTCTACAGGGGCTGAAGTAGCAGTTCCCGACGTAGTTCGATCCGTTCTACAGGTCCACGTGGCCGGTAGCGGCCTGGAACCCGCAGTTCTGGAACACGATGACGCCCTGGCGGCCCTGTTAGGCATGAATGAATGAACTTCATTGCTCAACAATCGCACAATGTATGGCATTAAATCAACGATACTACGATGGTAATCTATCCTACATATCTAAATACAGGAGTTTATCAATGACTATATGGGTTACAATATAGTCATGTATGGATAATTCGGATGAAAATACACAGTTGGCGATAAAGGGGATATTCTCTTGTTGGTGAGCTTGTGACGTCCTACAGTAAGGCCACACTGACTTCAATTACATGGGAGACTTTTTTTGGCGTACGTTTCTGAAAATTCATCTCCGCTCCATTTCTTGGATTTCAACTTGCTCACAACATCAGAATCTTCCTCATGAGTCAGGACCCACATCGGTGGTACGGTGGCTTTGTGATTAGGGCTGTTAACTAAGAACCTGGACGTATTGTCTTCGAATCCGCACTCGACGCAGTTGTACCTCACTTTGTACCCTAGGTTAACTTCGGCTGGGGACGTCGCTCGGATAGAACGTTAAATGGAGGTCCCGTGTTTGAGGAGAGCCACACCTCGAGTATGTTAAAGATCCCACCACACTTAAAAAGAGTAGGGGTCCATCCCGGTCTGAGTGGATCAAATGAATCTGTCCGGATGTGCAGCTTGTACTCTTCATTACCAACCTGGCGGTTCACCGGGTATGACATACAAAACAAACAAAAAAGCTAATGTTCGTATTACTACATTAGATAATAATGTTCCTCTCGGACGAAGGTACAGATGTAATGACTAATGAGAATGAAGATCCTGCCATTTGGCACAATTTACTTATGCCGATTCAACCTTTCCAATAAAAAAGTTCCTGTACTTCCAGAAAAAGCTGATAGGAGGTCCATACCTCTGTCATTGCTTTGTCAGCCCAAGAACTATCTACCACTCTAACTTGGTGACCGTACCATCTTCAGATCACTGTACTGGGTCGTTTGTGTAGCACGATAAGTCACCATCGCAGCAAAAAGTGTATGATAAGCACAAAAAGGTCCAGAGAGCCTGCTATGGAGGCTAAGCTTCACCTGACCGGGCCATGTTTACTCGCTAATGTTTACAATCCTCACGTGTTACTCCAAAGGGCGGCCATGTTAGTTTGCCTCCAATTCTATCAGTGGTTAGCCGCACATATCTTCCACAACAGACAAGAATGAACCGGGCACTAAGCGGTAAGGTTGCCATAGTAACAGGAGCATCCCGAGGGATAGGTAAAGGCATCGCCCTTCAACTTGCCGAGGCAGGAGCCAGAGTCTACATTACAGGTGAAGTAACTTTTATTTATATACTATCATTAAACACACAAAAAACGTAATCGAGGTTACGTTTCCACGATCGGAAATGTGACAAATTATAGTAAGAATGATGTTGATACCAATCAGAGCGTATATCACATATAGTCGTACAGGTAGAAGGCAAGTAATTTCAACCAAGAAGAGGTTTACTGTTCTTGAATATTTCATTTATTTATTCGTTTGGCTGTATACAGGGTACAACAGCCATGGTTGCCCGACTAGCAGCGGCTATTGTAAGGGGCTAACCTTGCTGCACAATACATACATAATAGGATAAAATGGTCACATTAAATATGACTCCGATTTGTTATGAAACATGCTTTTAAAGCTCTGATTTACACACCCATTGGTTTCGATGAAATATTTACAATGAACATTTGAAATAAGTAACGTTAAATGCAGCAACGCCAAAAATAGTTACTCAAGCAAATTTTCAAAATTGTCAAAATCTTATCCAGTTGCTTGAATAACTATTTTGGCGTATCTTATTACCTGGATGTCTTATCTTCATCAACGTAAATGCAGAAAGTTATTCGAAAACTATGAAGTATGAACTGTTCATCTGAAACCTTGAACTTACAGTTTGAAACTTTGAATTCTGCCCGTGTCTAATAATAATAACAAGAATATTGTTTAAAAAACACTCCGGCGACGTAAGGATTAGTATGAAAGGTATGAAAACAACGAGCCAATTGGCGAATTCTTCCTCAACTCTTGTCGTGCCAAACTACTTTTTCCATACAGGTCGGACGCTGCTGCCCAATGGTCGGGGTACTTCACTCACAGACTGCGTGGAGGAGGTATGGGGACTATCGATAAAACTACTAAGGGTTGTATTTGTTACTTATTGCCAGCCCTTATACAAAAAGACCACGTCGGTACCTTTGGCTAGGGTGATGTCATCTTGAAACCAACTCAGTCGCTCATAAAAATCTGAACAACAAATTGAGATATTTCAGTCTCAGGATGATATGCGCATTTGCCTTTGCGCCAAATTTCAGCTCATTCGATGAAGAAAATGGGCCTGTTATAAAAAAAAATGAAACCACTTGCATTAGCAATTACTTCTTGACACACCCTTGTAACCACATGGATAATTTAGATGAATGTCTAAGAGTTTTTGATTCTTTAGTGTAGATAGTGGCTATATTGAAGATAGTGGTTACTGTAGACAGATGGTCAGTAAAGACAGGATTCTTAATGCTTCGGTCAATAATCTAACGGACCACCAAATGGGCAGGTGGTCCTAATACAGAGGTCACTAAGATCAGTTAAAAGTTAAGTTAGATTCCGTCCTACAATTTTCGACGCACAAGGGCGGTGCCCATCTCCGTTTCTACAGCACCTGGGCCAAGCAAAGCCCCTGCAACTAGTAGTGGTGTGCACCTGTGTTCAACTCCAATATTCTTTTTCATAAGCAGAGAAAGCAGTTTGTATCATTAGTTCGTGTCTTTGGTATGACTCACCGACGTTTAAACCCCGACCTTCCGAATGCAAAGCGCCACTAGTACAGGTTGGACCGTATTTGCTCAAGGCGACCTTTGGTTATGTTAACTTTCAGATAAAGCAAAGAGGGGGCCGCGCCATTCCGGTCCAGTGTGATCACGAGAAAGACGACGAGGTCAAAGACCTCTTTGCCAGGGTGAGCACGGAACAAAATGGCCGCCTGGACATCCTGGTTAACAACGCGTACAGCGCCGCTCCGGTAGGTTCGTAATCTCCAAGTAGACGTTACGTTTTACTAGCTGTCTGTTGTAGAGAGGGAGTTTGTCACAAGAAACGGGCAGATATGGAACCGTCACATGCCCGTAGCCAGGATTTCGATTTTTTGGGGGGGGGGTCTTTTTAATGTTTGACGGACCAGCGAGCGCCGCAGGCGCGAGACGAGCGCCACAGGCGCGAGCATCCTAGGGGGGTCGGGGGGGGGGGGCAAAATTGAACCTTCTGAAAGGCCATTTCCTGTGTTTTTGAAAGGGTTTCATAGGAAAAATCAGAGACAAAGTGAACAGTTTTCTGTGAATAGGATTCTAGCCTCTGTGGCCTTGCCGGTGATACAAATAAGTCAGCCTTGAAAAAAATCTTGAACATTAAAAAGTGGACCTTCAAGCCTGTGAAAGTGGACCTTCAAGCCTGTTGGGGGGGGGGGGGGGGGGGGGTTCTTCCGAACCCCCCGAACCCCCCTTGGCTACGGGCATGCGTCACTCTCCAAGCAGAGGTTGTTGGGGAAACTTGTGACCTAATCATATGGCCCGTTTTTGTCCGCCATCTTGATAGCCTTTGAGCCTACTTGGAGAGCAGGGAATCGTATTTATTCACCTCAACCTCCAGGATTGCTTATTTATACTCCGTGTTACTAGTAGGTTAATACACAAGATACATACCACAATGTATTCATAGACGTCGCAGCATCATCGATGCATCTAGAAGTGTTTAATATTGTTGGTTCATTCAGGCCGATATAGATCATGTCGAGAAGCCGAAGAGATTTTGGGATCAGCCTTTGGAGATGTGGAACCAAACCAACAGCGTGGGAATGAGGTATGATACATGTATATGTTTACAACGCTTTAAATGTTCTGCATTCTCCTACATAGAAACCGAACCCGTGGCAAATAATTTTCCCATTATTTCGGCTCTGCCTTTTTAGGCCCGATTTTCTGTTCTTGTAGTGTCTTGGTTATGAATATTAATGAGCTTGCCTTGTTTGGCATTATTCAATCAGCGACGACGATGATGATGAATCAGCGACCAGATTTCACATTTCCAATCTGCCGGATATACTTGGCTTGGCGAAACACAGGCTTTCTTACGCCAAAAATAGTTACTCAAGCAACTTGATGAAATTTTATCCAGTTGCTTGAGTAACTATTTTTGGCGTATCTTACTACCTGGATGTCTAACCTTCATCAACGTACACAGGCTTTCTTATTTGTTTAGCGAGATTGTGATAGTTTCTAAGTGTTGTCGGTTGGTGATGTCGCGAGCGCCTTCTACTCACAGATCAGACAGATCTTACATTTGGTACCTGATTAACTAGTTTGGACGTATAATCAGGACTGTCGAACCTCCCTGGTCGAACCAAGGAGGTGGTCGAACGTTGTGGTGTGCTGTTCAAAGACGCGCGTCTTGATTATGAATATTAATGAGGTTGCTTTAATTTACACTGGCCAATCAGTAATACCCAAAGCTAAGACCTTACAGGTGGTTAGCGGCCTAGTCTCCTTTCATTCACATGATTATGTAGTGCTATGTTAGTCCCTCTCGTCAAGATATAGAACGTTGTACCAAAGACTAAAACAAACAAAAAAGACTCAGTTGGTGCTGTAAATATGAACGATATAAAATCCTGACAGGTGGGTAGGCATGGAAGTTGTTTAGTGGATGTCTGTCTGTTTTCCCAGGGGTGTCTACATCTGCGCTGTATACGCTGCCCGGCTGATGGTACCGGCTCGGAAGGGGCTCATTGTCAACATTTCCTCGGAGGGAGGGCTCACTTATGGTCTAAACCCGTGCTACTGTGTCGGCAAGGCGGCGGTAAGGCAGGCCCACCTCTTGGATATGTCAGGGCCCTGTCACACTTGTGCGTATATTCAAGTGCGCGTGAGTTGCGCATGAACATTTTTTTGGTTTAAGTAAGGTTTGCGGGGTAAAAAGTTAAGTTGTTTTCTACTTTCACCCACCGTTGTGCAGCCTAGTTATCGAACCAAAGAAATGATTTCTTCGGCTGTAAACTTAAACTAAAACATGTTAATACGCAACTCATGCGGACTCGCACATACGCTCAAGTGTGACAGGGGCCTTAGGCAGGCCCGCCTCTTGTATATGTCAAGCAACGGCCCTGGCGTACCGGGCTTGCATTCCGTCCTCCGATCAGGCATAAACCAATCAAATTCTCCCCCATCTGATGTTAAAGGAAAACTACCAGCCAAACAAGAGCTTTTCAAGAAAGCTGGCGTTTCGGCTACGTTTATGAGTGTGAATTGTCTTTTCCCTTTACTTGAAGTAAAATGGTCATCTGCCAGAGAGAGTCACCCAAGGGCTGTTGAGTCTATAAGAAAAATTGTCATTTTGGGAAATGAGTACTGTTTTAATAGAGAAAGGCAGATTGGGGAAAGCAATTTTGAAGTTACGTCACTTAACTTAAGTGCTTTTGAAAAAGCTGGTCTTGGCCTACAACTTGTACTCATTTGTAAAATGTACAATAGGCTCATTATAAAAGCTATCAATGTAGTTATGTACATGGCACGCAATAAAACATAAAATTTGAAAAAGCACCATTGAATCATCAGCACTATGGTAATTAAGGGAAATAGAAGTTCATAACAGCTAAGGTTCTATCTAAAATGACTACCAAATGTCAAACAAATCAACAGCTACCTCATCCGTATTATTCTGGTTTCCGCATTTACAACATTTCTTCCTTATTTTCCTGGGTAATTTTGCTAAAATTCATGAAAATTCCCATATTTTTGTGCCGAGCGGCGTCACTTTCCACGTCCGTGTTGTCTGAATGAAGTCGATACTGAACAATGGAGCATTTGCTACTGTAACAAAGGATCGCTGTTTTGCAAACAACATCAAGAGCCTCTGTTTACATCGGGGATAGAAGTTTAGTGGCGAGTGTTTTGCAAGAATCAAAAATTCAAAAATTCGTATTTCCCGAGAACCATAGTAGAATGGAACTCGTTGTCATCAAGTACTGTAGGAGCTTCATCACTAAGTAGCTTTAAAGAACGGTTGCAGTCAGATATGCAAAGACTAGGTGTAACAGACCGTTCGGTGTAATATGACCAGCTGCTGCCGCGCCGCGTGCCTGCGAAGCTGGTGTGTTACGCCTGATGGCGGTTATACCGGCTATATAGATACAGATACAGATACAGATACAGATACAGAAGAATCATCTTACCACGCATAGGAGCCGCTGCACGGTATTTTCCATTACAATGAACAGAAAAAATCGAATGCCGGGTTTGGAATCTATGAAGTCCTGTTCATAAGACAAAGGCCTTGTATATATTAAATGAATATTTAAAAATAACAAATATAAAATATTTCTTTATTTATTAATGAAAAAATAAAAAAAATGATATTCATAAATATGATATTGATAGATTAATATAATATCAATATATATTTTTGATATTCAATATCTAAAAAGAAAAAAAAAATCCATGCACGGACACGAACCAGGATCTTCTGGGTACGAAGTGCTTCGCGTTGCCAGATGAGCTAAGCTGAAGTGTGTAACACATATCACTGTACATAATGTTATAACCTCACTACATGGTATCATTTATGTCGATTTTTGGTCGTTTTCTTGACGAAATCATTTTTTTTCTTCTGCAATCTTGTGGTATAGATGTAATATGGTCATTTTTCAGGATATCAAAGTCCGAAACCACAATGCAATGATATTTCCGAACAGTTGTAGCAGTTAGATGCGGTCGCCCTCCTATGTGTCATGCAAATCAAGCCTGCCTGAAATTTCTTGCTCACTTGCCATATAAGGCAACGGCTATACAAGAACTTTGGAATGCATTGCCATATAAGGTCATATGGTGTGCGACACAGTGTTGAACCATCGAAGCATCCTGCATGCATCGAAGGTAAAAGCCAGGACATTGCGTTTCGGCGCCAAGGCGCCAAAACGCAAAAACGTAAACATGTAACTCATACGGATTTGAATATACTTACAAGGGTGAAAGGGCCCTTACATGTTTACAAGCAGTGGGCCTGGCATGAGAGAATGCAGTAATGCTGCTCTCTTTTTTAAAAAATGTTGTGCACGTATCTAAAAGAAAACAAGAACAGGAATCCAGCGATTTACCAACCTGTTGAAACTATTCAGAGATAGCTGCAAAAGTGTATATTTTGGAAGGGAACTGTAATAAATTCTACCTTTATTTGATATACAGGTGGACCGAATAGCATCGGACTGCGCGCATGAGTTGAGGGAACGTAACGTGGCTTTCCTGTCCCTGTGGCCGGGTGCTACACGGACGGAGCTCTGGATGGAGTGGGCGGAAAACTGTCAGACTAAAACATCACTTCAGACAACGGTAAGCTAGTCTTGAGTCCTGATGTTTGGTTACAGGAAATGCCCTTCACTGAAATAGTTTTATATCTTAGCAGGACCCCGAAAACAGTGTATGTGTGTACATATGTGAGACCCTTCACACAAGTATGTTCACTGCTTGATGACCATTCAGAACAACAGTGGACATTTAAGACCCAGCTACGTATACAGTTCATAAAGATCGGACACATACATTGTGCACAATGCAAATAGTACTAGATACACGGAGATCGACCACAATCAAGTTTCCGAAGTTTTTGTGTCGATTTTGTAACTTAAATGATTGCCATTCTGCCATTCACTCAGTCACACTGCTTTAGATTACCACTTGCTCAGCATAAATACCAGTTCGATTGTTGGAAAATGTGGAAAATGAACCTGGATGTATATGGAACGCAACATACAATTACTAATATTCTAAAAACAACTACACTTTCTCCTATAAGGAAAGGGACAGATATGTGTTGAACTCAGAGAGCCCCGAGTTTTCAGGGAAAGGCATCGTCCATCTCGCCTCAGGTAAGCTCACATGTTTAAACACTTGGTGTGAACTCATACATATAGTACATGCAGTCGTGAATTTGTTTCGTAGCCATCTACTGATTCATAAGTTAACGAGATTTCAAACGCCGTCCGAAAAATAAAAGGTGCACCTTCACATTAACCTATATAGGCTTCTACTCATGCCACGACACTGGCGTACTGGGCTGAAATCCGTCCTTCTCACTACGTTAACCCTGATCAGCCAATCACATCGTCGCCTACGGCTAAGAGGCAACGTGATTGGCTGGTAAGGTTTCCTTTAACAACAGGAGGGTAGTATCTGATTGGCTGATGGCTAACCAGTTCTAACGCAGCGAGAAGGACGGATCACAAGCCAGGCAGCAGGGAAAAGATCGCAAAATAGGTCTTCGTGATGACTATGAAATATTTCATTGGACTCTTCTTCCCAGTACTTCTAGCTCTGCGAAAATCATTGCTTTTCAGTGTTGCAGATGAAGGAATGATACGATACCAACTTATTTTTT
Organism: Branchiostoma lanceolatum; assembly: GCF_035083965.1. Lineage (NCBI taxonomy): Eukaryota > Metazoa > Chordata > Leptocardii > Amphioxiformes > Branchiostomatidae > Branchiostoma > Branchiostoma lanceolatum. The sequence continues at coordinate 15,791,161 of NC_089733.1, forward strand.
TAGAAATTTGACAACTTGGGCGACGTGCGTTGTTGCACTGCAGCACTCTCTATACTTAATACATGTTAGCGCAGATGTTTGCAAAAGCTTTAAGGCTTGAATCCTTGATATTGGAGTTTATGTTTTGTCGTATTTCATATCAAGAAAATATCAGGTAACTGTTTTCATTAACTCCATTCCAGACCCAGACATCATGAGGAAGTCGGGAAGAATCTTCACCACCGGTGACCTTGCAGATGAGTACGGCTTTAAGGACATTGACGGTGGGGAGCTCATCCTCCCAGCAGGCCCGATATGCTCGGTTCATTACCTCCCATAGCGGCCCTGCAATGTCCAGCCTCTGAACTCGCTTCTGGCGACGTTATTGACAGTTGCTCATGAGTAATTAATGAGCTAGCCTTATTTGGCTCAAACAGTCGTTATTTTTGCTCTGAACCCAAAGTAGCGATGTAAGACGTCACCTGATTGGTTGCTAGCATCCCAGCGTCCTTTGCGCTTTTGCTCGAGATGAGCTTTAGCAAACCCTCTGATTGGCTGAAGCTGTTTTGGTGGTGACGTCGCCAGAAGCGAGTTCAAAGGCTGGAAATTGCAGGGCCGCCATGGGAGGTAATGAACCGAGCATATCGGGCCTGCTGGGAGGATGGGGCATTTCAGCACCGGCAAATATGCATGTAAAAAATAATAACAGAAATGACTAGTGCCATTGTGATGGCCGAGTCGTAAAGGTGACGATGATGATAGGAAGTAGATTCTGGTGATCATAGAGAGGCGATGATGATGACCTGGAATGTACGCCGTAAATACTTTCAATATAACCTTAGGGCCCTGTCACATGTGTGCATATTTTCACGTGCGTATGAGTTCCGCAGTAGTAAATTTTGCAGGGAGGAAGTTGTTTTCTACTTTGACCCACCGTTGGGCAGTCTAGTTATCAAACCAAAAAAATTACTTCTTCGGCTGCAAACTTAATCTACACCCAAAACATGTTAATGCGCAACTCATGCGGGCTTGTATGTGTACGCACAAGTATGACAGAGGCTTTACGATGTCTCAGACGTCTGTACAGTACCAGAGAGTGAATATTATCAGATGCAAGTTTTCCTCCTAATCCTCTCTTGTTATTCAAAATTACAGAAGTACATGTGCTTAGCATCTCTTTGAATTATCTTTAAAAAGTCAATGTATAATTATTTGCAGGCCGTTCTCCCCCGGACTACGTCCGCCGTGCAAGGGACAGACTGTCGCTGACCGGCCACACCACGCTGGCGGCCTGGGTACCATCTTTCGTCAAGATCCCCGGCTGGATGCTTTCTGCGTACTACCACATTTGGTAGTGTAGAAACAGTAGCCAGATACTGATCATGAGATAGACAACTCACGACAAGGGTGACTCGATTTTAAGGATAACATCCTCTGGACACTGCGTAATTGATGTGAGCGCAATCGTAAAAGATGATGAGAAAAGAAGATGTGTGAAGAAACGTTATTGTGTCCAGATGGTTATCATATATATAAGCAGATGATCAGTCAGGTAAAGGGCCAATGTTGTCATATATACATATATAGGAAACAGTATAAGGTCTAACAGCATAGCCTGGCGAGCCCTATGCATGTCTGCAGCCGCCATGCATCAGACACTGATGCCTGCGAATGATTGATTGATTGATTGATAAGGTCTCCAATATCTCCAATATCATGTATACATGAATGTAAAGCCCCCCTCTCACTTGACCCGCGGCACGCAGCGTCCTAAAGTATACTGGATTTGTGTTACCCTTCACTTTATAATGGGAATATCATTCAAAACGCACAAGTATAAAAAATACACAAAGCTTAAAAAGACTCGTTTTTTTGTCGATGAAATTCGTTGAGTGCTTTGTCAATTCGATCGGCCGCAGCGACGGGGCGCTTAATATAGACTGTTGCCCTCCGGACTCGGCAATTTGAAGCGCGATGCCTTAACCTATCGCTAGCGATGCTCCTGATACCATGGCAACCTTACCACATAGTCATTCTTGGTTCGAAGTCAATACCTCCAGGTTCTGAGTCAACAGCCCTACCACAAAGCCACCGTGCCAACGATGAAAGGTGGTCCTATCTACTACTTAAATGAACACCATGTGGGTCCTGAAGAATTTTTATGTTGTAAGCAAGTTGGAATCCAAGAAACGGAGCGGGAGATGCAGAAAGACATTAAAAAAACCCGCCAAGTTGAGGTTTCTTAGAAGGAAGTCCTGGTGCTGCTATGTCAGCAAAACACGTCTTCCTTGTCACGGAGGTCGTTGACCGGAGGAAGGCGAAGGAAGGGAGGTTAGGGGCGGACCGATGAAGACCAGGGGAAGGGTAGAATTTCCGTGTTTTTTTTTTTTGTCACAGAGTTTGTACCAAAAGGCACAGATTCTGTCCTTCTTTCAAAGTGAATACGCACTTTCTAACACATATATGAAGATATGTAATATAAAGGAAAGTTGATATAGTTTGAACGCCTCCTGGCGTAAAACACCAGTTCTGCACATACCGTTGTAACTACAAGAAAAAAAGTCACTTCTTGTCTTTCCAGCAGATCTCATGATCAGACTAAGGACGAATCATTTTTTTCGTTGGCTAGTCGTGCAATGCGGCTTATCTAAGCCTAAGGCTCGCGTATTCAGCCCGGCACACCGGGTCAACCTTACCCTTCTCAGTACGTGTATTGGGTACCCTGTACTAACAGCTAACATCCAAAATGCTCAGCGTCAGAAGTATTTTGAAGAGAAGGCTGTTAGACATTTCTGCAGCTCCGGGTTCTGTGCCAAATCCTCTTTTTGCAATATCAACCAAATTCAGGCCAAGTAGGTTCTACCTCCGTGATCAGATAAAAACAGGGATGTTTCCGACTCACTACCGGGAAATGTCCCAAAATGCAAACCATATGTTAGCCCCGCCGTTGGCTGCAACTCTACTGTGCCAGGCACTTAGAGGAAAAGTATAAAAGGCCAGAAACGTTTCACAAGTTTACAGTCAGTAGTGCAAAGGAGACCCAGTGACGCAGCTCTCAACTTACGCTCAGGTTTGTACATTTTTGCTTTCCCTGACGTTTTCAGTGCTTTTTCTTGTTGGTTGGTTGGCTGCTTGGTTGGTTAGTTGATCTTGGTTGGTTGTACATACAGGATGACTTTTACGAAATATGAACTGATTTTTCACATCTGTTTTCAAAATCTCCTGATCAAGAATAATAGGGAACTCTCTCGTTTGAATTCAAGTTCACCTTGCTTCAGCGGCCAGCATGATGAAGCCAACAGTGTGGTTCCTTGCCGTGCTCTTCGCCTGCGGTTGGAGCGGGAGCAGCGCGTGGCTTTTTGGCTCAAGTTCAGGGTCAAGCTCGAGACCCCGATCAGGTGAGTTTCGTGTACCAAGAGGACAAATGGAAAAGCATGTTGTGTGGCAGCATTGGGTGTACTTGTAGAAGTGTCATTTGCATATCAAATCATATTTCGTGTTAAAAAACCTGCTGACAAGTTGGCAAATCTTGCTCAGTGTCACTGACGAAAAGTAGTGGATGCTAGCTATTTGAAACGTCTGACCGTTTCCACAATCATATCCGGTTGCTTGGGTAACAGTGCTATTTTGGCGTATGTGTCACGTTGTACGAATGCCAAGGCTTTCCAGGGTAGCACTAAACTGGTGCCCGGCAGGAGGAAGGCGGGGGGGGGGGGGGGGGGGCAAGGAAACGGACTGTTCAGCGTGACCATGCTGAGATGGGCTGCAGCTGGGAGCGGTGCAGCGGACAGCAGTAAACAGAGCAACTGAAAAGCGGTGAAGATGATTAAGATGATTTGCCGTATCTTTTTCTGTCAAGGTTGGCCTAGCTTTTCTCAGCTACGAAGCAACTACCCCCGTTACGGATCCATCGGTTGGGACGGCCTGGTGAATCAGGAGGGTCTTCCGGCCTGGCTGAGAGGCGTGTCGGACAAGAACACCTGTGCCATGAGGGTCAGCCGTGCGCTCACTCACGCGGGTAAGGCGGCGTCTCTCTTTTAACAACATAAGCTGCAAAACGATGATAGGACGTTGCATAACAGAGTTATTTGTACACAACTAAATGCTTTACTGGGTCTATTTTGCACTGTAGCGAGCTGTCGCTGCCATTTAACAAGTCCAAACATTAAGGATTTACATAGAGGTAGTCCATGCGGTGTTAACGTCAGTTTGAAAAAAGGAATTGGGTTATGTACAAGGAACATGAAATCAAGAGTCACACAAATCCGATTTTGGTCGCTGTACGGTTGCTCAGCGATCTCCGTCTAGAGAAAAGGGCACGTTGGCGACCTCGCTGCGACCGAGCGATTCGACAGAGCTCACAACGAATTTCATCGATGAAAAACGAATCCTTTTACGCTTTGTGTGTTTTCTTGTCTTTTTAGTCATACTTGTACGTTTTGCATGATATTCCCAGTATAAAGTCGAGGGTAACACAGATCCGATTTGGAAACGTGCCGCGGGTCCAGTGAAATACATCTAGGGGCTTAAAATATCGTCCCTCTGTAGGAAGACAAATTGCCCCGGGCTCCTGCAACTGGTCCCGCGTGAGAGACAGCCAGAGCCGGCCCTACATCATCCGCGTCGGCACCATGGCCATGCGCTGTTACCTGGAGAACCAATACGGTTCTGCTGACGTCACCGGAAGTAGTGAGAGCAGTTTCCGGGTAAGAGTAAGCTAGAAAAAGCATCCATTCTGTTAGGTCAATTTTGCATCCATTACAGTCTTTCATTACCCGCAAGCATCTCCGAAGAATAGGTACAGAACAGAAAACAAACTAAGAAACTTGACATGTGGACGACTTCTCTGAAAATTGTAATGGCTACATCGCTATGATTGCTCATACAAATGTAAATAACGTTTGCATTGCAAGGAAATTTTAGAAACTTGTTTAGAGCCATGTTAGGCCATGACAGACCTCCTCGGCCATACTCATGATACTGATTTGATTATAAGGATGATATCTTCTGGGCACCCCAAAACTGATGTGAGCGTGCGAAGGAAAAATTAAGGTTACCTTTACTATGCCTACAGCCTACCTGCCTACGTGCACAGGCCAGAAACTGGCCCCTTGCTTTTCCAGGTGGATCCTCCAAGAAGTCCTTTGCCTTTTACTGTGAAATCTATTAAGTGGTCAGGAATGTTGACTAGATGACTGAACAGAAAAAAGGGGAATACTAAAACAATTTTTATTCTATTTTTGTTCTGTCGCATCTTCTTTGACTTTGGAAGACTTAGGTCATTATTTTTCCCTTTCCCATATTTTTTGGTGCAAGTTACAGCATATATTTTGCAGCTTCTTTGTACAATTTACAGTATGGTCACAAACTTTTCTTTGAAATGGACGAAAAGCAATGCGCGCGCGGACGTCATCCATATAATCAAATCATTGTGGTCTTACTGTAAGACGTCACAAGCTCACGATCACCAACAAGAGAAAATCCTTTTCGTCACCAAATGTGTATTTTCATTGAATAAAAATACTCCTTTTAGACAACCAAGTCAGAGATCTATTCAACTGACGTTTCGGTGACCATCTGTCACCTTCCTCAAGGCAATTCTGACTGGTTCACATTGCACTGCAGCACAGGTGTTGCATTGAGGCAGGTGACAGATGGTCACCAAAACGTCGGTTGCATAGATCACTTGGTTGTGTAAAAAGAGTATTTCTATTCAGTGACTTACAAACCTGATGAAACTATTCACGGATGTGTATTTTCCGTCCTAACAGGGCCGCCAGGGCATCATCGTGTTCCAGAACTGTGGGTTCCAGGCCGCTACCGGGCACGTGGACTTGTGGGACGGCTCGAGTTGCGTCGGGAACTGCTACTTCAGCGCCTGTAGCAACATCAGGCTCTTCGAGTTCTAAGAGAAGTTGACGATTATTTGCACTACTACGAGCCAAGTTCATCCAGTATAGTCCATGACCCTCCAAATAGCAATTTGGCACCAAACAGAGGTACACTTACCTTTTTAAAAAGGTTGATTCCTCTACTTTATCATTATGCATGATAACCATGTCAAATGTCCAGCTTTTTTGGGATTATCACATGATAGCACTTGTCCCTCTCGGTGCTACCAAAAATCTGTTTGGCCCATGGACTAGTATAGGACGCATGGAGATGCGTTATATGTTAGGCATAAAGTTTAGTGTATTCAGTTCCATTCATTTAGCAACCATGTACGTTGTGTATTCAATAAATTGGTATGTGCTTTCCTATTGTAGTACTTTGTCAAGTTGTAGAAAACCACAAGTTGTTGCTGTTTGTAAAGGACAGCGCTTGCTGAAGTCGTTTTAGCATTACAGGGCCTTATATACCAGATTTTGCCTGTTTACATAAATGTCTCTTATCGCATGAGGACTAACACTTCCTTGCGTTAACAACTAATAACGATATTGTTTAATGTCGAAACGATTCTTTCTTGTTAAATATTGGTGTCGTTTTAAGTGACTTAAGTTCAATGTTTGTTTTCTAGACGGATATCATGTTGAAAGCATCTTGATACTTTGCTGGAACTTGTCTCTCTATAAACTAGTAAATTGCTTACTAGAAATACTCTTGTACGTGTTGATTCATTTACCAATATATGCCTTACAAATACAGAAATGTTTGCGGTGGTTTTATGTTCGCGGTGAACTCTTTACCGCAAACTTAAAACCATCGCGAAAAGCCGCTCCATTGTGTGACTGCAGAGCTATTATTGTTTCAAACGCGAACACTCCAATTCCTCCCCACAGCGAAATCATATCCCCGCGAACATTTCTGCATTTACAGTATATCCTCCCTAGCAAGCTCACTGGATTTTCTTCCAAAATACACACAGTTTAAAGCAAGTAGTCAAACCTGGCGCAGGCAACCACCCCCAGTCACAAGCCACATTAAAACTGTCCCTTCCATTTTTTTACATAGTTGGGTTACATCAGTGAGGACCCTGCCCTAAACAACCACCCTGTCCTCAGCAACCATTTTTCCTCAGTCCATTGAGTGGTTCCTGAATCCAGGTTTGACTGTACAAATAATTAGAAGAGGCTCATCAGAATGGATAGCAGAAAGCAAGGAGTCATGGTAATAATCCTTTTCATATACACCTGCAAAACGAATGATCATAATCAAGACGATTGAATAATCTCCAAGCAGATCTACACAGGGAAAACTCGTAATGTCAGCCAGAGAATCTTCAGTAAGCCCCGTACTGACTGAAGATTCTCTGGCTGACATCATGATTTTGCCCTGTGTAGACCTGCTTGGAGATTAAAGGCAACCAAAGCAATATTAGGGCCCACAATATGGAAATAAAAAATGCTGAAATCTTTATCGTAGTGAGATTTACTAACACTATTCAGCATATTTACATAATAACTTCATACTTTAAGCATTTTAAAACCGCGCGAAAACTTCCCGTTCGATGATTCCCGTAGGACAAAAACTATTGCGACGATTTTCAGTGAGTTCTCACACCACAATGACGTCATATTTTTGCATGATGGACATCGCTATACATTGTGATAGTGTTGTTTGAACTAATCATGTACAGAAATGACTAAATAAATTGACTTTCAAAATCCGATTTTTTTGGCCCTAATATTGCTTGGGTTTCCTTTAAAGACTGGATACAGGATCACTAAAGGAAAACTATAAGGACTGGTCAGGAAAAAGTGGAGATCCAGAAAGTCTGTGTAAAAGAACACACAAGTAAGCATTATGATACATTTATTGCCTGTAAAGATCATAGCCAGTTTTCGTGACAAGAAGGAGGAAATCAGCTGGACTATACAGGAATCACAGAGTTTCCTATGCAGCAAATACATAGTTAGCCTTCAACGAGACTGAGAAAATCCTTAACATCATATAATAACTACTTTCCATTTTAAATTGTTAGTACTTATCGTAGGGCACTGTCGCACATGAGTGAAAGTTAGGGCACCATTAGATCTTCTTCACTTTCTGTACAGGAAATGTTCTTCTTGTTACTGTTAAGTACAAATATTCTGTACTCTGCTAAAAATATACAAACTACAGGTTATAGGTCAAGTACAGGTCATAAGTCACAGGTCAAAGGTTACAGAGCAGATGTACATGCCAAGGTATAGTTGTTAGTTTGAGTAAAGGAGATGAAATGTATGATTGAATTTCTGAGCACTACAAGTGCTACAAAAGTTGTACACCAAATATTGAAATGCCCGCCACCAGAAAATGTTTTTTTTTAGATGAAATGAGCTGATAACTCCAAAAGCTATATTTACATGTGGAGTCAATAAGGGCAATTAACTGCTTCAAAAAATTGGCTCACTGTATTTCTTTGTTAGGTTAGGTCAATAGACATCAGTAATTACAAGGAATTCGATGGTCACAGGATGTAGAAATGTCCAAGAGTGAATCTTATTCAAAAAGTGCATTGACGAGGTTGTTAGTTCTCTTAGATTGGACTCTTGAGTTGTAATGCTTTTTAAGTTATTGAAAACATTCCAAATGTTTCTTTTGTACAAAATGATGTACATGTAGACTGAAAAGAGGTGGTCACAAGAATGATTGACATTTTTTTGTGGTTTGATTCAACATTTTGTATTTCTAATAAAAGGTATGCCTACTGGTACTGTGAATAGTGTAACACAGACTGTGCATGGTACAGAACATTTTGCATTTTTACCCTCCTCACAAAAGTCAATCCGAATCGTTGAAAAAATTATAAGTTCTTAACATTTCAAAGTTGAACTGCAAGAAAATACACATAGTTAGTTGAAAGTTTGCCAGGTATCAACAGAGGGAGATTTCACTTAGCTTCTAATCAGAGAGTATGATAGTCACCTATTCGAGCTACGAGGTGAAAACATTTCCAAAATCAACCACCAAATTTCACTGAAAAGTCATTTTCAATGTTCTGTCCAGACGGTAGTTATTTTTTCAAATTTTCCTTCAAAGTCAGTAATGAACGTTCCCCAGAAATATGATGAATGATGATGCCATAATTTAGTTTAATTCTTAATTTAGGCCATAATTAAGAAAACCGTGTTAATGTTTCAATTAGTAAAGAGAGTAAAAAGAGATGTATGGAGATGAATGCATACCACACTGGACTCAGAAAAACACCAGGAGACTGGAAGTTTCTACAAACTGCAGTATTTTTCCCACTATGCACTTATACAGATTATAATTACAGAGGACTCCTGACTGACTACAACAGGAGTCTGGCACCAAATTACTGGGCTCAAACGGTCAAAAATCATGGACTCTGCAAACTTTCTCACAACTCAACAACAAAGCAGACTCTTTTTCCAAGACTTCAAGCCAAACCTGGAACTTCAACGCATCAAATTTGTCAAAATTCTTCCATTTGAATTTACAACTTTGCAAGGGTCCATGAGCCATGACAAATAGAACCTTTTCTCTAATCTATGTAGAAACACCTGATTGGTCTGTGCGGCACATAACCTGCTCCGATCCACCAATCACAGAGCTCCAACCAGATTGAAAGCAGTCCATAACAACTTTGTACACTGTTTGCTCAGCTTCATTCTTACAACCTTCTCACTTTAGTTCATCTAAAATTTGTTAGGAGGACCATATAGAAAGACAAAAATGTGCAGCAAATTTTATAAACGTCAGTTACAATCAGCTCAATCACAGTTGTAGGGGCAACTGAAATAGAATTAGGACCACTAATACTGCTCATGTTCTTTAAATGTAAGATTGAAATTGTTAGTGTCAAAAGTACCTTACATGAAGAAAAAAATATTCCTTAAAAGACAAGTGAAATCAAATTTTCATTCTCAGGGAATCAGTTCTGCATCTTTTTCATGTAGACTTTGTTTCCTAATGCCTTGCTGTGAAAAGAGGAAAAATTTGAAATACTATTCAAATTGAAAGAAATAGATGCCCCTAAAACTGTGACAGTACCGGTCATAATTGCTTACGGCAACTATCACATATCTTATGACCTATTACAATCATCTACGCTTCACATATAGTGGAGAAGGTCTTTAAGTCTTTCTATTCCTGCTGAGAGCATGTTAGGACAAATTTAAGTATACATAACACAAAATAAAATAAAAATTAAAAAAACATATTTCTTTCAGTCTTGCCATGGTGTGAATAATGCTAGGTTTAATGGCTGAAATGTCAATGAAATGATGCTAGTCAAGACCTGGGGCACTTGAAAATCGTGAGCTGCAGTTCTACAGAATTCTGCAAGGAGGCGTTTCTACCACATCCTGCAGTACAGTAGAGGCAAACTGTTGTCACTGTTGTATGAATAGGAAGCTAAACTTGTTGCAACGCAAAGAAATAAAGAATATGTTATGAAGTATTAAGCACAGTCACTGCACTGTACACAGCAACCAGTATTAGTTAGTATGTTATATCTTAAATTACTTGAATGGGTGAATTTTCCGTACTTATCATATGACTTCATAACAAGAATCGTCACAACATATCGTACTTTTGCACATTGGTCCACAACAACAAGAATAGCAATAAATTCCATATACTTGAATCAAAAACAAACCTATGTGTGAAAAATATGACGAAGGAAATTGCTTTGTTCAAACTTGGACCATAAAAACAACGAAAACTAATTCTTACCCACTTCTTCATTGGTCCAGCGAGTGAAATTGAATAAAGATAAAAGCAACACAAAAACATCAAATACTGAGAATATTAGCATTGAAGGTAAACTAGAATACCAAACAACAAAACTATTGACCACAAAAATAATAAAACCAAGCCTACATTTCTACCCTTTCTCTCAAACAACTAGAACTAGTCTGCCATGGAAAGATTTCAGTCGTAAATGGCTGAACGTTAATTAGATGAAATAATTGTACAACGCACATTCTTATAAATGCTACAGTATGAAACATGGAAGAAGAGTTGATGATCTTGACAATCAGCTAGACGCCTGTGAATCTCCTATCACTATTACGTGTTGGCAACGTTTGAGAGCAACTAACTCAACAAAGTGTTCAGAAAAGTCCCATGAAAGTATTCCACAAGTTGGAGTGGTTTCCTGTGTAGTAGTTTTGTTTGAAATTTTCACGTTTTCTTCGACCCCTATACACCCTTCCAGGTTGCAGGTATCCGGCATTGCCTCACACCTCGTGTACCTCAAACTGGTCCTGTTCGATGGGTTTGTTGACCCACAGTCCCAGCCCGGCTCGTTGGAACGCCTTCACCATTTCCTGCTTGGCGGCCTGGTAGTCGCCGTTCAGGAGCTTTGCTTCGGAATACTGGCGCGGCGTGTCGCTGTCGTGCCTTCCGGTCGTGGACGACAGCTTCCCGAAGAGCTTGTTCCAGCACTGGAAGAAGTAGTATTTGCTGCAGCGCGACGCCCTGCTGTGGTCGTCCTTCCCCGTCATGGCGTTCACCACCTCCAGCTCCGCGTCAGACACCGTCCAGTTGACGCTGAAGTTGGGCGCCTTCCCGGGCTGCCGGCTCTCTGCATTACTGATGCCGCTCAGTAGGGGGCGGTTGAGGTGGTACTGAGGCGGCAGCTGCTCGAGCTCTCCCAGGCGCTGGTAGACGGCGCGGGAGAGGTGGTCGCCGTGGTACAGGCTGCCCAGGATGATGCTGCTGAGGTAGATCGGTTCGACAAAGTAGCTCAGCAGCGCCCCCTGGATGCCCAGCACGTTCCAGCGGGCGATCTTGTCGCTGCAGGACATGGTCAGGAGGCGCTCCCCCTGCAGCACGCCGTCCCACGTCTGGATGGAGCTGGACGACTTCACCGGGATCGTGCCCTCCCCCGACTCGATCTTCGTCCTGAGCTGCCCGCGGGCCTTGCGGTTGGGGTGGCGGTCGGCGGCCTCGGCGTCGGTGGCGGTCTCGTGGGGACTGAATATCCTGGCGTCTCCGCAGGGCGACGTGCTGATGTAGAGATGGAACTGGATGTTGTCCTTTAGACGGTACCCCTTCCCGTCCTCCTTGGGCTCGAACACGCTCTCCTCCCGCTTCTCCTCGTCGGGTTCGAGAAGCAGCTCGAGCTGCGCGTACAGGAAGCGTAGAAGCGACCGCCGGGACACGATCTCGGCGTGGCAGTCGTTGAGAGCCATGCCCTGGTCGCTCATGTACTCGCCGTTGATACATTTCGTGCCGGTGGCGAGAGAGATGACCCTGGCGTCGGCCGTCTCCACGTCTGTGCCTGCGTGGGGAGATAACACTGCTGATTACAGGGGTCAAACATTCTAAATGTACTGATCTCACTGACTTAAAGAGAATAGATACTGTAAAGCAGGGCTGTCTTTAGGGCCTGTCCCGCTTTCCTGGGATGAAGAAATTTTTCCAGTCCCAAAATGTGAACTTCATGACAGGAAATTGATAAAAATGTATTTTCATAAGTTTAAAATGACAGATTTAACAACAAAAATTACGGGCTCTCAAACAAGAAGTGGGATGGAAAGAAAAAATTGGAACTGGAGATAGCCCTGCTGTAAAGTCTTAATATCATGGTAGGAGGAGAAACAGGGTTTTCGCAGTCAGGGTTTGAAGTTTGCAGTTGAAACAATGTTGGAGTACAATTGTATAGTTTAACAATTGAAACAAAAATTTTGAGGTCACTGTGAAAAGTGAAAAAAATTAAAGCACCACAAAAATGTCAACATCTACAGTAACTTGTCTCAAAAGCCGAATGTAATTTTACTGATCATTCAGTGTCTTAATATTGCAATCTTTTTTTTCAGAATATTATGTTATCGAGAGAAGAGTAGTGTCTAGGCCAAAGAGAGATGCAGGATAATCAACATTCATTAGTATTCCACTTCCTTCAGTAAACAAATAAAGAGGCGTGCACTCACTGTCCTCACCTTTCGTCATGACCATCCCTGCGAGCACCTTGCGACGAGCGTGTGGGGACGTGAAGCCGTTGGTCAGCTCGCTGAACTTGTCCAGAATCAGCCGGGATATATGGTCAGCTAGGGCCTGGGGTCGGCAGGACAGAAAAATTTACATTTGAATTACAATGTCATACCACCATTGTACAGGGATGTCCCTATAGCTCAACTGGTAACAGTCTCATACTTAATTAATAAGCTCCTGGCTCCAATTAGCCTGGTCCCAGTCTCTAGGGTCGGCTTAGTGATGTTTTACCGGGCCAGTCAGTTTCTGATGGCCTTTCTACCTCTGGCTGCCATCCTACTTCCGCTACACCTTACATCCGCTGCCTTCCTACTTTTCCGCCGCCCCTAGAGACTGGCAGGGTGTCAATATGGGCCTGATTCAAGGCGCATGAGATTGATGCGCCCAATGGGAACAGAGCAGACTGATCTAATTATTCCACTGAGCTCTGATTGGCGCGCCAGGTTGGCGCGCGTTTTCAGCTGTTCGGTCCCTCTGCTCATTACCATATCTAACATGGCTGCCATCTAAGACGAGCGACGCACGCGTGCACCACAAGGCTGCAGAAAACATTGTTTCTAAGGCTCTCTTGTTGCTAAACTAGCTTAAAATCTGAGCTATACTGGGTCCCCAATGCCCCTCTGATCTCATGGCTGTCACTCTGGAAATTAGCGTGAAAGGACAGCTGTTTACAGTCATCGTCAACATGTCGCTATCAGAACAACAATACCCGTGAGATTTTCGGGCGGCCGAGCAAGATCTTGATTATCACGATATTTCAGTTTGTATGGATTGGAGAATTGGGAACAACAACCTTTGGTATTTACTTGTGCTTCTAAACAAGGTATAGATTGATCCCTGGTGAACACAAAAGAGCACATTGCTACTGAGTACATGATGCAACTGACATGTTCCGCTAGCCAATTATCCTACACAAACAGATCCTGATTCGCCGCTGTGGGCAGCGCCCATGTCCAATCGCGCTGTCAGGCCGCGGAACACCCGGGGCTTCCAGGGCCATAAATCGAGAGGAATTAGTACAGCTTCCAGCCATACCGTCGGTGCCGAACTAATTAATCCAAGGCCGTAAACAACACCCCGAGCGGCCTAAGCTGTCTGGGCGGGTGAGGGTCACTCACAGTGCCGTAGAGATATCGGGGAGGCACCGAGGGTATGGATTCCAGGCTAGGCTCCAATTAGTTGCTAATTGGGAGACCCCTGTTCAATCCTGATACAATAACGGTGCACGCACCAGTTCTTCCGCGACAGGGGTCCGTGGCAGTGCGCGACAAAAAAAGGACGAAGGGATTCGAGTGTCGAGGTTTTATGGTTTAGATACCAGCAGGCTATCGAGGAGCCTAGAGCACACACACACACGCATGCACACACACACACACACACACACACACACACACACACACGCATGCACACACACACACACACACACACACACACACACACACACGCACGCACATTCAAGAAGATGCACAGGAAGAAAAGTGTTACAACAAAGCATTACAACAATGTCCCAAATTTAATTGGTGTGGTCTTAGGGACTACAACAGGATTGATAGTACAAGTCCATGAAACAATCTGCTCCCTTTCCTAAAGAACACAACAGAACACAACACAACACAGTACCTGTGTCTGGTGAATTGGGACACCCTCGGAGCTCATGATGGGTTGTTTGCCCGGGGAGGGGGTGAACTGGTAGTTGAAGATCTTCTGTAGCGCTGCTTGCGCGGCTCGTGCCTTGGCCAGCTTCTTGTTCCTCCCGGAGCCCTCGAACGTCTGCCCGTCTATCGTCACCGCCATGACAAAGTTCTTGGCGTGGCTCTCCCCGGTTTCTGACACAAACTCGTACTTCAGGCCCGGTCTGAGCTCGTTGAGGATCATGACCGGGTTCTTCCCGCCCGGCGGCGTGTACGCGCTTCCGTACGGACTGTGCATAGCAGCGGACGGGGGAAGGTCGGCCCCGTTCAGTGGAGTGGCTTCGTCTGTGGGGCGGTCGGGGGAGTACGCCTGGGGCTCGTTGGGTTTCTGTTCGAACGCGTTGAAGAGAGTGTCTGAGTCTGCGTGGTCGGACGTGAAGTCAGTGTTGGTTGGGGCGGGTTTGCGCCCCATGGCCTGGTAGGCCTCGGACGCGTTGGGGAACTGTACAAAGGACCTCAGCGCCTGCTCTGCTGCGTGGAGCTTGGCCTTCTTCTTCGTCCCGCCCCTCCCCTCAAACATCTGGCCGTTCACCTCTACCGACATGATGAACTCCGGAGCGTGCACAGGGCCGCTCTGCGAAACAAACTTGAACTGCAACCCCGGCCGCAGCTCGTTTAGCTGCATCAGGGCGTTTTTGGGGAGGGCGGGGCCGAGGGACTTTTTCCGCTTCTTCTTGGGCCGCTTGGGAGGGGAGAAGATGTCCTCTTCCAGCGGCCGTTTGAGGGAGATGGGGTTGTCTGCGTCGAGCATGGTGATGTCGGGTTGAACGTTCTCGTGCGGAGTGTTCTGGTTCTCCTTTACATCACCGTTTGTGCTACCTGTCAAACAACAGACAAGAATGCCATGAATGAATGGTTCATCACGTCGTTGAAGACACAACATATAGTAGCAGCCTTCTACCTGTCAAACAACAGCCAAGACTTGGTCATTATTGATCCTGAAGAAGGCGACAAGCACACCAGGCCACCCCTACTCTTCTTGATAAGTGTGTTGGGTTCTTTTTTGTGCAGAAGTTTCATGCCCTAAGGCTCCCTCATATTAGTTACGATACTATTTTCTTCATTACCAAACAAAACAAAGACTCTGCAAGAAAGTTATCCTCACATTAGTTGTAGGAAACAGACACTTTTCTTAATTGAGCATGTATCAAACTAAATTAACTAACGATGAATCCCCAAGGTTTCCTCAAGGTATCAAGCAGAGCCAGTACAGCCTTTGGGACCATGGGGTATCTTGTTAAAGTCTAACATAGTGTAACCACAAGCCGCTATCTCAGTACTGTGTCAGAATGGGCCAGACAGACAGGCACCATCACTAAACTTACAATAATTATATCCCTGTTTGTAGTTGAAACTGTGACGGATGTCTGTCCTTTGCCCTGTAAATGTAGCTACGGTGAGCAAGTGCTTTTTACATTTGTCAACTTTCATATCAATGATTTATCCAACAATACCACAGGTGGAATCTTTGCAATTTGACCAGAACAGGAGACATTGGCACGAATCATATTACAAAAGACAGTGTTAGTTCAAATGGTCCATATCCATGTACACCAGCTGCTCTTTGGTACAAGTACAATGTATGTTCAAAAACAACACTGTACAAGCCCATGGCCATGAACTACATGTATGTGTGAAGCATTTGCAGAGGGATTGAACTGGAACAGATACAGAATGTATTACCACCAAGACTACTAGTATCATGATGTAGTAACAGGTTTTGTGCCTTGGAGCTTTTTTGCTAACTAAATCAACCAAATCATTTCACAGTGTTGCACGTCATGACAACCATCACTTATCATGACGTTAGACCCTTATCAGTTCCACTCACCAAACTTTCTGCGAAAATGAGTTACTTATGCTGGCTTCATGCCTTGCAACTTTATTGCCAACAGAAGATTTGGTCGGTTAAGAGCCAACCAAACCATCCCTGAAGTGTTGCGCAACATGACTATAATGTTGTTAGAATGTCAGTATCAATCACCAATGATTCCTGTGACTTACAGGTATATATGGCCCTAAAACTAATTCTTGGACGTGTTGCCACCAGAAGTTTTGGTTAACTCAGAACCAACCAAACCATCCCTACAGTGTTGCATATCATGACTATAATGTTGTTAGAACCTCAGTTTCATTACTCAATCTTCATGTGACTTACATGTATATGGCCCTAAAACCAATTCTTGCACTGTATTCCCTCACACACCCTGTTACTGAATACAACATGTACTAAACCAGGACAGTGAATATTTCCAGGAATGAAGCCCACCAGCACTTATAGCGAGGTAAAGAGTAGTCAGACACTGGTAGATAAATGGTCCTGGCTATACACCGCTGCACCAACGGTACAACTAATGCTTCCTATTTGGCTGTAATGGCTTAAATG
This sequence comes from Branchiostoma lanceolatum, assembly GCF_035083965.1. Taxonomy (NCBI): domain Eukaryota; kingdom Metazoa; phylum Chordata; class Leptocardii; order Amphioxiformes; family Branchiostomatidae; genus Branchiostoma; species Branchiostoma lanceolatum. The sequence goes on from NC_089733.1 coordinate 15,808,102, forward strand.
GTTTCCTTGTCCTCACCAAGTTTCCACTCCCATGAATACTTGATGGCGTGATATCGATATACCGTACGCCGGGGGGTGAAGGGCGAGCGAGAGATAAAAGGCTTCCCGCGAGATCGGCGTGGGCTATCATATTCAGAGTCACGACCAATTTGGTTGGCGAGACGTTACGGAAAGGAGAGCTAACGATGCTTGTAACCACGGATGCCAACTCTTTCCCTGGGAGACCCAACTCAACTGCAAACTAAGAGTTAAAAGTCTTGCAGCAAAGTTTCAGTTTGTTGTTAACACACTAAGCAACCCCAGTATCACAGTAGATCAGTCCACTGTAACCTACAGACTACACGTTGGTAGAATAGCCGATAGACTCACATTGTAAGGTCACTCTAACAATGACGGTTGTGGAGAGAGGAGAGAGAATAAAGCCTAGTGTTTGTAAGATATTTGTGTATGACTCAGGGTTTACAGTGTGAATTAAAGAACTTCCATCTTAACACGGTTGCAACCTTCTTTACACCTGTAATTTAAGCTCATCACATAATGAAGCGAAAGTACAGACAGCTAAAGATGAAACAAATCTACTCAAGGTATCATCTAGAGGCATTGAAGTGAATACACTGAAAGTTTACCTGGGACAGACTTGAATATTTGCACTACAAACTCTCAGAGACTCAAGTCTCCACAAAGAGCTCTAAAAATACATCTATATTTAGAACAAATGCCCAGAGCAAAGCCCATTTTTACCCCACATGAATATTAATGCTAATTTTTCAGCTGGGATTACAACACGCATTAATTAGGTGGGAGAGTATTTTCTGGTTGGTCGGAGTGCAGACAGGAAGTTAACGGCTGAGCGGAGAGACAAGCGCTCTCCTTCCACGGCAGTAGTTGCACCTGCGGGCCTGTAGAGGCTGTAGTCATCAATCACCGATGTACATTAGGCCATGAGGGGTCCATTAAATGGATGACATCTAGATCTGCATGCATCTACAAAATTTAATGTAATTCCCCTGTTTCTACAAATTTAAAAGGTATTTTTTCCTGTTTCCAAAACATAAAAGTTTCGACCATATTGTAAAATTGTGTGCCATAATTTGGGAAAAAAACACAGATACTAATGTCGTAGAATGCTAAAGTCCATTCCAAAGTCAAAGAAGAAGATGTGATCTACAAATGAACATGTACTCTCATCTCCCAAATAAACATACCCCCCGGAATAAACATACCCCCTGGACAAATCTTCAAAATCTAATAAACATACCCCCCGGAATAAACATACCCCCCGGAAAATGACCAAATTGACACGTAAACTGTGTCCATGCTACTTCTGTCCTAAGCAGGTAGGTTCCTTTTATTCATTTATGACTGATTTATCTAATATATATGTATTGAGATTTACCACATTTGTGGAGAGATTGACATAACAGAGAGATTGACTATCTTGTTTTCAAGATGTCAACCCATTGACCAGACTGCAAGGTTTGATCCACTCACACTGGGAAGGACCTGTGCTCTTAGTCACGTAAATGTATAGCATCCAAAATTGTTGGAAAAATTGGGCATAGGTTCCCCACTATGACCCCTAACTGGGGGCCAACCGTGCTTTCAAATTCAACAAGTGAAAATGTACATGATACATGTATTTTCTACTTGGAACTTGAAGCAAGTGATTAAGGAAAATTGTATTAAGTGACATATGATAAACAAAAACACAACACCTTCAGAGTCTACATTTTTTTCACACAAATGTATCAACATTTAGAACTTGAACAGAAAATTACAAGATCCTGAATATATGCTCAGTAAAAGTATTATTTATTTGTAAAAGCCATATAGAAAGGACGAATTATGACATGTATGTATGATGTTATTTTTTTTATTTCTCAACTTGCCATTTATCGTGTTATGCATTGCATATAGAAACAGAGATTTGTTAACTGTATGCTTTCCACAAAATCACATCATTATATAATGTTAAGGACATTACCATATATTGTCCTTGGTTGTGTTGTTGCAATCAAAATAATTTTAAATCCAAAAATTACCCTTGTATGTAGAAAAGAAAACTTTCATTTTGAGAGACTAAATTGTCAACAAATTTATTGTTTAGATACAGAAACCACAAGCTTGTACAATGTTGCAAAAAACTACAGGGTTCTCATGTTACACATCAAAGCCTGAGCTAGAGGGAGCGGCGTCAGAACAAGCTGTCCCAGACAGTAAGGGGCGGGGCTAATAGAAGCTACACGCAAACTTCTTGGAAAGCTCCGGCATTCTCTCTGTAGGGGAGCGATCTTTTTAAAAGCATTTTCATGTGATAATAAAGGTGACTAGATTGCAATTTAATTTTGTGTATGGACTTTACTATACATAATTCTCTTCGTTGGAATTCTATACAGTTCTGACTAAGGCAAAGGAGTTTTATTTGTAGATACAATAAAGTGTTTCCCCTTCTTCGAGGTGAGCTCTTCCATTCATGAGAAACTTTCCCACCGACTCACTGCCGTGCGTCTTTACTGTGGCGATTTTCGAAGGACTAAATGTTCATGTTTGTGGTAGGATTGAAACATTTTGGTATATGTTGAAAGTGATTATACAGTTGTTAATACTAAGACACAATTTTTACGTGGTGTTTTTATAGTTTCAAAGTTTTGGCTCCTTGACCTCATGTGAGTAGAGTAATTTTACATGCGTACTTGAAACACGGTGCGTCGCTGGCATATTCATGTAAATTGTTTTCTGATAAGCGTGCTATGATTTACGATGTAAATAGAGACTATAAAAGTTGTTTATATGAAAAATACATTTCAAAGCTTCATTGTGCCGTCTTACTTTCTCCTAATAACAATGTTTAATTTGTAGCGAGATTGACCGATATATGAGTAGATCTACCGCCAGGATTTCACAAATGCCGGGTCAATGTAGCGGTGGGGAAATCAACGCTGCTTGGTCAAAAAATAGCGAATAAGGAGCAAGAATATCGGGGAAATATGGGAAAAAACTAAACTTTCATTATATTGGGGATCTCTGGTAAGCAAAGTCCCAATGAATTTTCAAAAAAAGAATAAACGTACTGTCCAAAATAAGAACGTACTGGGTGGATTTTGAGGCTGAAAAAAATAAACGTACCGGTACGTTTATTTGGGAGATGAGAGTAGAGGCATCTACAAATGTATTTTCGCCGGTTCCAAAAAAAGAAGTTATCGACAGTATATATAAAAAAAATATAATCAGAAAACAGACACTAATGTTGTGGAATGACAAAGTCAATTGCAAAGTTAAAGAAGATGTGAAAGAACAGAAATGAAGAATCTAATGTTCAGTGCACCATACTCTGTGTGTTACTGTTAAGTCATTTTTTCAACCTTCCTGACCACTTATAAGGATTTCACAAAGCCATTTTTTTCTCTCGTACACTTGCATCAGTTTTGGGGTTTCCAGAGAATATCATCCAAATAACTGAATCAACACAGCCTAACAACAACGTACTGCCCTGCTGCAATACTGATACAAAATTACCCCAATGCCAGATGTTCTGTTACTATACAGGTCAAGCCTGTCTGCTCCAACACAAAGAAACAAGCGTGGCCAACTTTTTCACCAGATCAGTTCAATCTTCATCAAAGCAATTTGGTTGAAAATAAACGGGAATGTTTTTTCTTTCTTTGTGTGGCAGACAAAGGATTGACCTTTAACCTTTGATGGGCGAGTTCACTCATCAAAGTCATTAGTAAGAGGGTTAATTCAATAACACAAGCCCATGAATACATATTAATCCGAGGCAACAACTATTTACATATCAACAGTTCTCTCTGACACTCTAAAGTGAGTAATTAGCAAGGGGACAAGATTGAATTGGAGATCTGAGTGGAATGCTTGACTCTGACTATACCTTGCTTTACCAGTGGTTTTATTTTGGGGTAGAAGGAAAAACTTTAGGAGTTTTTTTGCGGTGTTTTGAATTTGTGATTGAAACAATTGTGTCGCGCACTTCCGCACAATGTAGTAATACAGGTTGACACATATTGACATTGTCACGAATTCGCAGTAGATAGATCGGTCACCGAAAAATAAAACCACTGCAAAAGTGTCAAGATCTACAGTACATTCAGTCTCAAATACTGTCGGAACCATGCAGACTTTCAAAAGACTTCAAAAAGAAATCTAAAGTGGTGTGACCATGAACCATGTACAAAAGACTACCATTACGATGACAGACCAAGCCTCAAGGAACTCAGTTGCAGTTGACAGGCCTTGCAAAGTTCAAAGACACATCAAAATGCATGGCTACATTTGATCCCGACATCATCAATGTTACTTATCCTTTGCCACTGTAGTCTGATCCTGACTGACAGGGTAATCATTACAATAACCACTCGTAGTGACAGGCTCTTCTCCGGACTAAGCTGATTAACACGACTTGTGGTGAGGGGAATCAAGATAAGCTAGATTATGCAAGTTGAGTTAGTTTCAACAGTACTAGTAGTAGACACTCTTCTGACTGACAGAAGAAGCCATAAAAGACTAAAGGTAACAACGTAATCATGTAAAGTTTTTTCTGCCAACGACTGGTCCCCTTTCTACAAGTACAAACTAAAACAGTAGGAGACTAGGGGACCCAAACCTACACCACTTATATACAAAATGTATTCTCTACATCATAAGAGCTATCTACCACTCAAAAATCATAACATTAGCATGTCCAGAACACAAGATATCAAACTGCTGCAGCACCATAGAAAGTCGCTAGGAGGCCCATTATCGAAATTGACCTTTGTTTTCCCTATCCGCACACACCAAATATCATAAGGATCCATCAAAAGCTTCTTGAGTTACCGGGTATGCTGTCCACAGACAGACACACAAACGACACCAAAAACATAACCTTGAACTTGGCCAAGATAACTACATGTAGTACTGCAACTGTTGAGGCATCAGACAACATGTCATGACCACGACCATAGCAACTGATCCTACTCACATGCAGTCACATGACCAAAATAAACAAACACGTTCCTCGCTCTGTCCCAGACGCAGCAAGGACAAGGCGATAAATACTACATGTCAGATCTTAATACAGACCAAAAATATCTCTTCCCTGTCATAAAACTATAACCAGACAGGTCCAGTTTCACATCAGTACATGTACTGACAACCCAGGAATATACTCTCCAAGCAGAGGAAAGATCCGGGGTATTTTTGACGTATTTTCGTGGTATTTTGTATGTCTTTCTACTTATCGTTTTTTAGTTGGGTCTCCCTCTATACCCCGGATCTTACCTCTGCTTGGAGAGTACCAGGAATATAGCTGTAGGGTGACCAAAAAGGCACAAGTTGGCACGGAAATGAGAAAACTCGATGAATTTACAAGCAAAAAGCAGCCTCCATGTTAAACAAGCTACCCATTTCCTTTTAAGGCTACTGTACTTGACTGGCTATGTCTCTATACGTTACTGCATTCTCCAGCTAAAGCAGGGCACTGGTATTAGGCGGGTCAAGCCCATGATACATCATTATAAGTGCAGAAAAGTAAAAAATACAGCATACCTCTCTGAAAAACTACCATACTACAACATTTCAGGATAAAAATTCACAGAATTGCTGGCTAGAAGGTTGTCTGTTAGAATATGGTACCATTTGTGTGTGTAGTCTGGCCACTGGTCTGTAGTAGATGTTCGTAATGGCCTCTCCTCAGGGTGGTAATTGGGTTACTGATTATGTCGTGAGTACGCCGGCAAACAGCTTAGCCCATATCTAACTCCCGTGGGGACTGTCAATGATACTGTAAATCCAGAAATGTTCGCGGTGGTTTTATAATCGCGCTTTTTGCGGTTAACTTATTACCGCAAACTTCAAGCCACCGCAAAAAGCTGTGTGACCGTAGAGCTACCATTGTTTCAAAAGCGAATTCAAAACCACCGCAAATACTCCATTTTCTCCCTACCGCGAAATTAAAACCAGGCGAACCTAAATGTATTTACAGTACCGTTAATCACTCCACGCAAATAAAGGTCACCGGACCCTGGAAACGAAACGCAGAGGTCCATTTCACGCTTCTGAGAGCCACTTTTTTCATTCCGATTCCCCCCAAAAAACCCTGATATGATCTTAACTGCCAGCAAATCACTGTAAATGCATTTAAGTTCGCATGGTTTTAATTTCACGGTACAGAGAAAATGGAGTGTTCGCGGTGGTTTTAAGTTCGCGTTTGAGACAATAGTAGACAAGGGGGTAAGAGGGCAAAAAATTCTGCAGTGGTTTTAAGTTCGCGGCAAATAGCTTACTGTAGAAACCACACACATAAAACCACCGCAAACATTTCTGCATTTACAGTAAGTCTAAAGAACATACTTCTTCTGGAAGGTTTCTTTGATAGTCGTCTGATCATGAGATTATCCCCTCCCTGCATGGGCAGCTCTGTATTAGGCCACTTGTGTACGTAGACAAGAGTATGTATCAAACGAGGTGGCAGCCCCGTGCGACTATGTCAGAATGCGGTGCCCTTGTTTACACTCTACTGAGTCTACATAGGAACTGTTGCCAGTGGCGGCTTCCCAACAATGCAACATTCTCAACCAGTTTTCAAGGTTACATATAGGGTTATAGTACATAGAGAGAGGAACACATTGATTTGGCCGAAATCAACCACATAAGTTTATAAATGTACACAATGTAGTATGTTGGAGGATCACAGTAAAGACGTTTTGTTTTCTTTTGCAAGTGAGGTAAATTTTCAAGACTTGAAACAAATCTATTGTTCATTTTCCTATACTATTGGTCAGCTGGTCAGCAGGAAAAGTAAAGAAGAAGTGTCCATCATTACTTAAAGGACTCATTTCAAAAGACACAATTATATCATCATGGTAGAATTGGGGAAATTGTTCTAACAAAAATACCATTCAGCTGAATGTAAGTTTTTTTTAGAATGAACACAAATTAAACACAGTACAACCAGTAAAAATATCAACATTACCTAGGTATGTTCTGTAGTCAAAATCAAAGCAAAAAGCAAAAATCTACCCTCTAAATCCAGAGACATTATTCCACCCTTTTGACAAAAATTTTGAGTACAATCTGTAAATGCAAGACAACCTTCCTTTTCTCAAAATAACAAGAAATAATAACATTTCACTTTCCATTGAAGAAATCATTACTTGTAAAAACATTAAACATTAAAGATATACCAGAAATCGATGTAATAATGACAATAGTAGCATCATTCAACTAAACATAGATGTACAACTGTTACAGTTACAGCTAGTCTGCCTCCATTAAACATGTTAGAAATCTGGCAAACAAGGGCATGTTAAGCTGGCCTGCAAGCTAAGGCACATTACTTAGCAACAAGGGTGACTGAAATGTCAAGTATTACATCTGTGTTCCCTTTCCAAGGTATGAACGACTTGAAAGGGATTGAACTGTACCTGAAGCAACTGCTGTCAGATTCCCTGCAAAATCCATATCTCTATTTCCGGGGAAAGAAATCCTAGTTCTGTTCAAAAGTACAACTCCAGACGCTTTCTCTTCCGAGAAAATCTGGAGCAAAATTATCCAACAAAGGAGCGCAAACAGTCTGGACCTCTTTTGTACGGTTGACGGCGAGGATAAATGGGGGGAAACACGATCCCCTACCGGATTCCAAAACCAGAGCACCACTTAAAGAATCCTCCAATCACGCCGTACAACACTAAGCACACAAGAAGTAGCAACGCCGAGCTAACAATTAAACACTTTGCTGAAGAGTTCTACAAATATGGAGAACGGGCCGAGCAAGCGTGTTCCTTGTTAACTGTCACTTCTACGCAAACAGGCAAATATTAGGAATAGCACCCTAGTCTCAACAAGGGGTACTGGTCTTGGTACATGTGCTGCAGTTAAGAAAAACAACATTACTTTTTTTCAACTGATAACCTCAAGACAAATAAACTTGAATTCCTGAGTGCTGTTCTGTGAGTTCAGAAAAATTACAAACATGTTCAATTCTAGTAATGAAAATAGACACATCAATCAAAATGTAACGGAAATTACACTGTCGTACATTTTACCTCGGTAAGATTGAGTTAACAGAAACAAATGTGCCTTTTTGGAGACCATCTTGTTGAATTTCTGTGATTACAATGTATGTTGTAAAGCTATAATCGTTATGTTTAGAATACATAATCTATAACATTTCTTGAATTTTTTATACATTTTTTACGTTTTCACACAAGTGTGTATTTTTTTGGCATTTCTTCACAGAAACAGTAAAAAGAAAATGTGGGTGATGAGAAACACATACAACATTGACCTTGCCCACCACGAAACTCACCCCACAGCCCCCAATAGTCCTGTTAATTAAAGTCATTATTCGGATATGGCAGACGGAATCCTTGCGGAAAATTTAATTAAGGAAAGGCAAATTAACATCATCAAATGAGGCGAGTTGGAACTGGTTTTCCAGTGTCCTCTAAGCTTCTTCCAGGGTGAAAGGGTACTGCAATGTGACCGCTCACACCGTAGTGTGATTTTGAAGTGGACATTGTCCTGAATACTGGGTCTACGTACGAAGTCAAGCACTGCTCTGCAGAGAGAGTTCTCACATAAAAGGGTCAAGGCAGCTTTTGTTTACAGGAATACACTGTTTTTAGTGGAATTTTACAACTTACAGGTCAGGATACTACTGTCCACAATGTACATTGTAGGTACAAGGAACCCAAGGCATCACACTTCTACATTGTATTGAGAGACCACACATATCTAAAAGAAGGCAGAATGACACAAAGGTTGTAATATGTACACCTACATGTACATGAACATGTAAGGAGTCAAGTGGACACATAATATTTTGTAATAATAGCCACATAAATTTTGAGTCAAGTTGAGCCAAAGGTACAATCGTTATGATTGGTTATCATTTTTCCCAAACATATCATCACTGACCACTACTAGGAGTCAGCACATATTTTTCTCCTTGACCAACACAAAACTTAATGTGATTGGTTCCAATGTCATCACATTCAGCCTTGCAACATTCAATTAAAGCCCACATTGTTTGAAGAGGGCACTCTTCAGTTAAATGCAGTCGGCCAGAACCACGGAGCAGAGAGTGAAACACAAAAGACAGCTAAGGCCGGCCACTTTCTTGTGATCATAGCAAACCACACTGTTGCACCAATACTGTACTATAACATCAATGTTAGTGTGTTTTTAGAACCTGTAATAACCAATCTTTAACAAAAAATTTGCAAGACTGTTTGCCAGATGGTGTCTTCTATGCCAGTCTAATATCGATTATTGATTGATTAATTGATAAAATACTATTTTGTAAATTCAAAAGTAGGTTTTTGATGTGTTTTAAATTTGCATTCAAACAATTCTGTAGCACAGTAGTAATACATTGGAAACGCTTATTTGTGGTACAGTATCATGAATTTGAGGATCCACCTGGCAAGCAAGGGGCCAGTTTCTGGCCTGTGCACGTATACGTACATGTAGGCAGTAGGCAGGCAGAATTTGCGGTGGAGTCAGGTCACCATGGAAACAACCCCCCATGAAAGTTTCAGGATTTACCGTGTACTGCAGCAAATCTAGCCATAAAACTTAATGAAACTGTCATTTTTACCTGTTGATGTCGTCTTTCAATTTGTGTTTGAGGTCTTTTATTGGCACCATTGACAATAACATCATGATATCAGACTCAGGTGATGGCCTGTTATATAAATAGTCTAATAAATATCATACTATAACTCTCTTGAATTGTTACAGACACAAAATTGAGCTACTATGAAAATGTAGACTGTGGAATACCAGCTTTTCCCTTTTGACATTTTTCCTTCCAAACTTCACAAATCATTTCTAAATTTTTTTGACCTATATATTAACAATCTAAACCTGACACACACCCTCACAATTTATCAACTTTTAACACAAAAATGCTTATCAAAAAAATAAATTTTACCAGCAGAGCAATACATTTTGACAAGGTAGTATTTTTACAGGCAATATGGGGGATACAAATTGTCAAATACCGTCATTACTGATCAGACATTTAGGTTCAGGCAAGCGTTTGATGGAGATGGTTTAATCACACTGATGTGCCCTTCTATAATAATGCTCATTTATAACTAGCAGGCCACATAATCATCCAAAGTAGACCATGAATTTAGAAGGTAAGAAAATACAATTAATTTTCATTCTACAATTAATCACACTGGCCGAGACAAAGCTTGTCGTAAAAACATTATATTCTATGGTGGTAATCATACTTTTATTGCCTAACATATCTGACCTTGTTCTATCATAATTGTAAATGATATCTAAATTTGTATGTCAAAAGGATATAAAAATCTGTAGGTGTTTGTTTTGGCTTGGAGCCAAGTTTCTAAACCTGAGAGATTTGATAGCTTAAGAAGCATCCGTATATCGACCATGAACTGTCCATAATTATCTCCATGAAAAATGGAGATATTGTTTTGGGTGTATCTGTCTGTTTGTCTGTTTGTTTGTCTGTCTGTCTGTCCGTTTGTGATTCCGGACAACTCTAGTCAGCATAACTCAAGAGCCTCTTGATGGATTACAATGATATTTGGTATGTGGGCAGGTGTTGTGAAGCCAAAATTCAAGGTTGACTTTGGGCCCCCTGGTATGTGACCTTGGTACTGCAGCAAAACTTCAATTTTTGTATCTTTTGACATGGACGTGCTATGGGCTTGTTTTTTGAGTGAAGCAAGACAGTGAAATATTACAGTCTGATTGGAAGAACAGAATTCCATAATGAAATGACACCAGCGAAAGATTGAGATTACTACAGGGAGTCTACTGAAGGGAGAGGGCAAGGCAATGTAGGGGACTCCGGATAATTGATCTGTGTGTTTTATGGGGTTCAGGGCTTTAACCTGCAGCACGCTGAAGTAGCTGTTTGGCACCAAATCTGTGTTGGTTATAGAGTTAGGTAGCATGGAGAAGGTTAAGTGCTGGTCTGGGTACCACAGGTCCAAGCATTCGAAAGAAAATAAAGGCTTTGACTTGACTTGACTTGAGGTGGTTAGGCCACACCAATTCAATTTTAGCAACAAAAAAATCATGAAAACAGAAGGCTGGGGTGAAAACTTGCACCTGGCCCTGTTCACTCCCTGAAATTGTGTGCACCAAAGTACAAACTTTCCTGAGATTCTGTTTTCCTGTTAATTTTCCAATCTAGCATTTTTTTTTTGAAATTCTTTTAACCAAGAAATTAAAATGGTGTGGCCTTAACTGGGTGGGAAAGTGAAGTGATGTAATTTGTGTAACCAATGGTTGGATAGTGCTTACAAGTTACCATCACCGAGTTTCAGTCATTAGATATTGCAGACTAAAAGCTCAATCTGAAGGTCTCTGAAAGGTTTGCAAGGCCAGAGGCAGCAGAAGTGAATAGATGATCACCTATCTTCAGCACTAATTCATGATTAGAAAGGTGTTTGGTGTTATCAGCACTTCATCCCCAAAGCAGTGTTAAGGCTTACGCTATAGGATAAGGAAGATCAAGATAGTGTATTTAACAATCAAACAAGGCATTTTTCTGATGAACAGATCTTTCTAGCTCGAGGGTATCATATACCTTGTTGGAGGCTGGCAAGGTACCAAAGATAGGACGAAAGGGTGGTACATGAATGGGTTAATGACATCAACATGACAAGACAGGATTATACTGTTTATACAGCTAGGAGTACTGCCAATTGCAACACTTGCAACCATTGAGTAAAAAAAAAGGCAAGCAGCAAAAGTGTATTGAAATATTAAACAAAGAAATGTCATTGAATTTTGACCATTTGTATCATTTAGAGCCTTCATCATGTTTAAGCGACACTTTCACATCAGCAATTTGTTTTACGTGCCCAGAGGTATAACTTTAAAAGTACAAATTTCTTAAAAGGTTTCGTTCATACCAATGTTAATCTGCTTTCCAACCACACTGCTTTTTTTACATCATGAGCAATTGGTAAACCCCTACCACACCCTCCTTGAACAGGAACTATTTTGTGTAGTAATCCACCGTAGAAGCACCTGCTCACAATTAACGGGACATTAAACCCATCCGTACAAATACTTTAGACAAGAGCCCTTTTCAAGTATGTCGCTGTACAGCATAACCTCCAACCAACCCCTTCATAGAGAAACCGAGGAGGTGCTTGTGATTGGAGCACTGTTTCTGTATCGTTTCAACATCCAGGTGCAAGGGGACACAGAGAAGGGGGAATACAACACTTAACAGCCGGGAATTTTCTGTTCAACAACATGAAAGCAACAACGGATTTCTTTAATAAATATACAAAACAACAAGCTGAGTTTTTTTTTTTTTTAAGGTGAAGGACATTTGTTCAGAGAATACTGATAAAAATCAGCCACGAATTTGGAACTTCAGAGCTATAACCGTTACTGTTATTTTATCATCCTTGAGCATAAACGATGGCTTTAAACAAAACAAAAAGCTGAGTTTTTTTAGGTGAAATGTGTTTTACAGAGTCCTAATAAAAATCTATAGTTCTTCAAAGCTACCGTGACTGTTGTCGTCTACATGTACTTGTAAGTGATTGCTTTATACAAACAGGGTCAAACAGTCCTATACCCCGAGGCTTTACCAAAAATAACTGGTTAAAAAAGCTACTTTGCCTTCATAACCTGCCCCTCTGGCTGTGATGTGGAAAAAATCCCACCAATAAATTACAAAAATCCAGGTTAAAGACCAATTTTGAATAAACTGTTGGCCTCTTTTGACATTAATTCTGGATATGACTTCAATGTACATGTATTTCAACCAGTGACTAAATGTATTTGCATGACATTAGAGGAATGTATGGTGAATGTATGGACCTAGTGAGAAGATATACTTTATAATCAAGCAAGGAGGTTAAAATTGCGAAAGGCATTTGTATTTGCATGATTGAGGCGGGCTAGTTAATTGCAGGATAGGGCAATCCCTCTAGCAGATTCCCTTTAACTGCAGTTCAGTTTCCTTTCAAACTACAGATTATAACTAAGCATCATTATGAAAACATATCACCAAACTTTGTAGTTGATGTATATAGAACTTGATATAAACTTATAACGAGATTACTTCTGACTTTTTTATTGCGACCACGTGACGGGAAAAGTCGCAACTTGTTCTATCGAGATAAACCCGGGTATCCGGGAGTGATCTAGACGTGGCAGCACCACATTCATCAACACACTACCAAATGACCTCAAGTGCAATTTTGTCGGAACGAAAACCCCGCTGATAACATTTCTCACGACGTTTGAGAAAAACATTTTTTTCCCAGCGGTACTCGGGGTGAAGACATCACTATAAACTGTCATCCGCCGTGTTATCATAATCACAAACATGCCCCCCTCCCATCCCGGTGCCATTTATAAAAAGGTCCCTCTGCGTCTAACCCCTCCCCTGAGGACACTGCAGGAGAGAAATTCATTAACGAGCAATGCCGTTAATCATCCTTCCTTTATTACATGAGCTAAATTAACCAAGCTTGGCCCCATATCTCTCCATTCCTCATCTTTATGAACTGCTGAAACAGACGGCGTGATTAAGCCGGGGAAACAAAGCGGACACTGATTAAGTGACTTCATCACCGCTCAGGTCTGCTGGAGGGAAGTGAACCAGGAGGAATGAGGGAACTCCTGGGGGCGTGCTTAGACAGGTCAGACCAGCTGAGACACGACTCTCGTACTTTTGAAGGACAGAGATGAGTTATACACATTTGTCAAAGATGAGCTAATACACGATGGACAAATAAGTAAACAGATGACACATTGAATATGATGTAAATATCCCAGTATTTTACAAAAACTGTCTCAATGACTCCTGGGGGCGTGCTTAGACAGGTCAGACCAGCTGAGACACGACTCTCGTAGTTTTGAAGGACAGAGACGAGTTATACACATTTGTCAAAGATGAGCTAATACACCATGGACAAATAAGTAAACAGATGACATATTGAATATGAGTTAAATATCCCAGTATTTTACAAAAACTGTACAGTCACAATGATGCCTATGGGCGTGCTTGGATAGGTCAGACCAGCTGAGACCTGACTCTAGTACCTTTGAAGGACAGAGACGAATTTTCAGATTTATACACATTTGATGATGAGCTAACATGCGATGGACAAATATATAACCGGATTAAACAGTGAATATGATGTCAACATAGCCTTATTGCACAAAAACTGTACAGTCTGTATAGGCAAGGTGGTTTTATCAAGACAAAACCACCTTGTCATAGGTGATGGTGATCGTTGGTTCTTCAGATAGAAGTAAAACAGACATATATATGGCCTAGAAATGCCTTTGAATTACCATTTCTAGATAAAATGCACGTAATACATCTTTTAAACCAAATGTTTGCACATTGAAAAAGCCTGAGATTGACAACCAGGTTCATGCCTTAGTTTTAGTACACTCATCAACTTAATGATGTAAAAAGTATCATATTCAAGAGTTCCTCCCTGCCCTCTCCTTTCATGATTTACACTAAGTCTTGCTCTATTTCATCTTAAAATGCCAAAGAACTGAGGAAATAAATTAGTATGGCCTTGTGACAATCTATCAGAACAGCATCTCCCAAATAAAGTATTACCTTACAAGCCATCCTACTTGCCTGGAACAATCTAGTACACAAGAAAGACTGCGGGAAGATTCTGATACCAGATTAGTCATCTGTCCAGCCCCAAATGTAGGTTAATAGTGTCAACAATGGCAGTACTGAGTGACTGGCTTGATCGCCCCAGGAGCAATCAACTGTTCGTCCAGCCTAACACTTAACCCAATTCTGTAACGTCCAGTCATTTGTCAGAGTACTATGATTAAATCACACTGTCAAAGCCCCGGACTTCTAGTTAGGAAGTCCAGATGGATGCAACAACTGAAAAACAGTCAATGTGGGAAGAAAATAGCCAACATACTACCGTATTATATTCTGTAACATCCAGTCATTTGTCAGAGTACGATGATTCAACTTCACATACCTGTATCTGTACAGTACGACATCCTGAGTCAGTGCGACATCAATGGTTTCTGTGCCTTTCTCTATCTCTAAAGGAGGCCTTTTAATTGGTTGAATTTGAAATGGAGCAATCCATTCTGGGGGCAGGGGTCAAACATACAGATGATGACAGAAAATCATTTACAATCAACAACTCAGGAAACAAGAAACTTTTCTTCAAGATAAGAAAATAAGGATCAAATCTAATGATCTATTGCGACTGTCATATCTTTGCTAAGCTTAGAAATATATTTTTGTAACACTAAAATTCTAGGTTACTTCACTGAAACTTTTCGTCCATCCTGCCTCTTGTTCTTTGCACTTGTACCCATTTGCTGGCTTTATGGCAACGATAATTGCATAAAGATTGACAATTCTGGCTGCAAACACCAAAAACAAGTATCACTCAAAGCCTCATAATCAAATCAGTGACTTGTAATAGACACATGATTTATAGCAGTCTCAATAATTATGTTAATAGCCGAGCGAAAATATTGCGATTACATTAATTTAGTCATATTATCTGTCTAGCTGTGCATTATTTTCATTACATGGTGTAAAAAAACTACATTCATCAATCTTCAGACTGTTTTTCCCTAAGTTAAGGGCACAGCAATTTATCTACTTCCTTCTCTGACATTTTTAAGGGGAAAATACGATGTACTTTGCAAGCGGAAACTTGAATATGACTGTATTCACACCATAAAACAGTGTGTCTCACTCAGAGTCTGTAAGCTTTATTTTCGTCATGTTTTTCCTGCTAAGCATATTTTTTTTTACATCCAAGAAATCAAATTGGTGTGGCTTTATACATATATGGTACATTGTTTTTGTACTAGTCTATTAAAATTAAGTCTACAAAACTTATGGCTCTTTCAGCTACGAAGGACTTGCAGAAAGCATGTCTTTCCAGTTTTTTCTAAATACAAGGACCAATAAATGAAATTGGTGTGGCCTATAATACAAGACATGCACGGTAATTTGTTTCTGTACAGAAGTCTACAAAACTTATGACTCTTTCTGCTATGAAGGTCCACTTACAGAAAGACAACACGCCATAGCATAAATCTGTGACAATTCCTAACAAGCCTTGATAACATAATGATGATTCATCCATCGACCTGTGAGAATAGAAACTGCACCCATCAAATCAGCCGATGACACTCTAGCTGCGAGAATTGATTATTTCATGTCTGGTGATTATGACTGCGCATAAATTGTCAAACACAAATGTACATAGCAGCATCTGTTCATATACCCCTGGGGTGTCTCAGAAATTACAGTATAGATGTCAAATAGTATGTACATAATACCAATGATTCACCATAAAGCAAATAAAGTTATCAACGTGGAAGTAAACCAGAACAAAACCAGCTAAAATACACCCTTTACCACTTAGTCTTTTAAAATCTACTAGCTGATAGAATAAGTTCAGCATAATTATCGTCTACACTGAAAACATAAATTGTCAAACATAGAAAAAAAGACAGATGTACATTAGCAACATCTGTTCATATACCCCTGGGGTGTATAAGAAATTACAGTATGGATGTCTATGTGCATAATACCAATTGATAAAGCAAACAAAGTTATCAATGTGGAAGTAACGTATATCTTAACGTGACAGCACAAGACTAGACTAGCTACATTGTAATATAGACCCTCTACAACTTAGTCTTTTAAAACCTACAAGCATAATTATAATGGTCGACACTGAAATATAAACTTGGGGAATCATGATCAGTACCAATGGGATATAATTCATTTGACAGGCTGTTCATTCAGTAATGTTCAACCACAATCGCTAATGGATAGAACTGATCATGACTACATTGTATACGGAGTAAATTGGATTGTGGCATGCTATATGGAAATTTTCATTCTAAAGCAGAAAAACAATGGGAAATAAAGTTGTTGCTACATCACAGTGAACACAGTTAATTCAATTTTTAAACTGTAAACTAGTACTTTAACACTGGAAATTCCCTTCTGCTACAGAACTTAAAGGTAACATTCTACCAATACTGTAACAATGTCATGGTATGAGCATTTAAACTAAGAGGGTAATTGGAGTATTGATGAGCAGTCCAGTCAAATTGGCATAATAATGTTACATGTATATCCAATTCATCTGCCTTCATTTAAATTAAAGTGTAACTTTTTGTTGCTTGATGCTACCAATATGGCAATAGATTAAATTTTTACCCTTGTTTTTCATTAACCCATAATAGATGCATACATAACTTTCTGTCTTAAATGTTCAGATTTTTTGCCACGCAAGAGAGCAATTTTCCTAGCTCTGAAACGTTGTCTACTTTAGAGGAGTTCTACTTAATGGGTACATAACAGATGAAAGAAATGTGTGCGTTTACCTAATTTGTAGGAAGACCAGTTTTAGCCTGATGTTTTTCACTATCAGAATCACTACTAAGAGTCTAAATTTTCACCCTTGTTTCCCATTATACATGTTATAGATGTATGACTTTCAATCTGCAAGAAGAGTGATCTTCAGAGTACATAATAAATGTAAGAAACGTGTGCGTTTACCTGAGTTGTAGGACGACCGGTTTTAGCCTGATAACCATGAGATCCCCTTGGCCGAGGCGGGCCCACGTTGTCACCGTAATGACCGGGGGGATATCGGAGATCAATGGCAGGCGATAACCAAAAACCTCACTCTGCATATTAAATGTGTGGACTCCACCATTTCCCACTACAGGGGGTGGAAGCAACTACTACTACTATAACAGGGCTGTCTCCTTGTTTGGGAGACCAACTTGTCCATTTTTGTTGTTAAATCTGTCATTTTAAGCTTACAAAAATTAAATACATTATTCATCTTCATCAATTTCAAGTCATGAAGTTCAGATTTTTTGGACGGATGTGGTGAAATTATTTTCCATCCCAACAAGCAAATTTCCGTCCTGGGACGGAGGGACGGGTTCTCGAGACAGCCCTGTACTACACACACACACATACACTATGAAGTGTGATCAGCGAACGGAAAACCGCTGCCAAATTCCCCGGAAAGATTGATACACGCTGGCGTTGCGGACGGACTAATTTTGGCTTTTAATTTTCTCGCCAAGCCGACTTGTTCCTAGCTTCGTTCTTGTCGGCGTTGTTTTCATTTCCGGTTGGTTGCTGATGACGAATCATCGCAGGGCTGCGCAGGAAATTGTCCACCCAGCCTACCGTGTTTCCGCGGTCGCCCGCTGGTGATTCCGACGGCGCTACTGCCGTTTTATGAAGCTATTTCACCCAGGGTAGCCAAGCACGGTGCACTTGGGTGTCGTGGTTTAAATTAAAACATGTCAGAGGCAGTCTGCCTGATGAGAGTGGGCGGGGATCAATGAGGTGCAGACACCGCGATCTCATCAGGGGGGAGGGGGGGAGATGGGGGTTAGCTGTGTTTTCTTTAAAGGTGTTGCTTCAAATAATGTTAGAATATGATAGGATTGACATTTAGAGTGATTCTGGTAGCACTATTTGCTAATTGTTTGACCATGTTGAGTCAACTGCGTTTTCTGCAGTAGAAGGGGAAAAGAAAATTAATACTACAGTAGACTTTTTAATGTTTCGTTATGTTGCTATGAGCAAGCCATGCGCACAATATACTCATATGGTACCATTCATCTTCTTTCCCTTCCAGTCCATTAAAAGAAAAACAATAGCAATGCTCGCTACGAATTACGTGAATATGACGGCTGCCCCTACGAATTACGGGATATAAAAATATACTGCCTACGTATGCCTTACTGAAAAAAGCAGGCACACCAGGGCTGACTCCTGCTTCAAATCTTTTTCCGTCTCTCTCATTGTTTGAGAGCTAATGTTTTAATTTTCGTTGTTAAATCTGTCATTCTAAGCCTACAAAAAGGCATTTTCATCAATTTCATGTCATTTTTGGGGACGGACAGGGTCACATTTTTTTCCTGGAGACAGCCCTGCTCCAGACCCCCATGTACATGTACCCAACATCGGTCTCTGTCATCCCCGCTCTCAGCAGGGCCCATCCCACCCTCATCTGTCTCCCTGTCAGACCACAGATCAGGTAATGTTCAGAACCAGGGGAGGCGCGTGTTCCTTAACTTCATTAACTTTTACTACCGGCTCCCAGCTGAGAAAATCACACGTTATTTCTGGGTGGGTGAGTTAATGTTGACGACAGTGGGATGAAGCAACATACGGCACAAACTATTTTAGTCAAAGCTCAAATGGGTGCTTTCCATAGATAGCTTTGACAAAAAATTTCAAGCCATTTAAGCACAGTATATTCAGTTATTCTCGTGGAGACTTACTTTCAAGGTATAAGGAGAAGGAGGTTTTGCAGTGTTTTAAGTTTGTGGTTGAAACAATCTGTTACAAATGTAGTTCAGTTGGAATGCAATGGAAACTGAAAATAAAACCACCGAGAACATTTAAAAATTTACAGTGGACCTATGACGCACTTGGACAGGCAAACACGTGCACCTAAAAGTATGTCCAGCATAATTTAACCAATATAAAAGATATTTACAATTTTTCAGTATCAAATCTATCATATCAAATCTATCACATATTACGGTCTGACAGTATAAAGCTTTAAATTAGCCCAAAAGTTATTTTCATGATGTGTACTATATTGCCTAGTGACAAGTCCTTTCCGATTATGGCCAAAGCACAAAATTTTGTACATTTTGTAAATTAAGTTACCAACTAAGTTATTACAAGAGGCTTTCACCGCCTGGCTACAACAATTATGAAGTAAAAAACAGTTTCATCTTTGTTGAAGACTGTATGTACATGTATGAAGCAGTAGCAATAGCATAGATAAGAAAAAAGGACCAAATATGGTGCAGTACCAAATCAGTCAGCTACGTGGCATTCTTAACTGAAAGCTTACCAAAAATGGCTCTTGATGGTGACTTTGTACATTGTCACAGTACAGCATAATCTTGTACCACAATGTAGCGATTATCTAAGCCATAACTAACTCTGAATAGGGCTAACGTTATGTTAAGTTTCCCCATTTTGCTTTAAATCCCGTAGAGTCTGAGGAGGAATTTTCATGAAAAAGATGTGACATAAAACGATCTCCCTCCCTGCCAAACTGGAACCTGGGAAATCATCTTCTCTTCAGACTGACCTGTCAATCTGACAGGGTGCCCGATTGGGCTTACCCCGGGCCGTCCTTTCAATTACAGCCAAGTGCCTGATAGATGGATGGTAAGATTGCTTTTGCCACTTGGATAACAATGCCTAGGGGTGCTCTTTTTCTTCTGAGTGGTGCCATGGCCTGTTTACTGCAGTTCGGATTTACGCCTGTCTCCTTACTACCTGTTGCCTGGCATTGTATGATTTAGTAGAACTTGAGCTATCAATGGTGATAAGCATCTACAAAGAATCGTTACAAGCTAAAGATTTGTTAAGATTTCACGCTACATAACGGACTGTGTGCACTTTCAATCACATTGAAAGGAACACATTTTTCTTCTTCTTTTGTCATCCTCAATTGCATCGTGCAATGTGGCTTTGGTACGGCTCACGTTGTAGCCAAGCGCACTGGGTTAACCCTAGTCTTCTCCATAAGTGTGTTGGGT
Source organism: Branchiostoma lanceolatum (assembly GCF_035083965.1). Taxonomy (NCBI): domain Eukaryota; kingdom Metazoa; phylum Chordata; class Leptocardii; order Amphioxiformes; family Branchiostomatidae; genus Branchiostoma; species Branchiostoma lanceolatum. Next base: position 15,828,679 of record NC_089733.1, read on the forward strand.
TCTTTAACATAAAGATGCGTGACTAAAGTAAGAAGAAGAATCTACAGCTACATTTGTAATAAAATAAAAAAAGAAAAGAAGAAAAAAAAGAAGCATTTTCCACACATTATGATCATAGTATAAAATCTACTCAAGAGTTATATGCATTTCTATAAACAAGTTGCATAGGCATCCACACTGGGAAGTTATTATGACAGACAGGTCATTAAATCAAATCTTCCAGCAAATGGACATGCACTGCTCATCTGTCTGCTTGCATCAGACAAGTGTTTGGAATCTCCGGCCATGTGTAATGTTTAATAATTCATGGATCATTATTCTCTTTGTGTACCTATCAGCTATTAATATAGATACATGTGTATGTAGCTAGAATGTTAATAATATAGGTCTTTTGTGTGGAAGTTGCCCCCTCCCTATATAACTACAGTGTTCTCACTGGGCTGACATTTCCATCAGTTTGGTAGAACAAGAGTTCAGACATCTGAGTTAAGCCTCCCCATTGGAGCATAGCATAAGAAGCACTAAAACAAGACTCGTCAAAGGAATTACCCAAAATCTCAAAAATTCTTCTCCATCAGAGGGTTAAGAATAAGAGTCTACTTTCAATCCATGCAGCCCAAACTCTGAGAAAACCTGGTTATATTAGAAGAAACCCCACCTTTGACCCCTGTTTTCTCATGTATCCATCCTCAGGGCCCAACTGCTGAACTGAACAAATTTTGATCAAAATATGAAAGTTTATAAGTATATAGACCCTATGTGTTCCTTTTGACTCCAAAAGTCTCCAGATTGGGCCAATATGATCAAGGAAAAGAAGGATTTTCAAGGGTTTTAAGGTGGCACTTTATATTGTATTCCCATTTTGGGCCCTCCACTGCACAACACAACTCTGGTGTCTGCCCAAGCAAACTGTAGTTGCCCCCATACAACTCCAGTGTTCTCAGTGAGTTGACATAATCATCTTCATGTCTGGTAGAACCGGAGTGCTGTAGATGCCCCCCTCCCACCACAACTCGAGGGTGACGGGTGATCAGTATTGATGTTTAGGGCTGAATGATGACCGCACTTGGTTGATTGGATCAATGAGGTCAGATCTTCGGTTCCGCAGGTCAAACCTGACTATCCTGACGGACGTCCATATCACTCCCAGGACGCTCTTTATCACATCTTACTGTGCATCTGACTATATTTGGAGTGAGCGGTAAAATTACCCTTTATTTAGACGTGTCTCAGAACCACATAACAGCAGTTTTGTAGCACAGCGCCTGCGCGTGCACATGTACAATTCTACAAGCATGCTGCAAGGTTGTCAAAAAGATAACACGAAACAGATTTTATCACCGGTCCTACACTTGGGAGAGGACCCTTATCAGAATGTATATACCAGGGCTGTCTCCAGCATTCAATTTTTGTCTATCCAACTCATTGTTGGGGATGTGTGTGTGTGTGTGTGTGTGTGTGTGTGTGTGTGTGTGTGTGTGTGTGTGTGTGTGTGTTTGTGTGTGTGTGTGTGTGTGTGTGTGTGTTTGTGTGTGTGTGTGTGTGTGTGCGTGTAGTTCATCCGGCCTTGGAAGACATTAACATATAATCAATGGTTTAGCCATTGCAACGGCAATGAAAAAATCTATTCAAATGGAATTCGGCAGTCAATATTGTTAGATTCTAAAATCTACCATTTCAAGCTTACAAAAATTTGTTTCAGGTCAGATCTTTTGGATAGGATGAAATTTTTGTCCGTCCCAACAAGCAAATTTCCGTCCCGGGACAGAGGGATGGGTCCTGGAGACAGCTCTGCAAAGTACACACATCCCACTACCATGCATTCTGTCCAAAAAAATTGCAATATTCATCTTTAAAGGTGTTATTCATCATTCCTTTCTACCCTCAAGCTTATCTTTAAAAAACAAATACAGAATGGTAGCTAATATGGCAGCAAAGACATCCAAACTTCTCATGAAGCTGTAAAACTGTTTCAGTTAAAAAGGACTGACTTGATCGATACTTGGTTTCTTGATTAATTGACCGTAAGCGATTTGAGCAAGTCTCTTCTATCGCAATTTCATGATTGCGTTGAACTACATAGCGACCCATTTGACACTTAAGTGAAGCTTGTTGTAAGGGTAAATTGTGTTATTGGAACGGGCAATAATGAAAGAGGTAAATCAATGGTACTTTGGGTCACTCACAAATTTAAACTTGCTGTTAGAGGGTCAAAAAACTAATTCTGAAGGAAGTGCAGTTTCCCCCTACAAACTAAATTTTTATACATCACTAACTTTTGCAAAATCTTGAATCAACTTGAGTGAAGCTTGTTGTAAGGGTAAATTGTGTTATTGGAATGGGCAATAATGAAAGAGGTAAATCAATGGTACTTTGGGTCACTCACAAATCTAAACTTGCGGCTAGAGGGTCAAGAAATTAATTCTGAAAGAAGTGCAGTTTCCCCCTACAAACTATATATATATCACTAACTTTTGCAAAATCTTGAATCAATTTAAGTGAAGCTTGTTGTAAGGGTAAATTGTGTTATTGGAATGGGCAATAATGAAAGAGGTTAATCAATGGTACTTTGGGTCACTCACAAATCTAAACTTGCTGTTACAGGGTCAAGAAATTAATTCGGAAAGAAGTGCAGTTTCCCCCTACAAACTAAATGACTGTATATCATGAACTTTTACAAAATCTTGAAACGATTCGAGTCTTTCATATTAGCCAGTACCATGGCCATTACAATTCAATCCACTGGCTTTCAGATTAGTAAAAAATATTGCAATAAAAACAGTCTAACAAGGAAGTGTGTACCTTGGTACATTCAGTTTAAGGTCAGTTTCAATATTTTTTCTCCAGCTTTCTGTCTTTATGCTGCACACAATGAAATAAGATTATGTGGCCCTAAGAGATTTTTCATAAAGTCATGTAAAGAATTATGAATTTTTGTGTGACATGCTTTACACTTTGTTCACTGTTCCATACAGAGAGTAGCTTCTGAGGTCGTTGCTCCCAAACAGTTTCTGCCTAGTATCAGCTTGACTAAGTGTTACCGATATATGCAGTAACAGTGGCTTCCCCACTTAAATGATTACTCTATTACAGGATGCGTCCAGAGGCGGGGGATCGTGGCCCGCGGGGTCAAATTTCATCAACCCGTCCCGTTGTGTAATCGATTAGCGGGCTCACGCGCATTCCTTTTCCTGCAGGCAGGCCGTCGGAGGCTCTCTGGCCAATAACAATGGTTCTATTACGGGCGCGTGCCTCCGTGTCACCCCACATTTGTCATCCAGTAAACCAGCTTCTCCGGTTATCAATCCCTCTATTATAGCACCACCTGCTACAGGCGACGTGACCTTCCGCAGCTATATGAATGGTTGAACTGTTAAACTGATACCATCTAAGCTCGCTTTTTACTTTGGCAAAGTTGGGTAGAGGTTAAAGGTGTTTTACAGGACTTTTGTATCAATATCTCGGATTATAAAAATCTTTTTCAGGGGGTTTCATGACCCTCCTCAGATATAGGAATGGTTGAACTGTTAAACTGATACCATCTAAGCTCGCTTTTTACTTTGGCAAAGTTGGGTAGAGGTTAAAGGTGTTTTACAGGACTTTTGTATCAATATCTCGGATTATAAAAATCTTTTTCAGGGGGTTTCATGACCCTCCTCAGATATAGGAATGGTTGAACTGTTAAACTGATACCATCTAAGCTCGCTTTTTACTGAGGCAAAGTTGGGTAGAGGTTAAAGGTGTTTTACAGGACTTTTGTATCAATATCTCAGATTATAAAAATTTTTTTCAGGGGATGACCCTCCTCAAATATAGGGTAACAGTTCGAAGTGTTATACTGATACCGCCTCAGATTCTACTGTGGCAAAGTTGGGTAGAGGTTGATATTGTATTACAGGCCTTTGTATCAATATCTCGGATGACATTTCTTTTAACTTTAAGATTTAAGGGGAGTTCTCCATTTTCAGTTGCGTTTTATGAAACTGACCTCACTAAAAGTCTAAGCCATAAGGAGTACAATCATGTGTTCCTGTGTTTTTCACGCCATGGCCAGAAAGCATCATTTATTCTGCTAAAAGGGTATCAAATGCCAGACTAAGTACCATCCACACACTAATATTCAATAAGCAGGAGGCCAACTAACAGTGACCCAAAAATAAGTCACACTTCATAGCAGTAAGTACAGACTGACAGGTCTTGAAGCCTGAAACTAAAACTTGAATGTCAAAGACGAGTGCTCATCTTAGAAATATCTCAAGGGATGGTTGAAAACATATGCCTTCTGTGGTCTCTGAAAGGTTCTTTAATTCTGTTGAACATTACAGTGTTCATTTAATTTTTCCTGTAAATGAAATCTTGTTAGGGATTACCTGCAAAGAGTAATTCAGTTAAACACTAAGTTCATTTCCATCTTTCTTATAATGAAATCTTGTTACACATTTCCTACGACAAGAATCTGGACTTAATCCTAATCTTATGTTACTGTTCAAAACGTGTCGGCTGTGAGTACATGACAATGCAATCAACCGATTGCAGCTACAGCTTGTACAAAGCTGCTTCCCTTTATGAGAAACATCCTTTTCTACCAAACCATCCTGGAAACAAATGCCGCCTCCAGGGCAGTGCCCATCATACGCCCTAAAAAGGGCAGTCCGCTGACAGCCTCCTAATGCAATTTAATCAATGACGGCCTTTCATGCTGCAAAATGAACAACTGGTCTCCCCGCAGTGCGCTGTCAACTCCAGGCCATATACAATGGGCTGTAATTAAGCCATATCTCCATAAAGCATGGCTCCATTGGCCCCAGGTAATCAATAGTCCTTGGACCTGCAGATGGGCTCCGACACCGTGAAAGTCAGGGCGCGCAGAAACACCTGTCCGGGAAAACTTTCCTGGCACCCGTGTACACTTCCTGCTGGCGTTTTACTGTATATTCATTTATTTTAGCAGGGACTTATTTTCGCAGTAGAAGAGGAAAGGAGGGTTTTAGTCTGTTTCAAATCACTGGTTGAAATAATTTTGTAGCACAGTACATTGTAAATGCAAAACCTCTTCACTGCAAAAGCCGTGAAAATAAAACCATCATGAAATTTTCAAGATTTACAGTAATGTACATGTATGTAAGCATTTTGAACTAAAGGGATCGGTGCATATTGAACAAAGATAAAAAAGGGCAATAACTGTACGAACTGACAGGTGGTGACGACGTGTTAAAAACTGAAGTTAAAGAATTAAGTAAATATTCAAAGGGTGTCTATACCATCTGAAACCTTTGTAAGGGGAAGAAAAGAACATGTGTACGTGTCATAATAAAATAAACTCCATTGGCCTCTGCATAACAAGTAATTCAGAATTTTGAAGATGGATTTTGAATCTCTGTCCAACCTTTAAAGTCATTACAAGAGAAATACTATGAAAAAGTAAATCACTTCTATCACTATACAGTACATCATCATATTCAGCACCGAGGACAGCTCCACTACCACTCTCTTTGATGACTGTTATTCTGAGATAGACCTCTTTTTACCTCAGGGAAGGAGGTCAGTGACCTCAGGCAGGGGTACTGCTTTTGTCTGTGTTTGTATGTTCATGGCTATAACTCAAGATCCTTTTGATGGATTTATATAAATTCTTGCATGTCGGTAGATATTGAGGTCTCGATGAAACAATGCAATTTGGGGCCCCTTCGACGTATATTCAAGCTCTCATTTTGACAATACCTTGAACGTTTCACAAATCCGACAATCACTTTCAGCATGATAGAAGCTCGTTTTCCTGCACCGCAACCACTGCTATCAAGAGATAACAGTCAAGCTACCGACATAACTTGGATGGCTTCCTACTTCCCCTAACCTCTTTCTGAAAGTGAGTTATGAAGAAAGAGTTGCCAGTAAATTGCCTACAAGGCCAGGGGGAAATTGGGTGTCTTTATTAAATGACAGTCTGCATGACTGGTCGGTCTGTAGCTGACATCTCCGCCCGGGTTACTAGGCCAGCGTGCCCGACCCACTAACCCTTCTCTATCACGGGCACCAGACCTGCTTCCAAAATTAACCTAAAACTGACCAATAACTCACTACGGCCACAACAATTTAGTTCTTGATTTCTATGCTGACCTCTTGCAATAATTTTACATAAAAACATCTGAGACCCAAGGAAATAAAATGGTATGTGCTAAGAAATGGTCCATCAACTCTTACTAGTATTTCTTAGCCTAACAAAATTGGCTATTGGCAAACAGCTCAATATGGCCAGACATGTGACGTCACGAGAATCAAAACCCAGAACAGCCTTATTGACAGCAATAACAGCAAACCCCACAGACCGCAGGTGCAATAAACTTTGCATTAGTCTGGAGGTGATTTCCATTCATTTTCCTTTTATATTGAAGAATGCGGTTCACTCCAGACATTCATCAATGAAATACCAATAGTTCTCCAGCTGCTAGCTATATATTTAACCTGCCAACCTGGATATTTCAGATTCACTTATTACGCTCCAATACGTGAGCATCACACCGTTTTCCCTTGGAACTTCTTTTTGGACAAAGAGCTTTATACTACCTTCCCTGTGGCTAGATGAAACATAACCCCACTTCAGAAAAACACTAAACTGTTTCCATTTTCAAATGAACATTAGGGAAACCATCTGATTGAGAATGAAAGTCTAATTTGAACTGAAAGTTGATAATGTTAAATGACATAATAATGTGGTTTGAGATCAGATTTTGTCCAGTTTCTATCAGCAGAACAAAGCAAGTTTCAAACGGACATTTCTTTGAAAATGGAAACTGTGTTAGAGCCAAGAAAAAGAGTATGGTAAGCTAAGACTGTCTTTCTTACCTGTAGTGTTTGTTGCCATTTCCAGAAGTGGTTCACAGATGAACAGCAGGGACAGGAGGTGGTTGTACATCAGTCAGCAAGAATGGACAGCACCAAGTGTTGGGGAGGGGAAGAGAAAAAGAGAGATTCAATTTAGTTCCAGTGGCTTGCAAAGACTTCTAGTGATAAGGGCTTCAGTGATACTCAATACAAACATAACCTCAAGCCCATTTTTTAAAAGTAACTTTAAATTACCATAACGGCTGTTTGGCTGTAAGGTACATTTTGAAATGCACAACTATGGGATGGTGCAGCTATGGGACATATCTCCAACAAATGCTGCTGAAGACAATTTATGATCATGATATTCATCAGCATAATCATCATCATCAAGTATGAGCTATGAAAATTAGAATGTGATAGCTGTATCAGTATAACCACCCTTTGGCACATGGCACAGAATACCAGCTTGGCAGGTACACAGTGTACTGTGGTAGCGGCTAGTTTTATTACACTGAACAACCTGTCACACCTAACCTTTGCACATCTACACTTGCCATCGTTGAAACATTTGTACTTAGTTCCTTTTTCCCTTTTTTGCTTTCACAGTTCATATCATGTAAGCATACAAAGATTGACCAAAGCGTTTGGCATTAAGACATAAGGATTATACTTAAAGGTCAGCTGTGGAAGCAGCATTTAATCTTAGAGCTACAGGTCCCACAGGAAACTGCTGCCACCAATAGAGTATGGAAGTTCCCAGCATAATCAATGGAATGCCCGGACAAATTACTACACAAGTCCTAATTTCCTCTCCAAACCCACAGCCAAGACACAGATTTCACCTCCTGACCCCAATTCAGACTCTCCAATCCCCTGGGACCACTTTAATTAAAGCCATGGGGGGGGGGGGGGCTCTGCACTCCTCTTGGTGCTCCCATCTCCAGAATTAATCAGTGTGCTAAATGGACAGATCAATGCTCGACTCCGCTGGGAGGGTGTTCACACCGATTTCCCCCCGGGTTTCAGACCAAAGCCATTTGTCTGAAGGATGCTGCTTGATAAACGAGGATATGTTCAAGTCATCTCGGCTTATACGAAGTCAGATAAGGACACAGTGCTTCTGTTAACTACACTGTGAACTTGAAGTGGACAAATCATAAATTGTCAATGAACTTCAGTAAGAATACAATCATTCTTCAAACTTTAGATATGTATCCATATCTAATGGTTGTATATTTGTTATACCCAAATATAAATTGCAGGCACCATACTGTTTTAACTTACAGACAACAAAAGAAGAGTCAACTACCAACTTAAAGGCTATGGCATCTTTCTTTTCTCCCTTAATATTCACACTTAACAAATTCACTTTGTTTGATCTACTTCTCAATAGTTTTTCCCCTACAAAATCTTACTAGAAACTATAAAGGGAACAATGATGATCTGTGGACAATCTTGTGCAAAACATTTCTCTTCAATTATACAATTTATATCTGTCCTCCTCTGCATCTATATATCTCTGTTTGTATTCCAAAGGTTTGAACAGAGCCATTGAAAAATTCAGCTCACAACACCTGCATGATAAGATGCATCTTGTTATCACTCTTATCAATATCAGTCATCTCATAATCATGAATTTCTGATTCACTTTCTCAAAGACGAACCTATTGCACCTTAAGAATCCCCGGGACTAGACATCATGATGAACATGACTAGGTACAGGACTCAGCAATATGAAAGCATCTGTCTTCCACACGCTGTCATTAATACCATCTGTCTCTGACGGTTCCAGGGCTGTTGCCGCCTCTGCCAAATTCTACAACAATAGCCTTTGTTTCAAACCATTGTTCAGCTGACATGTTTTATGGCAAGATAACAAACCCTTCACGGCAATCTGTCTTCATTTCTCTCAACTTCTCTATCATATCATTTAAGAACTTTGTAATCCTATTCTTCGATGGTTTCAATTTTTTTCTGAATCAGTCCTTTTTCTTTCTGAAGATATCCCTAAGAGAGTAACCCTCATTAACATTAATCCATCGGGTTACATACTGTAAATCCACACTCTGAAAAACAGTGGGTTTGAGATACTGTATCTCTAGTATAGCAGCCCCTAGGTGTGCATAGTTTAGCATGTACAGGAGTGCATTATACTGAGGGACGTTGGCCATGGGTTGGAGATCTGTTTGGACATATCTTTTCAGGCTGGCAGAATTATGTACCCTGGTGGAATTATGTACCCTGGTGGAATTATGTACCCTGGTGGAATTATGTACCCTGGTGGAATTATGTTAGTAGATGTTACAACAGAGCCAGAATACAAATTGCATCTGACATGGCAGCAAGTGAACGCCGGCCTTGCTCATGAACTGACACCAGCCTCTCAATCACTGTCCAAGAGGAATTGGCTGCCATGTCACCCTGACACTTCCGGGGACGAATTGGCTGCTATGTTCGCTCCCCTGACACTTCAGGGGACGAATTGGCTGCTATGTCCCCATGATGATTGATTGTAATGTAGTGACCTCTCGTATGATGGATTGATATCGGCCTGTCTCTGACTGACAGCAACAAAATTTTGACCAATTTCAATTCTTAGGCTTTAAATTACAGGAATAAAGGAGAATGAAATAAAACAAGATTTTCCTGTTATATTGCATTTGATGTCCATGGTTGCAAATACCGGTATTGTAGCCTGTTAGATCTAGGATAAGCTCAAACCATGAGAAATTCAACTAGCACTACAAACCTTTTTGACTCAAAGTCTTTTAGTTATTCAAAAAAGGGAGACCGAAAAAAAATTTGAGGGTTAAGTTCTTCCCTTAACTTTTGCCTATCTTTACCCTAACCTTCTCCCTACTGCCTAACCCAATAAACAATACAAATTTGATTCCAAACAGGTATACCTCAGCACATTGAAGGTTAAACTCAAGGACCTTAGGTGTTGTATCGGTGGACTGTTGCATATTTATGATACCATCAAAACCCGGTTGATGTTTTTTTCCATCTCATTTAATTGATTATATTGCATATCCATGTAATATAAACTTTATGATGTATGACCTAATAAGAGTCCCATAAGCAAGGCACAGTAGTAATAAAGGTAATGCATCAAAGTACATGTAGATACTGCAGCCAGCATTAGCAGGAATTTCTTCATTATCAGAAGTATACATTTACTGACACCTTATATTTTAAGTAAGTTGTCAAAATACCCAGCTAATTTGCAGATAATTTCTAAGATTGAGGGTAAAAATATAGACAAATTTGCAGGGTAAAAAATGTCAGTTTTGGTGAGAAATACTCATACTGGTAAAAAAATTTATTTTTGTGATTTTCCCGCTGCCACGGTGAAGAGTGTCTCCATCAACTTTCATGATCACAAATGGTAGTCTATAAGACTGACGCATTCTAAAAAATGACCTTTATAGGTACATTCTAAGAGATCTAAATAGATATTGGATTGAATTGAATCCACTAAGGCAGCCAATCAGTTATCCCCAAGGTATGCACACTTCAGATAGCCAGGTACATGGATTCACTTGAGAAGGCCTTGATAAAATTGTTCTTTTTAAGACAGGTATCACTTGGTAACATCAATTTTCATACAAAATGTAATCCCAAAGTGGTACCTTTCAGAAAAAATAAAAGCAAGAAGATTGAAATTAGCTGCTCATTGCATCAGACATCCGGATATCATAGCCTCCAGACTAGTGTTATGGGAACCCACAAAAGGGAAAAGAAGCCGTGGAAGACCAAAAGGCACCTTTATCGACACACTAAGAGCTGACACTAACCTTACTGAAGTGAAGGAAATACAGTCCCTGATGGAAGATTGGGTGGGGTGGAGAAAGCTTTCAAGTTTGGTTTGAGCGGGAGCTCGACCAAAGTAAGTATTAAGTAAGTTTAGGACTGCCGCATTTTAAGAAAATGAACTTGAATAGATTCTCTAAGAGATATTGAATTGAATCTACTAATGCAGCCAATTAGTCCCAAGGGAATGCACACTTCCGATATCTTGGAGTTCAAGACATTCTTGAGAAGGCCTGGATAACACTGTTCTTTTAAATGATGCAGTCTTTGATTACACATTGGAGCTATGAGAGGTGACATCTGGACAATCAGTAAGACTGACAAGGTACAAATTAAAACGGAAGACAAATTAAGCTCCGGGATCTAGGGAAAACCCCTCACAAAATGAAGACGTATGATTGCTGCCTCTCACACATAAAAGTAGACTCCGTTTACCTATAGCACTCTGAAGTAGCCATTTGGCACCCAATTGCAAGTCCCTATTGGTTACAGAGTTTAGGCAACAGGGAGAGGGTTAAAGTATCCCAAACCTCTGCAAATTTGACAGAACCAAGGAGCAAACTTCACAAAACGTTAATAGCATTCCCTTAACATCACAGTCCATAAGGCGACACCAATTTAATTTCTTGGTTAACGGATTTTTTCTTTAAATTTTAGCACAAAAAAATCATGAAAACAGAAAGCTGGGGTGAAAACTTGCACCTGACCCTGTTCACTCCCTGAAATTGTGTGCAAACATTCCTCTAAGATTCTGTTTTCCTGTTGACTTTCCAATCTAGCATTTTTTTAAATTCCGTTAACCAAGAAATTAAAATGGTGTGGCCTAATAATCAATCTATCTTCACTGGAGACAAGACTGGAGGCACAGTGCAATGAACCCAAAGCCCCTAATACATCACAGTGAGAGGATTTTTTCAAGGTCAGCTAGTGACGTCAGCCCTAACAAGTTCTGTAAGGAGGCAATCTCAGCTGGGGGTACGGCTTAGTACAATGAGGGTCGTTGATGCAATAAATATCTACTAGTAGACACTTCTTGTCACAGGTTCTGTGATCCCCAATTTACTTCATGGTTTGCCTACAGACTTACAGATTCTTTTTCTGATAGAGAAAAATAGACATGGTTTGTCTTGTCTTTAGACTCACGTTATGGGTGCACCTAGCTGCGTGTAATAGCACAAGTCAGTCTGACTAGTACAATGCAGCTGGTTTCCAACAAAATTATGATATGCCGTCTGTCATAAGGACACAAAAGAAACACTCTCAGTGTGACACTGTTCAAGCAGAAATATATCTCCTAACTGTTACTCTAACATTGCAACTTTGCCCTGTTTATAGTTACAAAATACATACAAAGGGGAAAAGTTAAATTTTCAAGGTCTCTCCCATTATTTCTCAGAGCTTTTCATTCAGAGCCCAGTTGATTTTCATTATCCATCAGTGTGACCTTAATCAAACAGAACTAGACTTCCCACATGTACATGTAACTGTTACTCTAACAGTACAGCTTCGCCCCGCTTGTGGCAAGACGATACACATTAGAAGAGAAAAAGCTAAATTTTCATCATGGTCTTCCCATTCAGAGCCCAGTTGGTTTTCCATCCATCAGGGCGACCATGATCAAGCAGAAATAGACTAACTGTTACTATAACATTGCAACTTTGCCCTGCTTTCAGTAAAGCTACATGTATACATACAGAGGAGAAGTTAAACTTTCATGGTCTCTCCTCTTCCCAGAGCTTTTAATTTAGAGCCCTTTTGGTTTTCTATCCTGATCAAGCAAAAACAGATTTGTGACAGAATGGGGCTCAGCGTGTCCGTATTTTTTAAACTCTAGCAGACATAACTTTTAAACAAAAGTGATAACTTTGGTCACTCCTATTACTATCATTTCTCATATTCCCAAACCTTTTCGTCTAGAGCCCAGTTGGTTTTCCATCCTGATCAAGTAAAAACAGATCTGTGACAGAATGGGGCTCAGCGTGTCCGCCGCCCGAGGACTGACTTTAAAGGTTAAGTGCGTCACTGTCATGGAGCTAACGGGAACCACTTATCTCGGCGCACTATTCGTCTTCTCTAAACAAACCCAATTTTCAGCTTGGAGGAACAGCATCATGGCCAGCTAAGGGACATCCAGGGACAGACCATTGTGTAGCATTAGGGGGATTTTTAGACTTGGTTGTGAAGTAAAGTGGTGTCGTGTTGGTGTAATGGTTAGGGTGTTTGGACAAGAACCCAGAGATCCTGGGTTCGAACCCCCTGACATGCAACGGATGTAGTGCCCTTGGGAAGGGTACCTAACACGACTTTCCTCACCCCATCCAGGTGTAAAAATGGGTACCTGACTTTGGTTGGAGAGGTAGATCTTCCCTCCATTGCTTCGTGAGAAGTCCCCTTCATCATTATCTGACCAGTAATGGATTTCTTGAGTGTGCTAACAGTCAAGATAATCAGAACATTTTTTTTTCAGATGACACACATGCATGTAGATCCAAAAGAGTATGCTTTCTATCTGTACATAGGACCTTCCTGGATGAGTTTTTTATACGTCTTCCCTCCATCGGAACATGATAAGTCCCCTTCATCATTATCTGACCAGTAATTGATTTCTTGAGTGTGCTAACAGTCAAGATAATCAGAGCCTTTTTGCAGATGACACACATGCATGTAAATCTAAAGGTATGATTTTGGGTAGGTTTTATATCTTCCCTCTGTTGCATCATGAGAAGTCCCCTTAATCATTATCCCAGCAGTAATGGCTGTGGGAGTGCCTACAGGTCGGTACTCTGATTGTTCATCATCAGTATTTACTACATCCAGCTGCTCCAACTGTGGACACATTAACCTGGCCTTGGCAAGGACAGAACTACTCACACTTCTGTGAGCTCGAACTATCTTCTCTACACTTTCATTCACATTTGTTGTAGGTCACCATAACATTTTTAGTACTTTTTTAGTACTTTTTTCTGCATTTTGACATTTCATATCCATTCATATTTTTGTTGTATGTCATCGTACGATTTTGAGTACTTTCTGTGAACTTTTTTCTGCTTTCTCTTATTTGATATTCATTCAAATTTGTCCTAGATCATCGTACGGTTTTGACTACTTTTTTATTACTTTTTTCTGCATTTTCACATTTGATATTCATTCAAATTTTTCGTAGACTCGTGGGTCATCGTATCATTTTGATACGGTAGAATTTTCAAGCAGGCTGTGATAGAACGAAACGCCGACAAGGAGCTAGGATGGCCTTTTCCGTAAGAAGACAGCTGAATTTGCAGAATATTTGCACGAACATCCAAACAGTGCTGTCAGTTTGCAAGCATACGATGCTAAGACTGTAGGTAATATACATGTATAAAAAAATCATAGACATTATATATTATCATTTTTTATCTTTTGGAAACTACATATATACTTAAATTGTATACGGACAAAAAAAAAAAGGAGAATACGTCTGAGGATGTAAAAGTTTCTTGGTTACTTGATTCCTTACCAGCATCAGACTATATGACTGTGTAATGCATCAAATATTAATAAAATAGCAGGAAAAGACAGTAACTTCATTTCACCTTTGATTGGTTAGACAATAGTCCATACCCTATCTATCGATTTTCCATTCTGGAATTTTCCTTGCTTGGTTTATAGTTGAATACAGCTCCAAACTGGCTTTATATATAAAACACAGACAATAAACAACTCCCACGGGCACACTACAGGCCGGTTAGGGGTAAGGGATAGCTTTGTGAAAAATCGCCTATTTCATATTTCTGGCAGCGTAAAGCAGAATCAATACCAACTAAAGTTCTGTCACAAAGTTTGAAGGAAATCCTGAAAGTTCCTAAGACTGAATACATGTATGGCTATAATACACCAGAAGGTTGAAACACTTGAATACAGTCAGGTATAATGTACCTGTAGGCCGAAATTGCAAAATCTTTACATAAACAAGGGCTAACAGATACAACAGGTGTTTCATTGTATGCATGTTGTAGGCACATTATAGTATGCTTAGTATACAATTCAAACTCTACTACTGGATAAATGACAGAGATTATTTCCGGACGTTTTAGGTGACATCCATCACTCTTCTTCAGCGTCACTAGAATGAACTAGCAGAACTAATCAGTACTTACATACAATGAACTAGAAAAATTGGTTGAACACGGCAAAGTCACAAACTCTTCATCAACGTATATGCAGTGTAGTAATTTGACATATAGAGTTTGTAAATTACAGGACTCTATTTTGTCGCTTGAGATATATCTAAGACGACATAGTTTTTCACAGTATGCATGTTGTAGGTGCATATATGTATATACAGTACAGTAAGTTGACCTATATAGACTTTGTAAATTACAGGCTCTATTTTGTCGTGTGTGATATATCTAAGACGAAATAGTTTTTTCACAGTATGCCTGTTGTAGGCACATATATACAGTAAAGTTATTTGACCTATATAGACTTTGTAAATTACAGGACTCTATTTTGTCGTGTGTGATATATCTAAGACAACATAATCCTCTGCCTGACTTCACTCTAAATTGCCCCTGTAAGCGGTGCTTCCCGTTGTCAAAGTAACAATGACAAGTCGGCCGCACTCTTGCATGACAATTATTCAAGTGTGCGCATCTCTGCAATAATTCTCATCCACGTAAATCCTACTTAATATCCAGCTATTAGTTCCGTATTGGAAAGCTGTTCAAGCCGAGGGTTTGGGGAAGCATCTAGGGACCGAACTGTGTCGATCAATACCCCAGCCACCGTAAAAAGACAACATAAAAATTACAGCTGCTTAGGTTTTGACTACTGGTCTTTTAACCCTATCCAGACTGGGGGGGGGGGGGGGGGGGGGCTAAAAGTGCCCGCGGCAACTTTGACATCGTATTACTGCCAAACGATGTATGCTACGACTACCAAACTTGGTGACTTTTCCTAAAATTTTGTTGGGAACAATTTTATACTAATGGTTAAAGTTTATCATTTTTCATGTTGCCATGGCCACGGGTTTCTGACAGGCATTTTATGCAAAAAATTTTTTGAAAACAATGATATTTCTCAGGTTTTCTTGCACAACTACACTAGTTTTCCTACATGTATAACATTATATGTAATTAGATGTAACTTTCCTGATTTAATATTCATAATTTATGCTAATTTGATGACGTAATCAGTCAAAATCCAAGATGGCGGACTATATCACTATTTCAGGTATCAGCAGGCTTTTTTGCCTTTAAAATCGTCAATACCTGACATTTTCTTTATCAGAAACATTTAGATTAACGTTTCTAGTCTATTTTCAGTGTCCTTTGGGGTCATAAGTGGAAAAAAAGGATTTTAAAAAATTTCAAAATGGCCGATCCAAGATGGCGGATCCCAAGGGATCGCTAACAACACATGACGTCACTCTATGGCGTCATTTTGACGTCAACGTACTTACCATTGACGTTGTATGCCTTGCATACCTTAAAATGAATAATACAAACCGTTTTGTTTAATATCTTTAGATATTACGGGAATTCCCTATTTAGCCAATAAAATCACATCGATGACGTCATAATTACGTCATATTACGTCATAACGTCACCAAAATTACAGGAATTATAAAACTTGACGTGAATATCACTCCCTACAAATTTGGTGATGATACATCATACCGTTCGGAAATTATGAGGGGGGGGGGCCGAATCAGCCCCCCCCCCCCCCAGTCCCAGATATACCAAAAAAGCCCAGTCTGGATAGGGTTAATAAGTTGCAAGAAGGCTTTCAGAAGATGATAACTTTTAAGAAGCTGTCTTGATTGGTAGTAAGGATTTGTCTTTAAAGACTTCTTCTCACAGACATATTGAAACTGTAACTTTAGGTATCTCATTATGAGAGATCATTATGGAGTTTAATTTTTGGTGGAATTCCTATTTTCATGTAAGTCACAATTATCATAATTTGTAATCTGCTATGGAACAAGACACCACATGTTTAACTTTTAGTCACATTTCATGTAAGTACTATCATGTAGGAAAGAGTCATTTTTACGAGTGATACTCCAAGATGCATTTTACAACTAGTGACAAGTCATTCAATGACAAACGCATTTCTTGCTCATTGTTCATATCCCAGTAGGAATTCAATTTGATCATGATATTTTAGTACGTACACATTATAGACCAAGGGTACAATATCTCCATAAAAGTGCCTCCCTCGTTAATCTGAACAATAACTACTCCAGCAGTGCAATGTGAGTGGAACAACCTTAAAGTTTTAGATACTTAAGTGATATCTCACCAAAAGTTACTGATTTGAAATCAGGTTTTAATAAACATTCTAAATCCCAGTGAGCACATTTGGTATCAATCAGCTAGTAGAACAAAATCATTCAATGGTAAAGAAACGATCCTACACATTGTGTTCATATTCTAGCAGGAGTTCAATTTGATCGTGACATTTTATTGCTACAGAATATCCCTATAAACTGCTCTGGTCGTTAATCTTGACAATAAAGTTAGTACAAGTACATGTATACTGCTCCTTCAATTCTCCTGAGGTATCTTAAGGTGATATTTCACCTTAAGTTACTACTTTGAAATCAGGTTTTAGTAATAGAATCAATCTAAATCCCAAGTCACGCATGTGGCATCGATTAGAATCATGTAATCCTACACATTGTGTTCAAACTCTAGTATGAATTCAATTTGATCGTGACATTTTATTGCTACAAAATATCCCTATAAACTGCTTTGGTAGTTAATCTGGACAATAAAGTTAGTACATGTACTTGCAGGTCCATGAAGAACTGCTTCTTCAATTCTCCTGAGGTATCTTTAGGTGATATTTCACCTTAAGTTACTACTTTGAAATCAGGTTTTAGTAATAGAATCAATCTAAATCCCAAGTCGCACATGTGGCATCGATCAGAAAAATGCATAGCAGATCATTAAAAGACAAACGCATAATCCCACAAATTGTGTTGATCGTGACATTTTATTGCTACACAATATGACTATAAACTGAATTGTTCGTTAATCTGGACAATAAAGTTAATACATGTACTGCCTCTTCAATTCTCCAGGTATTTCTAGGTGATATCTTACCTCAAGTTACTGCCTTGAAATCAAGTTTTAATAATAGATCTATCTAGATCCCAAACAGGGCTGTCTCCAGATTTAATTTCTGTCCCACTCATTGCTTGGGAGCTGACTTGTTAAATTTGTCATTTTAAGCTTAGAAATACATTTTCATCAGTTTTATCTCATGAAATTGATATTTTTGGGAGGGTTGAATTTTTTTCAGTCCCAACAAGCAAATTTCCATCCAGGGACGGAAGGACGGGTCCTGGAGACAGCCCCGATCCCAAGTCACGCATGTGGCATCGATTGGAATACATGTCTATCATCATTCAATAACAAACACAATCCTGCATATTGTGTTCATTTTCTAGTAGGAATTCAGTTTGATCGGGAAGTTTTAGTGGTACACAAATTTATCCCTATAAAACTGCTTAGGTAGTTCATCTGGACAATAAAATTAAAAACTGTCTTGTTCCAATTCTAGGAAAAATGACTTGTAATTTCAATTTCCTAGAAGAAGCTTCTGAGATTCTCCAGGTATTCATAGAAGGTGAAATCTCACCACGACAGACGTTTTCAAATCAGACTTTACTGATTGCAACGTTTCTAATCCCAAGTTGCGCACAAGGTATCGATTAGTGCACTTCACAGCTGGTCACGGCGCGAGAAATCCCGGGAATTCAGCAGTCGTGGCACGCGAAGAACTCCATTTTTCACTGACCCCAGCACGGAGGGACTGAGTAATGGAGAGAAAGTACCGCCGCAGGGAACGCAATACAGCTTCCGGCATTATTAAACTGCAATTTAATATTCCAGCCCAAAATGAAATGGGAGGAAGAAGTGGTCTGTATCGCCGGCTATACTTCTTCCTAATGTATCCAGGAGTGAGGCCTCACCAATTTATTTTCACGGTTCTTGGATGTTTTCAAGTCAAAATTCACATTTTCAAGTCAAAATTCAAGTCAGGAAGACAGTTCAAAGATGAAAAAAGGGCTGGAAGGGAAACTGGCATCTGACTCTGTTTACTACCTGAAATTGTACAGACTTTCCCCTTCCGTGCTGATTTCACGAAACAGTAACTATCTTCCAGTTCAACATTATTTCTATCAACTATGTGAAGCAACACCACAGCTTGAAATTGTTGTAGCCTAAGCTACTGCTATAGCAACGTTTCACTTTCTAGATTATTAGTGATTTCAGAAAGGCAAATCAGCTACACATATAGGGCAAGGCATTGAACTTCAAACTGAAGATACAGTAAGTACATTTAAGTTGTAATATTCTGTTAGGTATTGTATTTCCACGTATGTATGTGGATTATAAGAGAGACTTAAAATGAAATGTATCAAACGTCTTTTTTACTTATTGAATTCAATTTACATACTCATGCAAGCAAGTCTAACCCCTGCATCACGGAGAACAACAGATGATAAACCAGAGAGTGAGTGAGTGGTGACATGACACACTTGTTCAACCTTAACAACCTTAAATCATTTTTCCTTCTCCCTGTAACTTGATTATAGGCATTTATTTCATTAACTTATTTGGCAAGAATACAGGAACACATTAGATTAGATTTAATAAATCGGTAAAATTAAGCACCTTAATTTTTTGCCAAAATCAATTAATACCTAGGAAAAACAATCTTCTGCACTACATCAATCAAATGAAATAAGTCTTTCATACATTGCCATATAATTAACTCACAGATGGGGGACTGATACAGATGTTACCATTACATTTTGCTTTTCCATGGACCTATGCCCATTTCATCAATCCAGCTTTTCCAGCACACTTTTCCACTGACGCGAAACAATCCGAGGACTCAAAGACTTTGAAAAGATGTCCAACTTTATGAACTACGTAATCCTATGTACCCTGGGGGACAATTTCAGACCATACCCTGATCCCGAGGATGAGCCAAAACTCTACAGTAAGTGGTATGACAGAGCTCTAAAGCACCTCGATCCATAATGGTGTATTTGTCACAGTTGTATAAGAAGGAATCCTATGCATATGATTTTAAGAAACTTGTGTATGATACTGTGTATATAGGTTTTTATACGCTCGGACAGTATTACTTGAAAAAATATTTTAAAAACTCAACACCAATAAACAACTGTAGCATAATAAAAGGTTGTATTTAGGGTGTATCTACATATAGATAGGTTCAATTACATGAACTCACACTGTCAACATCATTCTAAAAAGACCACACAAATCCTACTAAATAACGTATGTAAAAAAAATATGTATCGTCAAGCCCTATTTAAAGAGGATAATTATCTTTAAATCTTGGGGGAATACCAGGAGGTGTTAAGGTAAGACAAGGAAAACAAATCTGTCTTACTCTTAGTGACATGCTTTTAGAATACAGTAGTAAAATTGCAACAATAGTAAACGATAAAAATACAGAAGCTAGTTTACAGAAAAATGTGTTGCGTTCCTAAGAAGAAAAGGAACAAATTTTACTATCAATCTGTTTTCACCCAAACCCTTCCCTTTAATACTTCCTGAACAGAAAGTTAACAAAATTTTTAAAAGATACTGTAAACCTTTCAGAAAAGAACTTCTATGTAAAAGACTTCAAATAGCACCATTCTCTGCAGTTAGCGGGATAATGAAGTTATCGTTGAATCGTTCTACAGCGAACCTGGCATTTTCAGAAGTTCATTTCCAATTGTCACAAAGTGTTTAAAATATCGAACTCAGCCAGAACGTTCCATTGTCTAATTGAATTGCCAAGGACACGGGGACAATAGAAAATCAATAGTGCATCTCTCTTGCCATTAGCCTCACTCTGGGTTCTGTGGATGCCCATTCATCAACCTAATACCTGGTTTTTAGCCTTCATCTTGGGCGAGAATTAAACAGTGCGTACGTACCACTAATCAACATGTCAGTTTCAATACATGTGTCATTCAATCTCTCCCTTTTACTGCTGGCAGAGTCTGCTACCATTGCCACTGCAACCTGTTCTATACAATGGTGTGGAGCATACATTTGTAAGCTACGTGCTAGGACTCAAACCATACCAATGCTACATAAACTTGATATTTTGCTTTTTAAGTCCAGGCTTTGGGACCAATGTTGTCCACAAACCTGTCTTGAAATATCATGTGAAAAAGTCATTTCAACACACAGATTTAAGTTCTCATAAGTCTTGTAAGTACTTAACACAACTTCTTGAAAGTGAACACAATAAGTTCCAAATATGATGTAAAAAGGCCTTTTTCATCAACCAGGGTTGACTTTTTATGACTCTTAAGAGATACTGAACGATCCTTGCAAGTCTTCCAGGCAAGCTCACACAGTCTAATAATTCATTACATTTTAGCTAATCTATACACTGGACAAGGATTTGTGTGGATTAGCATCTTTTTACAGTGATCTAAGATGTATAAACGTCTGTAAATTCGTATTCTATCGGTCCCGAGTGGTCTCTTTTGCAGTTTGTAAAAAAAAAGTGACTGAATGATTGAATTGAAATAATAATAATTCCTGGATGCCTAACCTTCAAAAATATAACTTCTAAAAATCAAGTCAAAGAAAAGTCAAACAGAACGTGGCACTTAAGACTTTACTGCATTTGAAGTAAACAGACCCTTTCCAAAGGGAACAGTCAGGCACCGACATGCTGGGGAACAAGCCACTTCGCTGGATGAATGGTTAACAACTTGGGTATAATTAAACCCTTCCCGGCTTTCTTAAGCCGACGTGGGAAGCAGAAGCACCGTATTTACCCAGCGTAATGGGCTACGTTCCAGGTCACTGGATCGGCATTATAGAACTCTCTGTAGCATATTCCCATCTGGACACTGAAGGAATAAATATATCATAAAATCCATGCCTTTATACTCTTATCCTGCTCTCAAATAATGCAGGATACAATGTAATAAAGTGCACATGGGGAAATCTGGGATTATAAACACATACGTCAGAGTAATATTGGGGAATCATTGCAATGAATTTCAAATTCGGCCTAATCGTTTAAATGATTACAAATTGTCACTGAGATAATTCTGCATGCATAATTTGTCATCATTTCCCCTAAATCCAATCTATTGCAGTAATAACGTAATCTGACTTCACCATTCCTCTAGCGGTTCCCCACTGTATGTTGTGAACGTGACCCAGGTGGAAAATAGTTTATCCTATTTACCAACGGGAAGGTCAGGATAAATAGGATTATATGCCAGTTAGCTGGAAACGAGAGTCCAATTTTGTCCTGCGGTCTGCTGGAGATGTCTGTTAGATCTGTATCTATAGATACATGGTTACCCCTGACTGTGTCGGGATGAGGAAAACCCTTTGGAGGTATCGGAGCAGCACCGTGGGGATTACAGGCAATCTGCACATCGCGACGCCGTGGCGGACCCGCATTATCCCCGTCTTTGTCGGCAATTGGCGCGCGCTTAACACCACAAAATGGCTCCTACCTTTGAATGGCCAACGGAACCTCCACGGGGGAAACAGGGGGGGTCTGACGAGGCGGACTTGCCAGGGGGCCCTCCCCCAGATCAGAACAGGAGGGGGGAGGCCGCGGAACAGGCACGTCGGATTGTTCATCATATCGCTCGGAGGTCCCCGGCAATACTGAAGGATCCCCTGCACACAGTAAGGGTGCAGACGAGGCCTTTAAAGTTTTAAGCGACGAGTCTGTCCCACAGATCAATATATCCGTAGCCCGGGGTGGCGATGGAGCATGTGGCCTCCGCTGTTGATTGGTTTCCAGGGAAACCCGACTAAGGATGCGTGGAAAGTAATTTCAGCCTCCCTTTCAGACCGGGCGGGCGATGAGGCTGAACAAAGAAGTCAGGCAGCTGGAACGGACGGCTTGGCGGTGACGGACAGCAAGGATCAATACAAATCCACCACAGCTCCCGTTTCAGCACCACGGACAGCACCCTACATCCTGCCAGGCCCCCTCACCACTGATTAACCCAATGTTATTGCCTAAAACTAATTAAGCCCCGGTAAATAAGTAAATAGGCACCGTAGCGGCAGGCCGGGGTAGCAGGGGAGGGTGGTTACTCCGGTGGACAATCAATCCGGTACGAATCATTACCCAGCACCGGCGGATGGAAGCGAGGGACACCAAGCCGCTAACGCATCCGAGCGTTAATGAAAAATGCAACACTATCACTGGGCTGATGTGTGCACATCTCCCCACAGACAAAGGGGATCTCTGGTGTGATTGGTGACAATGAGGACCACCTGACGGGATGTTACTGGAACATCTTGTTCTACGTCACGACTTAAACAGCTACCTGCTTTCCCAGAGGAACTGAGACGATCAGCCTTACCTAACATCCTATCATATGTCAGTGAAAAGTGGGTCTTTCAATGTCCTTCTGGCAAGACACAGTAAATACCAGAGGTCTTCAGAGGCAAGTAACTACACCCCCAAACACACTATTTTGCTATCCAGCATTGCAAGCTAATAATAGTGGAGGTAATGTTTTGATGCTGGGCTTACTAACATAACATTGTCTTGTCTCAAAAAGTATATGATAAAGAAAAATGATACGTAAACAATTAAAAGGTTGTATCTGTTCAACTAGATGCCAAAAGGCAATCCAGTAGTGTATCTGTTCAACTAGATGCCAAAAGGCAATCCAGTAGTGTATCTACATACAAAGGATGAAGGATACAAATATGAAGTGACTAAAGGTGAGGGTTGCCAACCTCATGTGGCAAAGGATAATAATGGGATTTGACATATGCAATACAGACACTCCTCCAGGTATGAGTGGTTTTGACAGTGGGTATGGAAAACATTCCCTTAACTGTACGCAACGAGTCCGCAGACGCCAACTTCTGACCACACAGATATCGGTAATCATCATGGAGGTCACACGCGTGAGTTACATGTATATCCTGGTGAGAACATCTCCTTTCTCGACTTACGTCTTAAGAACCAAGCAGGTCTTAAAGAGCAGTTCCGCACTCTTTGTGCAAAAACCTTTCTGTCGAGAGCTTGTGAGCATAGTCCCGGAATGTAACATGCATACAAATGTATGCAATCAGCTCTGAGCAATAAGTCTAGTTGGTGAATTGTTTGTTCATCAATAATCACAAGTTAAATCGGTGGTTAGATCAACTATCAACAATGACTCAACACTTTTTAACTCTTGACCACACGGTACTTCAGTTGCAATGTGTTATCAGGCATGAACACAAAATGTACAACTGAACAGCAGGCAACTAAAAGTACAACCACGGAGTGTATATCAATCCATTAAAGATATCTTATCCCTGGACAAAAGTACACTTTAAGTTTTTTCCTCATGACACTATTTCTACAACCAATGAATGAAACTTATTGACAAAATGTACGACTGAACAGCACTAAACTAATAGTACAACTACGGATTGTACAATTTATCAAAGATATCTTATCCTTGAACATAAAAAGCCTTCTTTCTTCAAGACAAGACTAATGAATCTAACTTTTCTGACAAAATGTTTGACTGAACAGCAGGAAACTTAAGTAAAACCATGAAATTTACATCAATCCATCAAAGATATCTTATCCATGAGCAAAAATAGCCTTCCTTCCTCAAGACACAATTTCTACCACCAATTGATCAAAATTTTTTAACCAAATGTACAGCTGAACAGCAGGGAACTAAAACCAGAGGAGTACACTTATCTATCATAGGTATCTTCTTCTTAGACTGGGTTTGAGACAACAAGCGCTGCTACCAACTACTGCTGCCTATAAACTTGACATGATCAATCATACGGAAATGCGAATGCAGCCAATTACATGAGCCTGTTCGAGCAATTTTAGAGTTCCAGGAAAATACTTCATCCATCCAGGATTTTTCTAAGAAGTTGTCCAGCCTTCCAGGAGCTGTCAAAAATTTCATGTAGACTCCCCCACTTTTTTTTTACTAAACATATTTCCTTGGCTCTCTGTCCTTTTTTAAAAAAAGATTTAGCAAAAGGACTTCATTAAAACAGATGAATAGCAGTAAAAGTTAAATCAGACTACATTCACTTACAGAAACTATACCAAGGTATAAAGTTGTATTCTGAATTTGGGATCAAAATACTAACCTGCAAAATGCAACTTGACGAAAATGTATGAGATTGCAGAGGAAGGTATAAACAAGTGAGTTTAAATTTGGCACTCTAAAAAGAAAAACATATTGGGCTCTTAAACATGGATCAAAATAATACTGAAAAAATATATAGGAATTCGGTGTTATGAGCCATGTCTATTATAAGAATGCCGATCAATAATTGCTTGCAGTTCTAGACTGGAATATAGATGTATAGTCAAACCATTTCTAGTATCATTCATCACTGTCTTTGGGTAATCAGGATTTCATTGCAATCAATATTTCATATAAATTTATATGTCACAGTAACCCCTATACTTGCCAAGATACCTGCTACCATCTGCTGGACAGTTCATCTGTAAGAGAAGTCTGGATCAAGACTTCCCAAAGAGGGAGATTTTCTGTTGAGACGTTCCCATCTCTTGAGCGAATGTAAAGAGGATATCTCAATGAAAAGCATCACGCAAAATGGATCAAACAATTATTTAAGGTCATTAAGTACACAGTCAGACGTAACAGACAGCATCAGCTGTCAATGCCTGTCATTCACAGTCCACTGAATCTGTTAAAGATTTTATCCAGAATCTGTTGTTTGATTTACTTTTGTTTAATATATAATGTGCATACTGTAAATCTTGAAGTTTTAGGATGGTTTTATTTTTGCAAGTATTTTTTCGATGACCTCTCCACCTGGAATCTATGACGATAAAAATGTCTTCCTTGTATGACTACTGTGTTACGGAATTGTTTCAACCGCCAATCTAACATACCACAAAAACCTTCTTTTTACTCCTACCACCAAAGAAAGCTACCGCGAAAGTAATTTATAGTAGAGCACATGGATGTCTTAACCTCTTAAGTCAAAGGCCTGTCTCAGAATTCCCATCAGGAAGTAGTTTTCGTGACAGATCACAGGGAGAGAACACAACCATGGCTTTAATAATTGACAAGGGATCTCCTCTCTGAAAGCTCTAGTGGAAGTGCATCATGGAGACAGTAAGCTTCCATTAAGCAATGTCATCTTTTCAGTGAAACTTTATGTAGCTGGCTTCTGACAAGCTGTGTTAAATGTTATAGGCTTCTGTCTGCACTACTCTATCTGAACGATTTTACTCCACAATATGACTCTAAGGTATCACATTCGTATACATATAGGCCTTTACATTTATATATAAGTATTCAGACCATTCTTTACTAGCAGAACTTATCACATATTTAAAGAAAGCTGTTTTAATGTTCATATCTGTTTAACTTTTTCCCTGCTGCCTACCCCCATAACCAATACAATCATACACACATTTGGTGCCAAACAGCTACCTTAGTGTGCTGAAGGTTAACGCAAGTGAGAAGCTGAGTCTACAAGTAAGTGGCCATCATTTTCAAACGACAACTCTCATGCATCAATGCATGTAAAATACCACAGAGCCCTCCTCCTCTTCCTCCCATGAGACCGGCATTGAATAACGCTGGCACTGGAAGGTCACACTCAGCGGAAATCTGATCATCGCCATGGCAATACGATCGCCCAATGGGGTAGGTTGATGGGTGATGTGACAAACATTACCCTCCCTCGAGGCCATGCATGAGATGATCAACGCCTGAACTGTCCCATCCCTGGACTAGTTTCAGAACAATGCAAGAAGCAATCGCAGGTGTACCTCGAGGCTAAGTACTCCTCCCACATGTGCAAACTTGTAAAGTTGAGGTTAATGTATACCTGGGCTGTCCCCAGGACTCGTCCTTCCGTCCTGGGACAGAAACTTGCTTCATGGGACAGAAAAAATGTCACCCCATCCATCTAAAAAAAATCTAAACTTCATGCCATAAAATTGATGAAAATGTGTTTTTGAAAGCTTAAAATGATTAACAAGGAAATTTGAGAACATGGCTCCCAAACAATGAGTGGGACAGTAAAAAATGTAAAGCTGGAGACTGCCCTGATGAACACACTAAGTGCCAGTGCCATCAGTGTGAAATGTAACCATTTGCGTTTAAGGGAGCTGTTATTTACGTTGGCATCACTGCTGTTACTGCCTGCATCGTAAAAGAGAAGAGTTCTGAGCCGTAGTTCCAGTTTAGGACAAATGGATTTCCTAACAGCAGAGCTAGTGCCTGTAGCTATATTGGTATAATAACTATTGATATCTGGACCACATACCGTTGATGCTACTGTTATTAGGAAGAGATTGTAGCTGGGACAGAAACATCAGTGCCAAATAGCGCATTACCAGGTAATACTGAGTTTACAACCACTACCACTGTTGATACAAGAATGGGTATAGAAAAAGACATGACACGCAATGACTGTATATATGTTTTGAGATCTACGCATTCATGTACCGAAACTAATGATTAGCCCCATTCGATTGTAACTGTATCAAAGACAAATATGCTAGCTCTTACTGTATTACTATTAGTTACTAGGATGTCAAGTTTGATTCTATACCTCTATTTTGTATTATGTTTTCAATTGATAGTTGTTGCCATACATTGTACCATGTATAATTGTCGTGCCATAAAGTTCTTCCATGTAACTATACAGATCAGATGGCAACAATTGTACTAAGCATGTTTCAATAGCAGTTTGAATTCCTTACAAACAGGTCCCAATGTTGTGCCCTTGGGAAAAGCACCTTACAACTCTAAATCTCTACACCTTGGAAGAGGGGAAACCCACCTTAAACACACACCCCACTTTTTTCCCAGAAAACCCCCTGCAAAAGGCAGTAAACCCACCAGAACTAGAACTAAAGTTGTTAACAGTGAGAGCTAGTTAGGATTGACCTTGTCTGACCTTTCCTGATTGCACAAGGTCCCCTGAGATGTCATATAATACCAGAGGTGACACTCCAACAAAGTGGAAATTATGATGGATTATAATCAGATCACAATCAGAGCTCCTCAAATGGTGAGTGAAGGGCAATCTAAAACATCCCCATCCACGGAAGATGAATGTACACAAGAGCAAATTGAGCTAATTATATCGACCTTTCACCTACACACATTGTTGTAAAGTACTGAAAAGGAACACTAAGTGTAATGGCCTATGGGGTAGAGTTAAGTCAAGTCAAAGTTTATTGCACAACATTTGCATCAGGTACAATGTATGGCAAATAATATGGAATATCAACAACTACAAAGTATCTATACTAAGAGTACTAATCTAACATTATTACTTGATACATAAAATAATGGAATAGTATGTCTCACACAGTGATGGCATGGTGTGTTGACTTGCATTTAAAATTTGTTAACAAGTTGAGGAGGAATATCGAACACAGAACACATATACACACAGACATTGATTATTCAAATTAAATACATATACCAATAATTACATAGTTGCCCTACTTAATGATCGCTCTGTTCTATTACCTATTCCATAATTAAACAACCAAGCTTAATTTTTTTAGCAAATAATTGTGTGGATATTTTGTATTGACCTACATAACTGAAGCACAAACCGATCTTGGCAAAATCGAACCCTGATACTCAATATATACTTTATTTATATTATTAACAACTATAGCTTTAACATCTGGTAGAATATAGAAGCATTGCCATCCCTTGTGCCAGTTTAAATTGCATCATGTATCAATAAACTGGGTCACGTAGATCCTTCCTAAGTTGATTACGTTGCTACGTAAAAGTGAGCCAAAGTTGATAAATCAGGAACCCTGCACGTCAGACCACCATTTACCATGTATGGGAGGTCATCCGAATATTAGCCTGGGTCATAAATTTGTTCAGATATAAACGTGGCTGTCTTAAATTAGGTCTCATCGTGGAGTTTATTGGTCTTATCAAAGTTTTATGAGGCCAGGCTCGTCTGGAAACAATCGAAGACATTTTGTGTACTCATTTGCTAACAATGGAAAAACATGATATTGAAATTTACTTCAGGTTTCTAAGAACACCTGTGTACCATCAATGTTTTTGGAGTTGTAAAATGTGTATCTCTATTTTGTAGTTTGTAGTTGACCTTACAAAAGTTTCTATATTTTTGTTTGTTTGTTTGTTTGTGCCTTATTTACACTCGAAATTGCTCTGTTCAGCCATCATTTGTTAGGTCAATAAAAAAAAACTTCTTCTTTTACATGTATCAACCAATCACCGAGTGTAAATTCATATATTTGTGCTCCACAATCCACAAGAACAGTCACAAACAAATGTTGGTCATAGCCATCATGATTTAAATCACCTAATCAACTTTTTATAAGTAAATTTCTAATATTGGTGCTAAATGCTAGCTATGTTATCCAAATGCAAACATACACAACACCACCTTGAGTAAATGTCAACAGGGTAAAATTTCTACATTCAAGTCTGATGAAACCTAACCATCATCATGATGTTTCATACTCTTAACAAGTTGGAGCGTACACAAAATCTAGCTTCCAGCATTCTCTATTGTACAAACCTCATCAAGACTGTGAAACAAAGTACAAAATTGTCTGCACCTATATGGTTCTTCCTACAAAACACTAGTAGATGTCCAACAGGGTAAAATCTATACATAAGGCCACACCAATTTAATTCCTTGGTTAATGGATTTTCATTTTCCAAAATAAAAAAAATTTTAGAAAAAAAAAATTCATGTTTCCATTATTTTTTTCTAAGAATTTTTTTTTGGAAAATAAAAATCCGTTAACCAAGAAATTAAATTGGGGTGGCCTAATCTATGATTCAGATGAAACCTAATCTAGACTGTGAAACAAAGGACATAATTGCGTGTGCCTAAGTGGTTCTTCCTAACTGCACCACGTCACCCATCCTTGGTCAGCTAGTGTTACATACCCAGCCTCCCTACTCATCCATCTCCGAACTCCAGCCCAGATCGTTCATCACTCCGTCAGACTCCGTCAGGCAAGCTTTCGCACTGGGAAAATCACAATTGTATTCCCCAATGTGTAACTACTTGCACAGTGAAGATCGATTTCCCAACCTTTAACTTGTTGCACAAAAGAGACAACTTTCGAATATCGACAAGTGTCCTAACAGATCTCCCACACACATACTCTAAGACTGGTAAACAGGCTTTCACTGTTGGAAAATCACACTGTGTCATACAAGCCCTCATGGTATTCCCCAATGTGTAACTACTTGCACAGTGAAGATCGATTTCCCAACCTTCAACTTGTTGCACAAAAGAGACAACTTTCGAATATCGACAAGTATCCTAACAGATCTCCCACACACATACTCTAAGACTGGTAAACAGGCTTTCACTGTTGGAAAATCACACTGTGTCATACAAGCCCTCATGGTATTCCCCAATGTGTAACTACTTGCACAGTGAAGATCGATTTCCCAACCTTCAACTTGTTGCACAAAAGAGACAACTTTGGAGACTAGTGTCTTAAAGAATCTCACACAAATATATACTCTAAGCAGGCTTTTGCAATGGGAAAATCACACTGTGTGATACATGCCCTCGTGGCATTCCTGAGTGTGTAACTACTTGCATAGTAAAGAAATAGTAATGAAAGATACAACTTTGGAGACAAGTATCCTAAAGAATCTCACACACATACACTCAGGTAAACAGGCTTTTCATGAGATGGGAAAATCACACTGTGTGATACAGGCCCTCGTAGTATCCCCTATACTCAGTGTAACTACTCTTGCACAGTGAAGACTAATTTTTCAACCTTTAACTTGTTGGACGAAAGAGACAACTTTAGAGAAAAGTATCCAAAAGAATCTTACACACATATAAATAAGCCTTTACACCAGGAAAATCACACTGTGTGATACAGGATCTCACTGTATTCCTTACTGTTATTAGTGCACCTAGGTTTTACAAATATATTTTTTACTTTATCTGGCAGTTATTGCAGCCTTACACAACAAGTTCCAGGTTAAACATCTTGCTAACATATTATACACAACACTTGGTGCATGACCGAGCATACACTTTGATTTAAATATAGGGGATGATACAGTGTAAATGTGTACATCTGCTAGTCTATAATCACCATGGACAAGTAACGCAAATATCCCCTATAATTCAAGCACTACTGGAGTCTTAGCCCATACACCTATCTATAGTAAGGTAGGAGGGAATGGCTCTTCAAACCTTCACAAAATGAATAGCAAACATAACAATTACTGCATTTTGCAAGTAATAAAGACACTGTTCCTTTACACATGTAAATCCGCTGTATAAATATGCCCTGTGGTGTCAAAGAAAGGCACTATCCCCCGTAGTGAAAAATACAATGTCTGGTATTACAGATATTACTACAGAAGAATGAGCTGTCACAGGTGCTTTCACGCAAAGCAGTTCCCACCAAACAATTTTATGACTGCAACCGGAAAAACAACAAGATTGACTGACTGTAAGCAAGCTGGAATGCATGATGGAAAATTTGTCACTTTCATGACTGTAACCGGAAAAAAAACCACACGATTGACTGTAGGTAAGCTTGCATGTACGATGGAAAATTTGCATCTAGCTATCGTTTAACATTGGTCTTTTGTGAGCACTTCATAATCATATTTTCGAAAAAAATTTTCTTGACATAATTCATATGATTAACTTGCTTTGGATGATACTATAAGAAGCACATTGTTCCAATATTACAGGCTTCAAGTTTGAAAGCTAAAAAAACTGCTTTATCTTCCATACGAACATGTTTGGTTTCATCACCTCTAATCTATTCAAATCTGTAAAAACTCCGTCAAACTTTCCACTAGAAACGAAATGGTCCAATAATTCTACTGGAAAGACTTCAGGCAAGCAGAAAAATGATATTAATAAAAGCCATTATAGCGGAACAGTAGGCAAAGTATGCAGAAATTATTGATCACCAGAAGGTAAACTACCACCATTATGGACAATGAATGGAATTAGGATCCAACATTCCTATGAAATGGCTGTTCTGGGCGGGTTCATCATACAATTCAGAGGTGAGGGCAATTTATTCCAAGGACAGGTGTTTGTGCCAGGGACAGGGATATGGTGTTGTTAATTCAGTACCAGGGACAGGAATGGTGCTGTTAGTTCAGTACCAGGGATGATGTTCGTTCAGTACAAGGGACAGGGATGATGTTAGTTCAGTATCAGGAACAGGGATGGTGTTAGTTCAGTATCAGGAACAGGGATGGTGTTAGTTCAGTATCAGGGACAGGGATGGTGTTAGTTCAGTATTAGGGACAGGGATGGTGTCAGTTGAGCAATAGGGATATGGATATGGTGTTGTTAGTTCAGTCCCAGGGACAGGGATGGTGTTAGTTCAGTACCAAGGATAGGGATGGTGCTAGCTGGTAATTTAGCAACTCATTCAATCCTAAGGCAGTAGCTGCTAACATTTGTAGGTGATGCGACCTTCAATTCCTCTCCCTCCCATGATTGGTACAGTATTTACAATGTCCGTGATGCATGACCTGATCTCCCCACCCTAAAACCCACATAATCGCCAAGCCAACAGGTTAATCCCCCTGTACAAGCTGATAACAATTTACAACTTCCTACATGAGTCACCCTGATCCCTATCAGCTTGTTCAGCTCACTACTAAGCCATGAGCAGGCAGTCGTGAAAATGACTTTGACAGATACTGATCACGTTTGCTGTGTAAATTTCATTCCTTATTTAGACAAGCAGCACGATAGCTTACAGCTTTAAGCCTTTAACCTTCTCCCTGCTGCCTAACCCTGTAATCAGTACGAAATTGGTGCCAAATGGCTAATTCTGCAAGGAGAATGTTAACTCCCTGAAGTTTACACATTTTAGTAATCAACTAGAAAGAATACAATATTTGAAATCCAACTGTTACGTTAGATATGTGAACTTTCTTTTGAAACAGTCATCTTGACATATTGTGAGGTGACATTTTGGCAGCTGTGTGCAGATCTAACGCAATCACTTTGACTCATTGCGACCTAATTTTGGCGCGATTTCCCCGTCTCGTGACGAACAGTGTGACGGCGCCAGCAGTTCACACCCCTCTGCGTCAACATCACACGCGTGGGCGATGCCCTCGTGCCCTAACAATCCGGGCAAGTACGCAATTTGCAGGGCTGGAAATACAACCTGCATATACACGTTTGTGCTGGTAAAACGGGAGCATATTCGTAATTCTTAAAAATTTTATCCGATGGTATTCTAGGTAAAACAGAAAAATTATTGTTGAGGGCACACTAACTGATTTCCTTGGTTGGTCATTTTAAAGCAATTCTTTGCAAGGGAACATCGCAAACAGAGAACTGGGAGGAAAACTTGAACATGCTGCATCTGTATACTCCCAAAAGCTGCGTGTACCAAGGCAAAGACTTTCCTGTTTTTGTGTTGATCTTCCAGTACAGAAGTTTTTTTTTTTTTTTAAATCTGAGAAACAACAAATCAAATAAGTGTGGCCTGAAAAGGGAAAGAAATTTATCTATTTATAAATCTATTTGATTGGCTGTTTAGCATGCACAGCCAGGGCTGCCCAGCTAGCCTGTGGCTATTAGAATGAAAGAAATTAAGTGGTGCAGGACTGGTAACCTTTTATTATCTGGTGCAGGTTATTTCAAATGTTACCTGTATTGTACCCACCTGCAGGTATGAAGAAAAAGTATTTTCAGCCCTGCCAATGCATCAGCTGGATTTGCAGGCATCAGAGACTATGATCCCTGCACATCCCACCATCTGGTTTTCCAAAGCCGTAAGTCCCAGGTCTGCGTGGAACTCACACATCTCCGTCTTAACGCTGGCCTACTAGGAATAAACGCTCTGAACCCACGACCTTGAAAATCTGAACCCACGACCTTGAAGATCGTCTCCCACCACGTAATCCTTGACCTTCTTATCTTAAAGGATTGTAACCACTTTTTCTTAACCCTTGTGTCCATACAAAGACTTTCCCCTTTGACTACTGTTTAGCTGGTGTGTTACGCTGAAGGGCAGTTATACCAGCTACATAGATACAGATACACAGTGCAGGGGCTTACTTAAGTACATGTATAGGAGGTTAACAGTCGTTACTGTGGTTAGTTTGTAATTGCCCATGTCATGACTTTACAATAAAGGGGTAAGAAGGGCATCAGATTACAAGATAGGGTGTCTCTACTCTGATTTTCCCTTTAAAATAATCAGTGTATCAAATATCTATACTTGACCTCATGATGCTCATTGTAAAACAGGAGTTTGCAGAATACATATATCACACAACAAAGTGGCTCATAAATTTTCGCTAATTCTAGTACATACTTCTTGCTCTGTATTTTGAATGTTGCTTTGTTTCTGCCATGCAACATGTGAATACAAAGACTTTTGCATCAAAGTCTACAACGTTTCTTTGCAGGAATTATGCAAGAAAAGGAACAAAAGTTATACATTTGAACAGCAAGTTTTCTGCAACAGAACTATCATGCACTTTAGATTCTAAACTCTCACATGACAGAAGACATTAGAATTAGAATTCTTTGCCAAATTCTTCCTTCAATAAGAGCTTTTTTTTTAAATGGATGAAACTACCCCGCACAATAAATGAATCGCACTGATTTCTTTTAGTGCAGATAATCTTTTAAACATACATAATCTTTTAAAGGAAAGTTATCAAAAAGGAAAAGCAATTTAATACATGAGCCCCATGCTTGTGACAAAGTAGTTTGCTTTAAGGGACAGCCAGAAGACGAAGCATCTCATCCTACCATACTGATATGTGCCGACATCATCACTAATCTGCGACAAATCTGATTGGAAGCATACGACCAACATAAATCATGTGGGTATGTCACCAACGATAAAACTCTTGTGGCTAGTCAAAACATAGATCTATAATCATACTAACATTATTACACTTGGCTTACTGTCATAATTGCTAGGTTTTATGTGACAGTTTTGAAGCATATCAGAAGGAATGCCAATAACGATTTAAAACTGATGATTGTCATCAAATCTATGTTGTAGAAGCAATTGTAGATTGAAATAAATTTTCAGTTCCCTGGTCAAAACACATCATTTTCCATTACGTATGCATGTATGAACTTCTTGATATGCCTCCTAAGGAATTTATGGTGTGAATTATATTGCACAGAATGCCTATAAACATTTTTAAAGGACGACAAGCTTAGATTCGACACATAACAACTAAATATGTCCACCAGGATAAAAGTTTAACATGGCTAGTTTTAACATGTTGCCAATTTTCCAGCCTATACAACAGATGATAACCTACATGCTAGGGATTTATGTTATGAATTACATTGAACAAGATACTATCAACAATGTCAGTCCAATAACAATCTTATAACTTATACTTATGTCATGCCTGGGCCTGATACGGGTGTTCCGGACCGTGTGATAACTATCCGGATCACATAGGGTTCGGAAGTGTTATCACACAGGCTTCCATAGAATATTTCGAACGCATTTCGAGCGCGCCAGTTGTGCGGCCGTCGGAAATTCGAATACCGGATTCGGAGATTGGAATCAATGTTGCTACAGTTTCTTGTTCGAGGACACAAAACTCCCTCAACTTCTGGCGCATTCCGCATTGAAATGTATGTTTTCGCGGGTGGGTATGACCAAGGTATGACATAAATAAAATACAACACGTTGTATTCCGCATCACCCTCGGTCCCAGCCCTCCCGCGGGCTGGTACCTCGGGTGATACGGAATACCCCGTGTTGTATTCTATATATATCATCAGCAAGCTACATGTTCATCAGAAAAAAGCAAACTTTCATATGGCAGGCAAAAAAAAATTCATGTTTTTCATTGAATAAAATACTCAGTATGTCGCCTAACATTTTATGACATTTTAATCTAAACGTTTCACCGCTTAGATACATGTTAAACAGTTACTACAACTGTATAAAACTGTGCGCTTGTGCAACTGTGATTCTATGAATGATATATTTCTATATCTAATGTAAGAATTCAAAGTTGTTTAATGACAGAAATTTGATGTTCATTTTGTTACAATTTGAATCATACAGGTCTATAAGCATCTACAACAGAGTTGCCCAATGGTTCATATCCATCCAAAATGTTGAAAGTTTTGCAGTGGTTTATAATATTTGCGGGGTTTGCAATAACCCCTTCATTGCAAACGTAGAACAAGCTTTAAAAAAAGCTTGTTCTGTGTCTTCTGCCCGCCTACCACCTTTTTTCAACCGTGAACTAAAAACCACCGCAAACTCTCCATTTTTCCCATACCGCGACATTAAATCCTCATGAACTTAGAAGCAATTACAGTGTGCAATATATTTCTCATCTCACTAATGCCAGAAGAACAGAAGATTATCAAGCAACCATAAATACAAAACATTAAACTTTAAGGCAGAAATAAATCCTGTAAGGAATTTCTAACAAGGAAGTGTTGGCACTCCCTCAGCAGATGTCACAATAGCCTTGAGGCTGAACTTTACTTTAGCAAGGGAAATGAACGATTGATAAGCCAAGTTCTTCAGTGCCTGGGCCAAGGCCAAAATCCCTTAATATAAATGTGGCTATCGTGCCTGTTAAGTAAGAATTGATGAGGAAGCCATATGTCAATGTGGGGAGTAATGGGAATTATACTATAGATCACTTTGTACTTCACAATTCACATAAAATAGAATGGCAACATTTATCAGAAACAAAATTTCAACACTTTTTACATGTAGCTGCACAGCCAAATTTGACGCTATTTCAGATGCTATGATATTTCTCAAATGATGGCACTTTATCATCTAATGTTGAATCTCACATCTGTATCTGATAAGGGAGCAATAAAACTTAACTGCAGACAAAATTACCTCTGAAAAAACATCAATATTAACGACGGAGTCACCTTATGTGCAGTTCAAATTGAATTACACGGATATGAAATAAAATTTCATAATTACTGACCTTTTTAAGGATTCATGTTACAACCCATTTGAATAACAAGATTATCTTCGGGAAAGACACTGAATTTTGGAGCAGCTCCAGGATTTCTTAAAGCTACAAATCAGCGCAGGGATCAGAGCTCTAAATATGGCTGCTGAAATTGATTCTGCATCTCAAATTCCATAAAATGCATGCTGCTGAGAAAGTATCAGTGTCTGAACTAGCTTTAATCAAGGAACAATATTGATTGCTTTGATTGCTTTGCTTGATTGTCTTACAATCATATCTAAAAATCATATCAAGATTTTTCCAAATTCTATATTATTTGTTTGGGGATCCTGCTAATGCAATTTTGAACATAGAGTCAGGAAAATTGTATGAAATGTAAACTTAATGTTAAGGCACTGTCTTACAATATGTACCTATACTGTATAGTTATAAACGTGCTGTCCTCACATTTCTCAGCCTTACATAAGCTTATGTACGTCCCTACACACTAAGGCCTCCAACAAGAAAAGCCAAGCTTCCATGGTTCGAATCCCACGGGTCCAATATGGCCGGATATTTGATTATACCTGTCAGCAGCACCTGATGCTGGCACTGACCCTCATCATTACCTCATTCATAACGTCACTGCTGCTTATACAATCAGAACTGATGTTCAACAAAGTAGGGCAAAGTACGGGCTGATTCTCATGGAAAGTTTCTGCTTGTTTTCTTAATCATACTGAAGACTACAAGATGTCTCTGCAACTTTGACCCAAGATATGTCTAGCTCCTAATAAAGCCATGTTGTCTGTATTTTTTTATAAGCATCCAAATGTGCGTAACACCATCTTGTAATGTTTAACGCTTTATTACAGAGTGAACATTTATGTACCATGTACTGTATAGACTATCTTTACAATATATATATCATTATATGTTGATATTTTGTGACTTGTCTCAAGTTTCTTGCATCTACATTGTATAACTGCTGTATATTATGTGTATTTTCTCCATACATGGCAACGTCTGCATTAAATGTTCCATACCAGCATAGAATCTACCAATTTCATTATCATACTCATTTAAGGCTAAAGAAAGTACTTCATACCTGTATCTGTCGTGCCCAGGTGTATGGAAAGATGGTAAGACCAACAGGTGTGTTGAAACAGGTGTCATCACACATCAAGACGTGGAACATAGGTGGGAGGAGAAAGAAAATTGTATTAGTCTCCAAGCTACAGATCTGAGACATACCATGAAATATTCAATTCCATTACCATAACAACAGATACTGCGATACTGCCAGCAACACGCTACCTCTTGGCTCTATTAATGCATAATTCACAATCATGCACTTTCAAAATGGATCTAAAGCATTACATGTTACGAGATATGGACAAGGAACATGTATTCCTTTGTAGCTTTACATTGTCAGAAAAAGTATTACTCAGTACATTACACAATGTATAGTGTACATGTACTAGTATATCAAGTGTATATATTAGATGCTGAGCATGTAGTGTACACTGTGTGTGTCTGTGCATTACTTTATTCAAAGCCATTCAATTATTCCTATGGTGATAGATATAGCTTAAGTCTAAGTGTATCACTATCTATGTCAGGAAATGATGAAGTTGGTTTCATCAATAGGAGACTTTCATTATCATTTCATATTCACTCAGTCATATTTGCATCATTATGAAACATTCACTGATAAGCATTAAAGTGAACTGTGAAGTAACTGTAAAATAATGGCTCCAAGTTCGCAGTGATTCAATTTTGCGGTAAGGACAAATTGGAGTGTTCATGGTTGTTTTAAGCCTGTGATAGCACTATATAGTAGTCACTTAGAGTACAGTGTAACGGAAACAAACATTTTTGCAGTGGTTTTAAGTTTACGGTGAAGTGGTCATTGTGAAACAGCAAACATAAAACCACCATGAAAATTTCAAGAATCACAGCCTTAATTCTTCAATTTTTGAAACTAACTGCCATTCATTCCCCTACAGACCTCAAAGTTCTCGTCACTAAATAGCAAGTGAAACTTTAACGTCCTCTGACACCAATTTCTTCCTCTCCTCGACCTTTCCCATGCCCACAGGCCACACCTCTTCCCTCCTAACCAACCCAGCTGTCAGTTCTCGCCCTCTACTTGGACCTGACAGGTAATTACAGACCTGGAAGCCACGGCCGGTAACGCCACCGGACACAAATGAAACCCTTTCCCAGCCCGTCCTACGGTGAGGTCTATCCACCATTACTCAAGCTGTAATGAACACCGCCGAGGTGAAAATTGCTTGGGCTGCACAATGCCCGTGGCCACGTCTCCGATACATCCAGCAGCGTGTATCGGCGCGGTCAATAAGCGTGTGAGAATTGGGGTCAGCGCTGAGTCTATTTTTCTGCGGACCCCCGAGGGAAGGTCTGTGAGACGATCTGGCCGGATGGTGCAGATACAGATCAAAGATTTGCGACGGCGTCTTGAGTGAAACTCTTGTCTCAAACTCAACTTGGGTTCTTTAACCTTCTTCCTACTGTCTTACTCGTGTCTCAAACTCAACTTGGCCAGATGGTGCAGACATAAATCAAAGACTTGTGATGCCGTCTCTAGCGAAGCTCTTGTCTCAAATTCAACTTGGCCAGATGGTTCTGACACACATTGTACCAATTACAGACTCTCTTTTCATCTTGATCCTCAATTTCAATTTATATCCTTACATGTACAAAGATACATGTATAACTAAAGATGCTCGTAAAAACAACAAATGATGTATATTGGTCCATTTAGCTTTTTAAGCTTCAAAGCCTACTATAAGAACACTTTTACATTTCCCACCCACGTATCCTGATATTGCCTGAGAAAGTGTGTGGGCTGGAGAGTGGGCGTTGTGCCCAGGGTTCCCTATCCGACTGGCTTACAGAATCCACCGTGTGAATCCAAATGTAGTGATTCCTGCGACGCCTTAAGTCGTGTAAGGCAAGGGCCTGTCAGACACACCACTGCACGTATGAGTCAAGGTTGTTGGAGTTAACCCCAGCGTGCTGTATGCGAGATTTCACTACATAACCTGCATGCTAATGATTAGAGCCAGCACTATCTACTAGGTGGGAATGTTTTAACAGTGTCGCATTCATTTCATGGAAAAGTAAAATGCTTGTGCACCCATTGCTACTATACACAGGGCTCAAAATACTTTTTTCTGTTTTTGCACCTCAGTGCATGCATGTACCATTCAACATATAGTTTATACCTGTCCAAGACAATCTGCACCACTCATTTTTACAACCTTTCAGTCCGTTAAAAGTGTCTGACAAATGTTCTTACATGTAAATGTAGCATTTTGAATCTTCCTATCTGCTGTATTCAAGGATGCTATGATGACTATACAAAGCATTTTGGGACACTGCTAGCTTTTTAACACCTTAGTATCATGGGCTTGTATTATCATGGACGAAGTTACATGTAATGTGTGCAAGTAGTCATCAGAAACACCTGCACTATAGTAATTTTGCTACTTAATTCTACAGCTGCCCTAATAATCAACCTTCGTTCTTTTTGGTCCCATAACAATTCAACATTTTTGGGCAAGTCTTACCTCAATGAAAATATTCGGAAACAAGAAAAGAGAAACTATGAAGTATAGCTAAATTCAAATGTCAGATTACTACTCCAACTATCTCAGTCACACAACAATTAAGACGAATAACCTGCCAGTGCCTAAATGAGAAGTAATCCCCCAAGTATTGGAAAAAGACACGATTTTCTGGCATGGTCCTCCCCGCGGTCCCTACAGAATCCGCAATTTCCTGTTATTGTCGGACCTCAATAACCCGTGACTTATGCTTCCCTCCCCGCAATTTGATGCATCTGGTATTTGGCAGTCCATCAAAATGTGTCCAATCAAGTTATCTATAAGATATGGGAAGGTAATACTAAGTTTATCACTTGGTGCCCACAAATTAAAAGAATACAAAAGAATCAGTTTATTGATTACACAAAATATATACAAGTATGGAAAAGTATGATTAAATTACTACCATAACAGTAACTTTCGTTTTACGTGTAGCTTCACAGTTGAAGGCACCGTTCAGAGATGAGTATTATTGCAAGCAGCAAATTATTCATTCTCCTTCCAAGTCTTAAATAATATCTTCCTCTGCAGTATGAAAGAAAGCTACTAGGGGGCCCAAACCTATGCCACTTCTTCTTGAGAACAAGAGTTATCTACTGTTGGAAGTAGTAAGAAAGTACCTAAGAAAGCCACAAGGAGGTCCAAATTCCTAATCATTTCTTCATTCTACCAGCATTCCAAATATCCTTAAGATCCATCCAAACATTCTCAAATTATGCTGTTAATACACACACACATACACACACACACACACACACAAACACACACACACACACACACACACACACAGACAAACACATACACACAAACACGAAAAACACTACATTCTCAGCAACGGTAATATTGATTACAAGAGACTCTAGTTGAACATTTTGGGTGTTCTATTTCATTCTAGGGGTGCCTTCAGGATGCAGTACTATAAACTACTGCAAGGTGGCATGCTTAGTATCATCACAACTGTATCTTAATCACCAGTCCTGAATCGTGATACTCCCTGTTGAACTTCTATATTTTAAAAAAAAAACTGAAAGTTTACTGCAGCAAAAATGAATTTTAGAGGTTACTCAAAGTGACAAGGAGGAAATACTTCTTCATAGTGAGGCATAATAAATTATTCCTGCCATGTCTGGGAGGCCTTATATATTAATTTTGCAGATATCTGACTACAAATTAAAAGTTACGAATTAGATTGAAAGTTGCCCAAATATGACTATGCCAAACAAATATCCTCACAAACTATGCATCACTGTGGCAATCATAACAAATTTACTATTTTTATTAAGGTCTGGGATGCAATACACGATGCCAAGATGAAGTCTAAATCAAATACAGACACAAGTCACAGCAACAACAATCAGGAATTCCTCATACATCCCACGCTTCATTTCCCCTCTTCAATCCTACCCTCCGACAAGTTTATAGCGGCGAGTTTTCAATCAAAAAGCAATCGGTTCACTCTTGATCGGATATACCCAGCCAACAAATACGCTGAGGATTAGCGAAGACCTTGACTCTAGGACGCGATGATGATAATGACTGCTAAACTCCATCCACTTCATATCTTATTTGGGGAGAATTACCGCCGGGAAATTGCTTCCTTTTCCGTGCATATTACAGCCGTGATCAGGACGGTTTGATCGTGTTAAAGTCGTTTTCCCGCGCCCGATGGCGGAGAGACACTGGGTAACCTGACCACAGGAAAGGCAATCTACGCCCCTTCACGAGGTTTGTGACAAATCGACTTTACTGGAAATTTGGAATTTTCTGCCATTATCGCCAATACAATTTCTCATCATCTCACATAGTGAAGCCTTTTGGGACACTATAAAGAAATAATCACATTTTCTCATTCTGGGAGAGAAAATTTCAAATATTTGTTAACAACGCTGCTATTATGTAAACGTAACATGTTGCTTGCTGACTTAGTGAACAAGCAAGGTTAAAGGTGTATTGGAAGAATAATACTGGTTTCAAAAACCATCATTGCAAGTCAAAGAGCAACTGGATATGCAACATGTACATGTTGTATGTATAACTAATGTACAAATGTTGTGATACCACATTGGGATAAAATAACCAAACAGTACACAAATAAAGGACACACATTTCATATTCATTAGTAATCATATCATTATTACTGATATCACCCAAATTTCTGGAAGAACAAAGTACATTCATAGAATCTTTAATGTATTCCCTTATACTTAAAGACAAGACTAGTTATTTCATCAATACAATCAACCACAAAAACTCCTTCAAGGAATCTAAATTGTTACCTGAAAAAGTACAGGAAAAAAGATAACAGGCAACTTTTATGCCTAATCTCTACTTAATTCTCCAGATATATATACTGTTACAGTAGATAAGTGCATAATTATGCTTCAATCTGCACAAAGAATCAGTCTCCAACAGCAGTAAAAAAGTGTTATCTCAGGAAGTACAGAAAAAAGTCTGTAATCCCCAGTCATTTATCAACAACAAGAGCTATCATACCAGATCCCATAGAGAACTGCACACACTTATGCACAAAGACAGTCTCCAAAATCAGTGAAAAAGCTGTTATCTGAGCAAGTACAGAAAAAGTTAAGTTTCACAAGTCCAAGTAAGTCCCCATCATTTATCAACTGAAGTGATATATCTACAACATCCCATAGATACCTGCATTGGCATCTGCACAAAGACAGTCTCCAAAATCAGTGAAAAAGTTGTTATCTGAGAGGGTACAGTTTAAAAAGTTTCACACGTCCCCATCATTTATCAACTGAAGAGATATATCTACAATATCCCATAGTTACCTATTAAGTAAGTACATATACATTGCCATCTGCATAAAGACTCCAAAATAAGTGAAAAGTTGTTAGCTGAGAAAGTACAGAAAACAGTAAGTTTCACAAGTCCAAGTAAGTTCCCATCATTTATCAACTGAAGAGATATATCTACAACATCCCATAGATACCTGCTGCTGCATATGCTTCTGTCTAAAGACTGAATCTCAAAAAGCAGTGAAAATGTGTTATCTGAGAGAAAAGTTTCACGCCTGATGTCCAATTAAGTCCGGATCATTTATCAGCTGAACAGCTACATGTATCACCTCTAATCACCAGCGGTAATCACGGCTTCCACCGTAATCGGTCCCCGCCAAATTACGCCATTTATCAATTTCCGCCTACTGATCTGAAAGGCGTTTATGGAACTAGGGAAATGTGCGTGGTGAAGAGATGATATCGGAACGGTGCGAGCAACCTGGGAAGAAGATTATTCACCATTCAATACAGTTTCAGACTAGGGCTTGGAAACAAAATCTGAAATGCGTTTATAGAAGTAGGGAAATGTGCGTGGTGAAGAGATGATATCGGAACAGTGCGTGCAACCTGGGAAGAAGATTATTCACCATTCAATACAGTTTCAGACTAGGGCTTGGAAACAAAATCTGAAATGCGTTTATAGAAGTAGGGAAATGTGCGTGGTGAAGAGATGATATCGGAACAGCGCGTGCAACCTGGGAAGAAGATTATTCACCATTCAATACAGTTTCAGACTAGGGCTTGGAAACAAAATCTGAAATGCGTTTAAGGAAGACTTAGTAGGGAAATGTTACGGACAAAGAAATGATATATCAGAAGAGCGTGCAACCTGGGAAAAAGATTATTCAGCATTCAATACAGTTTCAAACTAGGGCTTAGAAACAAAATCTGAATTCGTTTATGGAAGTAGGGAAATGTTACTGACAAAGAAATGATATCAGAAGAGACTGTGTGTAACTTGGGAACAAGACTACATTGTATTCATTATTCAATACAGTTTCAGATTAGGGTTTGGAAACAAAATCTGAAATGCGTTTATGGAAGTAAGGAAATGTTACTGACAAAGAAATGATAGATCAGAAGAGCGTGCAACTTGGGAACAAGATTATTCACCATCCAATACAGTTTCAAACTAGTTAGGGCTTGGAAACAAAATCTGAAGCTGTTTATGGAAGTAGGGAAATGTTACTGACAAAGAAAATGATATCAGAAGAGTGTGTGTAACTTCATGGAAACAAGATTATTTACCAATTCATAAGCTGCAGAAATGGAATATTAAATACGATTATACTTATGGCCACACCGATTTAATTTCTTGGTTAATGGAATTTTAAAAAAATGCTAGATTGGAAAATCAACATGAAAACAGAATCTCCGAGGAAGGTTTGTACTTTGTTGCACAGTTTCAGGGAGTGAAACAGGGTCAGGTGCAAGTTTTCACCCCAGCCTTCTGTTTTAATGATGTCCTTGTGCTAAAATAAAAAATCTGTTAACCAAGAAATCAAATTGGTATCACCTAATGAACAGTTAACAACTAGGGCTGTGAAGAAAAATCTGAAAGGCATTTAGTGAACTAGGGAAATGATACTCGCAAAAAGATGATATCAGGATTATGTATAACTTGGAAACAAGATTTTCTACCAATTCACATGCAACTTAGAAATATGGCACTTGATACAAATACAGTGTACAAATGAGATTTAAGCTAGCACTTTGAAACAAAACTTCTTGCCTTTCAAAATGATCAATTTTCACCCAAAAAATCTTAAGTACAGGAAAATAAGAGAATGCAAACAAAAAACCCTAAAAATGTCTCTAAAGCAATAAAGGCTGTAAGAGCGGTAATTTACCAACAACTTCATGTAAAGTTTCCTCATGTAAATGTAAACA
This sequence comes from Branchiostoma lanceolatum, assembly GCF_035083965.1. NCBI lineage: Eukaryota > Metazoa > Chordata > Leptocardii > Amphioxiformes > Branchiostomatidae > Branchiostoma > Branchiostoma lanceolatum. The sequence goes on from NC_089733.1 coordinate 15,873,567, forward strand.
TACACAAATGTCACCTCTAGAGATGTTGTATCTAATATCATTCTGTAAAAATAGTATATAGAGTGCCATAAATAGTTAATGATTGGAAATACACAGCAGTATCATTTGTGTTAAATCTTTATTCTACCCTTGCATTTACAACTTCTGGCAGTTGCAAGGAACGCCATAACTATTCCATAATGTCATTGTTAGACCTTAAAGTGAGTCCAACCCACGCAATTTTCTCATAAACATTTAACACCCAAACTTACCAATAATACAAGCATACAGCACAGACATCCTTCTCTGAAAACCCTATCTAAGTGTCAGATAGTAATATGTTACAAAGCAATGATTCCTACAGAGGTCAAAGGTGAAAGTCAGAGGTCAATAAACGAGCAGTTCCAAGATGATAGTAGGAACTGATTGCTCAATATGGAACCCAGACATAAATCTCTATAATCTTTCCCAAGACACCACTTTCCTTGGCAGCGTATTAATCTAGCAGCAAAATCAACTTTTAATGTCTTCTTTCCTTGCAGACTCCATTCTGACGCAGCCTTTAGCAGTCGTTTTAACAATAGTTCATCTCCGTAATTCGGGGACAGTAAAATATTGAGATGGCGAGAAGCGCTGACGGTGCATACATTGCCGGGCTGATAGACTGTGTTATATTATAAATGAAATCCATATTTACAATGCGCGTAAAGCTGCCCAGTCGGCGATAAAGGCAGCAGGTAGCTCCACGAAACGGTGAACTATTGACCCGCCGCTCGGTGATACATGCCGCTCCGCACAAACCTCCCCCAATGAGCAATCAGCGTTCGATAAAAGTATGAATCAATGTGGGGTGAAGTATGGTTAGTTTCCACGACAGCAGCTACCGTATCCGCTACCATATCCGCTGCCATACTACCAGGGTTTAAAATGCTTTTATCTGTATCAAATTTTCTACAAATCTTAAAAACAACATCCATTTCCTTTTCTATCCCTAACCGTAGCTAGGTACTCATTTTCACTTTGGTTAAGTGAGGAAACATTGTTCAGTACCTTTCCCAGGGGCACAATGTCAACAGGCATTTCTGGGGGTTCAAACCCAGGACCCCAGTGCCAAACATCCTACCATTACGCCACGCGACACCATCTGACCATCATAATGCTTAACTGCATAATGAACATGAGAACAGAGTCTGGTACACACAGTTTTAGGGGCTAAACATACTACAGCAAGATTTATTATTTTTCTCCCTGCCTTTCATTTTGAACTCTAAGAGACTTGCTGAGTTTTTGTTACAAAATTTCTGAGACCCAAGAAAATAGATTGGAATGGCCTAAGTCATAAAAGGTTGTAGGTAACAATTGTTTGATCATACAGCATCATGATGTTACAGTTTTATTTCCAATTCCAAGCTTACACTTTCTCCCTTAGACTTAGAGTACTTGTAAGGTTTTATGGTAACTATCTTTTCTGTAACAGCCCATAAGAACTGAATACTACATGTAAGACTGGAACCATAAGCAAGGCAATCTGTACATCCCTTTTAGATGTAACATTGTAACCTAAAGTTTTATGATATCCAGACCTTCACTCAAACGTTACCATGAATTCTTTTATCTTTGCAGGGATTGACTTTCGTAGTAAAAAGGAAAGGAAGTTTTTGGGGTTTTTTCAAGTTCACGGTTAAAACAATTCTGTAATACATGTACAGTTGTCATATAATAGAAACGCATATTTGCAGTATCAAAATCTGCGGTAGAGAGGTCATTGCAAAAATCTTGAAAACAAAACTGCTGCAAACATTCCAAGATTTACAGAATCATTTCTCCAACCAGGCCATAAAAACTGGGTACAGCACTGAGCCTATATTATGATCCATTTTCAGTTGTATCCTGTGATTGGAGGAGCAATTTCCTTTTTTATGATAACTGCTTCTACTACACAAAAGGTGCTGCTATAAACACTACCTTCGGTGATCTTAAATTTCATGTCGTGCAGAGTCAGTTGATGGCCCTCGCAAACACACAGAGAAAGGCCAAGCTTGGTATTAAGTTTACATCCGTGCTATTCCCTCATCTTCTGGTTATATAATGGTATATTACAGGCGTGGGCACATTTGAGCACTGCGGTATATAGAGCTATATTTGGTATAAAAGGTATCATGGCAAATTTTATTACCCAGCTTTACTCTTACGGCACCCTGCAAAACCTAAAATGTATAACATTATAAAAGACAAAAGACGGAATAAATAATCTGTATATGGTAAGAAACTGTATGGCGAGTTTGTACATACATGTACATGCAAGAACATAATGATGAGATGGCTTACAGTAAATGCTGACATTTTTTGCAGTGGTTTAATGTTTGGGGTTTTCGCAGCAATCTCTCCACTGCGAACTTAAAACAACCACGAAAATGCTTGTTCAGTCTTTTGCTCACCTAGCCCTTTGTTCCAACTGCGAACTTAAAGCCATCGCAAAGACTCTATTTTCTCCCTACCACAAAATAAGATCCCTGCGATTTAAAATGCAGTAACTATAACAGTAATAGTACAGTGTGTTCAATAGCAGTATCCATCATTTTTTCCCAAGACCACTTCTCAAGGACAACATTTCCCTCAAGTAGGACGTTCAGATTTGTGTTTCCAAAAACTTCCAACATCTGCGAGGAAAATGTCAAAGACCAATGAATGATAAATGTTGTATCATCTGCATCGACCACAAGGGAAATATCGACGTGCAGGAAGAGTGTGATTGTTTCATGGATCAAAACAGATCTCCTGTGTAGTAGTTTATCAAGGATACCCACATGTGTCTTAACTACCTATGAGTTTAGCCGGCAGTGGAGTTTATTTTGAGTCTTCTACGAATACAGAATGATAAACAATCTGATAAAATCTGATAAAGAGAGTTTCAAAATCATAATCCAGTTGCTTTAGTAACTGTTCTTTACCTGGATATCTAACCTTCATTGACGTATAAAAGAGAGTTTGTTTGTTTCATCTCAAGATTGATTTCTGAAGTTAAAGATATATACATGTACATCTGATCAGTACTTATGTAGACAATGTCATTTGTCACTCAGAACTGGTTCCTTTACTGAGCTGTTCATTGATTACTTCGCCTAACTTTAAAAATCAACATGATTGAGCTGTTCCATTCCTCGCGGAGATCTCTACCATTTCCCCTAAAGCAGTATTAGCAGAAGCCCAAGATAGTAGATCTGGTGTGTAATATTTGTCTGAAATGTTGAAGATTTATGCCCCATACGGTGGGCAAGTCTGCTCCCCCTAACCAAGAACTAGTTCCTCTACCGACTTATTCGTTGATTACTTCGCCCTCGCCGTTACCACGTCACATCCACTGCGCCATAACTCCCCCACATCAAGCACACTGCCCTGCCAATACACGGCGCAAATTAAATAAAACCCATTTTTCACGCGCGCTCCGAGAGATCCGGCGGCTTTGGCAATGGATGATTGGGAGCCAAGAATTGATTAATTTTACATTTCCCTGATTTGACTGTTGAGAGGGAGGTCGGAGGTCAGAGGGCGGAAAAGGGCGAGGCAATAAAGTGGATTATCTGAAGGATGCTGGGATATGAGAAATGGTCTGTGGACCCAAGGTCGTGTTCTTTGCTGATAAGGTTTTCAACAGGCCGGGGTATCGGATTACAGGACGTGACAACATGCCAGTTTCCTGGTGACGTAGCCTTCAACATGGGCTAAAACTTTTAACAAACTTTTGACTTCGAATCTTTATAAAATAAGATATTAGATACCTCATTTTGTACCTTGAAAGTCTGCAACAATGAATTGTGTAAAATAGTTGAACATACATGTACAGTATCATACATGTACACTCAACGTCAGTTTACATGTTGTGTCACTTTGTAAGCTTTAACACAGGTTAAGAAGCTCTATGTATATATAAACAAACTTTTGAATCTTTTTACAATTATAATATACATTGCACATTCAAATATCTCATTTACATGTACCCTGAATGTCTACAACAAACAATTCTGTGAATTTCTAAAATAACAGTATACATTGTACATTCAAAGAAGTATTGGAAAAAGTCCATCGGACACAGATTTATGATGGCCAACGTCGAACACGACACCAATCTCAAACAGTTTGGCCTCATTGCCATGCGCAATTTTCCGAGCGCTTCCCAAGACGTGTTTTCGCCCTACTTATAACTCACTTGAGAGGGAGAGCTTGGATACTCATCAGGAAACCATGGCAACAGCCGACGCCTCAGTACCCAGGGTGCATCTCAAAGATTCTTCGCTATTTTTCCACTTAACCTTTGGGCTATCCCATGAGGCTTTGAGGCAATAAGCCTGTTGGATGCCCGACCCAGTGGGATGATCTCTTCCTCCGTTTAAATAGAGGCTAAAGCTAATATAGAACCCCATGGCAAAAAGGTCACTGAAAAAAGCACACTTGGTAAATGTCATAAGCAAAATTATTCCACAAAGGGCAATAGAGGCATGGAGAAAACGGTGATTTTGCGTGATCGCATGATTTTCTAAGCAAATACAGATAAGGAACTGAGTGCAAATCCTACCAAACCTGATCTACTCAGAAAATCAAACTGCAAAAATCAAATTGTCTAACTCAAGTATCTACATGTATGTGCTCAAGTTTTATACATGCATGGGTAAAGTGCAACAGAAGTAGAATAAAAGTGTAAAAACAGCATTTGGGAGATACAATATTTCAATAAAAATAAAACATTTGAATATACTGCTTTTATCTAACTTTTGATGATTTTAGATATGTCACCAGATTTTACCTAGTTGGTTAATGCTGATACTTTTGAAATCATTAACATAACTATTCAGAGTTTTGGTATAAAAACTAGTGCTACAAGATCTTTCTTTGGTCATTGATGAAAGACAATAGATGCTGTCTGAAATGTCTGACTGTTTCAAATCTTTATCCACTTGCTTGAGTAACTGTCACTTGGCACATCTTGCAGATATTTACAACAAGACTTGATACTGAACAATATTAGAATCTTCAACGATACTGCTTTTGTCTGCATTACACAGCTTAATCCTCAATAATTACATCATGCCCCCGTGACATCATTGCATCTATTCTCCTGTGTGGCAGAAATATTGAAGAACTGCTGGGGTAATCCAAACTAATCCCTCTAGGAGCCATTGTCAGCTTGATTGGTACATGCTTGTACATGTAGAAACACTAAAAAGAACATCGCAGCCATATAATACACAGATACTGAGTCTGGCTGAATTACATTATTCCAGGCAAGAATGACAACAAAATAGATAAAAACCACAAATAAGAGCAGGCCTATATATAAGAAATATTACATACAGCATACAAAATTGCATCCATGCCAAATCAAAAGTTGCACATTCATGCACACCCAAACAATTAACCATTATAATTATAATACTTAAATACCCAAACAATAAAATATCATAATTATGATTAATAATCATTAATAATAATAAAACTTAATGATTAATTCTAATAATCAATATCAATAGTAATATCAACACTGATTATAATTACAGGTATGCTTATGCTTATAATAGTAATCAATTATTTTACCTAAATACCCAAACAATAAAACATAATAATCATAAAATTATCCTAATTATAATCATAAAAAAGTAGCAATAAAGCAAGGTGTTCTCATAACAGATAGGTGTGTTTGTTGGCATACTGGAATTAATTACATATCTTAACTTTCAACCTTTAAACTGGGAGTAATTTTTCAAGAATGAAAACGAATGATTGAAATCAATTGTTTCCTGACTATATTGACCATATACATCTTACAGATCAGAGACCAACACCTTAAATCTTATTCATTTGTATAGGGACTCCAGGAAGAATAGTCCATATTGTATATCACTAATGGAGATCTATATAAAACAAAAAAACAATAAATGCAATAAAAATGTATTTTTCAAAATATCTTACTGTACCAGCATCACAGACATTTCAGTACCCAGGACAGACCATAACTGCTGCTCAAGAGTTTTTCAAGCTTACAAAAATGTTGGTGACCTAAAGGATCTTATCAAAGAAACATTTCACTGCTTCATTCATTCCTTCATTTCTCTATTCCTTCCTTCATTCATTCCGTCATATAATGCTCCTGTCACCAGTTGTAAGGCTAGTTCACAGCAGGTCATTATCAGCCCTGCCCCCTATCACGTTAGAGTTGAAGTACAGGCAGAAACAAGCAACCATCATGTACATTGCATTACCGAACTTGCCAACCAAAATTGCGCCATTCTGACCTTATATCATGTGTAAGGCCATATAACACTGGTCAGCTTAAGTACAGTTTTTGCATTCGAAGGCAGCCAGAACCTCCTTGACTGAAATCCCTATTTTTCAACTTTTCCTTTGTGGAAACTTTTCTTCCAGGAAACTTTTACATACCATTTGAAAGATCATGCTGTCTTCGTTATTAGGTTGCTTTTTCATTGCCATAGTGTATAAATTTATCAAGATATTGGGTGTTGAAAATTGCTTAGACCGCAGTGTGGAAAGAGTTTCTCGGGGCTTATAAATTTTCCCCTGGGCTTGGTGAATTAATTACGATATCATTATTCCAATTTAACCCTTTTTTTCACGTTTTTCATATGAGTTTTCCATTGAGGTGGACATGAAACCAACAGCGTTCCAGAACACAGCAACAGTTGATGTATATGACGATCAAATGGATCAAACTGGTGAGTTAAGTAAAATTCATCTATTTCAGAAGCTCTGCTGTTCCCAAACTCTATGAGCCATAACATTACAATCATCAATCAAAAACCTCAATAATATCAAGGATAAACCTGAGCATGTGATTTTAACATGATACATACAACCAGGTACAGCCACGCGTTATGGTTTTAGACAAAGAGACATACAGTCTAATCTCCGCCCATCCCTGCAACACAGAAAGCACTCCGGGCGTAATCCCTCGCACGCGTCATTCAACAAGGTCGTTCGAGGAACAAAACGATTCCGCACTTATGAGATCAAATGTGTGGCCAAATTTACACCCTGGAAAGGAGAATGAATAGTGCAGAAAGGTGCTTCAACATCGGGATGAAAGGGTGGAAAACCTTTCTGTTGTTCATCTTTTCTTTTGTAACTATCTCCACCATGCATATACTCCAATGCGACATGAAAAGGTGGTCTTAATGACAGTCAATGATATACATCATGTTCTATCAGACAAGATGACATTATTAATAGTCTTTCTCCCCTGGGAAACAACTGAGGTCAACTTTCACTGCACTTTGTACAATGGGGGAGAGTGTTTCAAGGGCATGGCTAGGGGTTGGGAATAGTCCAATAACAGTACATGTATGTACATGTAGATTGTAGTTTGTACATTCCCCTACTGTGATTGCCACGATTCTCACAAAGGGTTGTGACCACCTAATTAACATCTTAACTTTCTGCCTGCTAAGCTAGCCATTTGGTACCAAATTTGTATTGGCTACAGGGTTAGGCAGCAGGGAGAAGGTTAAACTTAGAAGGTAATACAAAGGAATAACAAAGTAATAACAGTAACGGCTATAAATTCTACATTAAGTCAAACTCTCTTTTTCTAGATTGGTAACATTCTAAAGCTGAAACATATTTCACACTTGGTGTGGCTTTAAATCAGAATCCCCTTGCATCTTACTGTGACCTTCTAATTGCATGTTCTTTAACCTATTCACATTCAGTCTCGAGCCAGGCACCGTGTAAAGGAGCATTCATTCTACCCACCATGTGTAAAATTGCACATCTTAATGCCTCCTATTGTATACACGAAGCACATTTGACATTCAACTAACTGCAAGGAGATTACACTTTTGTGAACTACCGCGCTGCCGGAGCTATTTTCCACCCAAGTAGACTGCCATCAGCTTAACACAGCTTGAGGTAATAGGTATATATAACATACAGAGATAAGATGTGGGAATCTGACTTCATCCCTAGGAAGACAAGACAAGGCTCCGGTTTCCAATTTTCACCTTATCTAAAGCTGCTGCGGCTGTCTGAGTCATGGCGAGGCGTGGAGAAAAACCCATCGTCAGGAGCCACCCGTCTGTGTAACAACTTCTACACAGTGATGATATACTCATCCTTCGTACATTGTATTTGACAAGTGCAAGTTATGTACTTCTGTAAGTCTTGAAATATTCATGGCGGTTTTCCCTTCCTGGATTATGTGGTGACTCCCGACCGGGAAATCAGGACACCGCAAATACGTGTTTTGGTGCTACAGTATTGTTTCAACATGTTTTACATGTGTGTTAGAGTAGAGAATGAAAATCTGGCGGAATTGCTAATTCTGCTGGTAGAGATCGCGATCGGAGTCTCTTCTGACAGAGATCGTGATCTGGATGATAGGGATACGCTAGGGTTGCCTCCTATTTACAAATCCTGAGATAATTTTGATCTAAAGACTAAAGTGATATGAAAAACTTGAAGAGTTCTGACTGTGAATGCACAGCAAATTTAAGGGATTTCTACCTGCAGAATCACAAATTCTACCAGATTACAATCAGAACCCTGACAAATAAAATGGTAATAAACAGCATTTTGACATACTGAATGATATGATATTAAATAGGAAAACGGCATTTATCTAAGATGGAAAACTCAAGTACACAAAAAAAGGCTGCCTGAAAGGTTTACTATTCAGTCTTGCAAGGAGAGATTATGGACTCCCAAGCGGCGCCACGGAGGATAAGTTATCGTTAAGACAATGAGGGAACGTGACTGCCGAAATGACAATATGAATTCTTGCGGAAATCCTGAATAGATTAAGAGTCGCGGAATTCCATTACAAGGGTTTAAGATTTGTGAAGCTATAAACCCTGCTGTTAGTGATTAGTTAACTTCTGGATATATTGTAATATGAGAGAGATGTCCCTGTAGATCAACTAGTAGTAGCCTGGTCCAATGAGTTGCTAACTTGGAGGCCCCAGTTCAATCCTGGGAAGGGCATTTCAGTTGGTGTTGCACCCATCTTTCAGAAGGGACGTAAAATAGGGGTTCATGTTCAGGAGGTGCCTCAAGCACATTCAAGGGGAAGGGCTAGCAATCTCTCTCTGTAAAAAATATACCATGCTAATGAAAAAACAAGGCAAACTTATCATGTGCCACTAGGCACCACAAGGGTCTGAACGTACAAATAAAATAACAAACGTACATCAGAATCAAATTCTAATGATAATTTACACTTCCTTTTCTAAAGAATCTCTTCTATCAACTGTCAAGTCAGCAATGCAATAATAGTAAAAACACCGCTTGGAGAAGCAAAATAATATACTTGATTAAAGATATTTATAACTTAAGAAGACCTGAACAAAACCAAACAGGTAAATTCATAATTACTTTCATACTGGAGCCACAAAATGAACACCATTGAAGCTACATCATCATCTTGTCGTGAGAGTATCACGGACAAACATCACCCTACATGTACCCTGAACCAACAGGATATGCACTACCATTCGAACCTCTGTATCTAAAGCCTTTGATGAAACTCCCATAACTTTCAAAACCTGGAAAAAAGGAATCTCATTTCCCCTCCATTTCCATGGCTTTTCATGACACAAGAGAATCTATCTGAGATAAGGGCGCTGCTATCTTGTTGTAAATGGAAGAGGAGGTGCAGAGCACATTAAATAGAGACTGTTCAATAGATGGTATCTCTCCAGCCCAGACAGCTATCAAAGGGATCAGGACTTCACAACAGGAAACAGAACACTGCCATGATGGATTCTGGGAGGACACCCAAGGTCATACCCCCAAGGTCATCTGGGTCAGGCAAAGATGGCATCAGCTGGTTTATATTTGTTTGATATACCGGTATTTTGCACACAAAAATTATCTTCATGGCCAAACTACATTGTATGTTCCCCTTGAGAATAATTACATATTTATCAGGACTACACAACAGGAAACAGAACACTGCCATGATGGATTCTGGGAGGACACCCAAGGTCATACCCCCAAGGTCATCTGGGTCAGGCAAAGATGGCATCAGCTGGTTTATATTTGTTTGATATACCGGTATTTTGCACACAAAAATTATCTTCATGGCCAAACTACATTGTATGTTCCCCTTGAGAATAATTACATATTTATCAGGACTACACAACAGGAAACAGAACACTGACATGATGGATTCTGGGAGGACACTCAAGGTCATACACCGAAGGTCTTACCCCCAAGGTCATCTGGATCAACATCAGGAAACAGAACACTGCCATGATGGCTTCTGGGAAGACACTCAAGGTCATACCCCCAAGGTCATCTGGGTCAAGCAAAGATGGCGGCAGTTGGTTTATTACGGTTTGATCTACAGCTTTAATTTCCTAAAACAATTGTCTATGTTTTCCTGGAGACTTTGCTTGAGGGAATTACCAGTTTACAATGTAACCATTTTTCCAGTGGGCACAACATTTTTCAGACATACACTATTTACAGTATCTACAGGTTCATTGTCCTGTGCAAATTTCACCAGATCTCGTCCTAAGGACTAAAACCCTTTCAGTGGTTCCCTCCCTTGATGATATTTCTATGCCACCACAGGAGAATTTGAACCTCAAAATACACATATTTGTATCCTGGATGGTGAAAGTTTTCCATCCACTTTTCAGACAAAAAGCTGGAAAACATGCTGAAATTCAAGTCAACAATATGTAATTTCCATCTTAGTTTACACTATAAAGAGTCAGCGGTTTGTATCTAACAACTATAAATGACAAAACTCTCTGACAGTCAGCCCGGCAGTTTCCCTGCTGTCTAGCTCAAGATGAAGTCCCCAGATACCGGTCCTCAATCCTCTTTACCCCGCGTCGATCTCCACACCCACACACTGACGACAAAACGCACCATTTACCGCCGATGCTTTCTTATCGACTCAAGTCAAATGCCCATCCTAACTTCCCCCTCATCTGAGATATGGCAATGAATCGTCAGTTTTGTATCATCTGCTATGTCTGGAAGTACCAAATGGTATATGAGACGCAGATGTCCCAGGCAATACTGTAACATCTAGAGACGCTGCGGTCAATAAGGTGCCACTTCTTGTTCCAGATGGCCACATCTGATGGCTACAGGCCCCCTCCCCCGCTATAAACGTTGCCGGACAGGCATCGATTCCCGCGAATATTTCATGTCCAATATTGACTTTCCGCGGCACAGCTACAGCGTTATTGCACCGGTGATGAGAATGGATGGGTGGGCACTTGAGGGAGTTTATACCGGGGAATCTGTTACGTGGAATGATGCCAGCTGGCGTCGGTTGACTCTGAACTTCAACTTGAACTTTGGGCTTTGTCATCTTTCTCCGGAAGAGATGGTTAGGGATTCGAGATGGAGTCCCGCCCAGATGCGTGCATTGAACTCATGCCTGATGACCACTTTAGGTTTTAAAGACCCAAGATACTGAAGGCAGTCAGAGCAGGCAGCCTTCACCCTCTCACAAGGGGCAGAAACACACAGACACAGACAAAAAGATTCACAGATATGGGATATGCCAAAAACAATACACTTGGGGGAGAGTAACAACTAAGATTTCAGCACCTTAGACAGGGCCTTCATTAATTTTGCTTTGTTTAACCTTTTCCCTGCTGCCTAATTCCATGGTCAATACAGACTTTGTGTTTATTGGCATCCGTAGCATGCTGAAGGTTCAAACTTGTGTGGTTAAGAAAAATATTCCTGGATCGGTCTTAGCAAAACCATATCACCTCTTCCCTGCACCAAGGCCTAAATACAAAAACTTATGAATGAAAATATCAAATGAGAACCTTTTAGCACTGGTTTTTACAACAACAAAGACCAAGCCTTTATATCAATGGTAATAAAAACATAGTCTTCTTAGCAGCATTGGAAATGTATGGGGTTTCTGACCCTCAAACATGATAAAATAAAATATTGCAGTCAACCTTGTTTGAATTACGGAAGTGCCCAAGTGACAAACTATATTTGGTGTACCCAACTTGCTATCATCTGATCACAACCCCCAGTAGTGTATGCTCAAGGCTAGCTATCAGAACACACAATCCCTGGGCACAAACCCTGAGCGCCTAATGCAATTTTCTACAGCCCATTACCTTACACTTATCTCATCCAAACTCCTACAGTACCTGATGGCCAAATTACTAAAGTACACACTATGCAATCCCACCATCTACCCTTTTGTCCATCCCATGTAAAGAGCATTCTGTCTATGTTTCCCTTGAGTAAGTATGTTCAATGATATATGTCACATGTAACAATTACAGATGGCTTCCTTCTTAGGGCTGGGATTGCTTTTTTGAAAATCAATTATTGGTGTGGGTTTATATCAAACTTACTTTGGTATAATTGCTTTCACTGAGGGCCACCCAGGGATCGTATCTAGCACAAACTTGGAAATACTTGAGCCACGAGAATAAAAAAATACATACTGTATATTTTGAAATATTTGCTGTGATCTCTCCGCAATGAATTCAAGACACTACAAAAATGCATTTCCTATGTATTTCCACTGTACTACACAGTTGTTTTAACCGTGAACATTTCCAAAAACTACTTTCCCCTTCTAGTACTGCGAAATCAAGCCCCCACAAAAATATATGAATGTCCAGTATGCTGCAGGGATCTTTCTAGAACTTATCTACAAATGCTTGAGCCCCTCTATATATCCTCTTGTATATTTCAAGATGCCAGGATGGTATACATGTACAGTTGGAACAAAGTACCTTATCAAAAGATTTTAACTTTGCCAGTGTTGTCTGCCAACAACTTTGCATTCCTAACTAGCTGAGTCAGCATGGAGGGAGTTAATTGAAAAATGTCACATCATCAATAGTTAAAATGCTAATGCCCCTATATCTGTTTTGTATAGTTTTTCCAATGCAGTCTGTTGGTGAATTAAAAATACAGATCCAATGCTAACTGGTTATCAATTATTTACTAACCAGCATCAATCTGAAGCATAAACTGGCCTTGCTTTAAGTGAGCATAACTGTTAAGTGAGCATATCCTCAAGGGAAAAAGGACAGTGAGCTCTCTTACATGGACCCTTGGGACAGATTCTGCCAAAAGTCACAGCGCACAAATAAAGTCAGATTGACTACTACTGACAATGCCACACCAGTCTTCCACTGTGACTTGTTTGACCATCATTTCTTCTTCAGTAAGCCTAAGAATGCCTTACTTTCACATCATGTTCTACACACAAGGTACAGCAACATTGGGGTTAATCATTGTACGCCAACCCCAGACTTTCAAGTGTGTCAAAAAGTTTCACAATGTTTCAACCAGGTGATAAATATATCCCGATATGTCACCATTATACTGGCTTACATCTCCTGCAAAACGGATGAGTAACAAAGTAATACAAATCATAATCTTGCTACAAAAAAGACTTGCACTTGATGAAGAGTTCTGGGTAAGCACGTCTAACCCCCAGATGATGGGGAACAAAAGACGTAAAACTGGATAGAGAGAGAAAGGAATCTCTTGGGGTTTGTGAAGTAACTGATGAGTCATTTTCCAATCATTCAACGACCACATGAACACCACCCCAAATTAATGCATAGCATACATGTACATGTTTCAATCGAGAATTGCATGACTTTTAGAAAAGTTTAAACGTTATTAGGAAAGTTATTCGAGGTCAGTACTGTAAGGTAAGTATCATACAGTACCATCAGTGACAAGCACTTTCTGAAGGTAACATGTTCCAGGCCCATATTAACATACACCATTACTTCCAATCTACTTTGCACAAATCATTTAAGCCTACCTCACTCCATTCCACTGTGGATACGCAATAAAATGTAGTCGGATCTGCCAGATATACATCTTATTAAAGTCCTGAAAGTAATCATATATTTGATTCCGGTATAGAGCTTAAGAGGATTGAAATACACAAAGTAATATAGATGGTATGGAAATGAGGATTTAGATAGTCGTTACTGGCGATGATTCATATAGAAAGGATTAGGGGATATTGCTGTGGGAGCGCCTGTGTACTGTCACATTGGTCCACTTGGGACAACCAGGCACCGTAATGTGTTTAACACTCCTGCTAAAAGGCTTACTTAACGCAAAAGGGATATGTCATTTTCATCTGTGGTAATGAGTATCTGAGCAGAGATGGCTCAACTTAAAAGCAGCCTCACAGTTGAGCTCCTGGTTCAAATCAGTTGCTAACACACAATCAAAACAAAACAAGTTACAGAGAAAACATCTGTAAGGACATCTTCGTTGGGGTTCACCCCTTTTTTGGGAAAGGAACGTAAAATTGAGTCCTGTGTTCAAGGAGGTGCTTCAAGCATGACAAAGGGGAAGGGTTAGCGACCCCTCCCTATAGAAATATACCCTGCTACTGAAACCGCAAGGAAACTTGCTGCCCTACGTTCCTTTATGGTAAACTGTGCTCTGTAATATTGAATAGAAAGCCAAAACTTCAGAACAGCACTAATTCAGCACCAAGGACAGGTTTAGTGAAATTTTGAATTCTTTTTTTTTCCTTTGGATAAACTAGCTAGGCATAAATGGAAGTAAAAAGTACAACTTTTAAAACAGGTGACTGACCCATCTCAAGCAACGCAGATGCTTGTCTACTACGAATCAAGCCGACCTATAAATCTCACTCCACGCTCTTTGCTCCCAATTTTCTGTCCTTTCGCACACTTCCAAAGGAGACCTAACCCATTTGCCGAGTACTGAATAGCCTTCAGCTGAACAAGCAGACTGAAATCAACGTCAAATGGGATTCCTATTCACGCCAAACAGCTCAAAGTTCAGACGACCTCCGTGCCGGTGACCCTGTACGAAATCGGATGATTCAATCTGCCCACCAGCTCCATCATGGTGTAATAGAGAGGCGGGCCACGCAATAGCATGAAATTAAAATCAATATTGTCATAATGCGCCTTGTGCTTCATTCTAGATATCGAATGGCCGCCTTCAGTGTGGACGTTTTTCTGCCCATAACTCTCCCATTTCGCAAACACACGAGTCCAAGGAAAGCGCTCAGCCGTAGGAAATAGGATATTTGCCCGATCTCGGAATCTGTTTAGCAAGCTGGCCCCCCTGCCTGGCCCTTGTAGTGTGAAATTGGACCACACTCAGGTATATATCAGCTGGTAATGGTTTAGGGGAAGCCTTTTAATAAAATAAATGGCATGTAGATTACTTCTCCAATAGTGCCAGAGATATCATTTCAACTGCCAACATAACAGTTTTGAGAAATAAAAGTATATTTCCTTCGACAAGGGTTTGAAAGTGTCCAAAAACAACTTTATAGAGCTACATTGTATAAGATAGAAAGTTAGTCCTGTTTAACTGTGAGTTTTCAAATCATACAAAGATGGAAATAAAAAAGACAATCAGAGATGGTAGACTTCAAGTATAAGTCTATTTCATGTCCAATAATAATATCAATTCACATTTTCATAGTTAAATTATACATTTTCCTTCTGTGACAAATCTTTAACACATATTTTTCTTCTTACCTTATTTTCTTTCTGAGTCTTTTTCTTTACAAGTTCCCTTTGTGCTAAACATGCATGAGGGCAATTCAAACTTATAAGCGAACTTCACGACTAAACCTAAGATAAAGGAGTCCTTAGAATTAGACTGAGTACATCACAGATTTTACGGGTTGCTTGAGGGAATCCTTTGCAAGGCACTGTGACAGTATCGTAAAATTACACCTTGTCTTGTCCTTGTTACAAACCCCCCCTTCTCGTAAACGTTTTATAGCTTACTGATGTTTCCCTTTTACAACCAATCAAATCTACCTACACAGCATTTCATTGTGGAGAGGCAATATAACAAAACCAACTCGACCGTGCTACAGCTATCCCCTAATCCAACCGCTGGACATGGTCCATAATTCACAAATCCTTCTATTCACATGTTTAAGGGACTGGAAACTCTGCTAATCCAGGGCTTTGACGCTAGTTCTTTTTGTCCAGCCAACCATACCAAGATCCAACTGGAGTCAATGGCCTATAATAAAGCCCTGGGATTTTCCTCATTTCTCATACTTATCAGTAAACTACAATGTGCATGCACGGTTTCCTCCTGCCATCTTCCTTGCATATACTGAAAAGTCAGAAAACTCTGGTACATGAGTACATGTATTTCAGAATTGTTACATATTCAATATAGTTTATCAAAGTCCAATTTCTTGGGTTGGAAATTGCAGTTTGACTTTGATAAAGAACACAGTTTATAGCTTATATAGAATATGTATCAATTAATTCTGGAACACTGAATATGTAGCTATTGTTCGGAAAGTAAACTGACTTGTATTTCCTGGCTTTGTTCAAACCCAACAAATCAAGGGCTGATCCCAAAAGTGTCTCACCGTACTCTACAATACAGAGTAAAACGGCTAGTGGAAACAATTCTGTAGTACAGTAGACATACAAAACACATATTCTCAGAGTCATGATTTCAGGGTGAGTTGTAAATTTTGTAAAACCGACGTGCACATTCAAGCTAGATTTACAACACACCCAAAATCCAAGCGAAGGTGATTTCTCTTAAAGCCCAGTATAACATAAGGCAGGAAGCCCAGTAACAGTTTAGACCAAAACAAATGAGTGTGACCTAATGCCCATCTGCAGGGGCGGGTTTGTGGAGGTAACTACATTCCCAGGGCTGTGATTACGTTAACGACAGCGTTATTTGTCTCCTTTAGGTGCAAACAATCCGGAAGATTCCAACACTCAAATGCTGAAGTATGGGGAAAGAGTCAAGCAAAGCATTGGTCTGTAGAAAGACCTCCTAACCTCAGTAAAGAAAACTGAAGCTAGTGGAATGGCAAGGTGTCACGGTCATTGTGATAACCTAAAACTATCATGCAAGGAGCCATCCAGGGGGAAAGAAGAGGGTCTGGCAATGGAAAAGATGGGAGAATAATGTCAGAGAATGGACTGGCATGACACTTCATGAAACTTCAAGAACAGACAACCAAAAAAAGGATTTAGAAAACTGGTTGTCTGATCTTCTGTGGTACCCCAACCATCCAATACTAGTGCCGCCGGCTACTTCAGTGTGCTAAAGGTTAACCATCAAATACTAGTTAACCTTTAGCACACTGAAGTAGCCGTTTGGCACCCAATTCCCTATTGGTTACAGTGTTAGGCAGCAGGGAGAGGGTTAAACTAATGGATAGGTGAGATGAGGGAAAATACATGTTGCTGTTCAAAACTAGAGCAAAAGTCTACGTAAATGTATTTCCTGTCGTTATTAAAACCCTACAAAGGGCTGATCCTTTAAGTGTTGCACCTTAAATGATTTAGCAGTCTCTAAATCCTCTGAATCTTTCAAGGAATTCTATTTTCCAGCAATCCTAAATAATCCTTTGCAAGATCGAGATAGCCCAAGACCTGGCACATATCCCAGAACTGTTACAAAGTAACTTACAGTTACATACAGTCTCCCAGTCTAAAGTAATTATGACTTTTGTGCAAGTATTGAAGATACCAAACTACAAAGCACACATCTGGGCTAAAAGTTAACTGGTCCTCTATATCACACATTTTTATGCTACATGTATAATAAAAAAAACTATTCAACCTCACAAGTAACAGACAATACATGTATTTCTATGGCCATATGGGAAAACTCAAACAACTCAATGGTTCATCTGCGTGAGTTAAAAAGAGAGAAGTCATTGGTTACCTTGTGAAGCCCTAGATAGATAGATATACATTGTAAAAACATGAGTAGAGTGTTTGCCTTGCATTTGGTAGATTGTGAGATTGGTCCTCAGCCAAGTCATACCAAAGACTTTAGAAATGGTACATACTGCTTTATTTGCATGCAGTCAGCACTTTGGAAAGAGTGTGGTAGTTGAATACACACTGCTACCAGTGGACTAGCCCCCTGCTGTATACTAGTGATTGCACAAAGTTGTGTGGCCCTAGAGCTTTTGAAACAGAGATGGGAACGACCCTATGCACCATCTGGTGTGGGAAGGACTCTATCTTACATGAACTAAGTTACAGGAGAGGAGTTAGGAGACCTGGATGTTCGAGGTCTCTTTTGTATCATTTCAAGGTTGTTGTCATTTCAATTTGTCTTCTAATCATCAAAAGTCCAACAACCCATAATCCCTCCAGGCAGAGATGTAAGTTTTAATTTCCCCAGACTACATTGCTGTACATGTGTACATTTAAGCACCTCCCTCCTGTTAGGAAACATCACATTCTTGGACACATAGCACACCAAGGGGGGTAACAAAATTCATGTTTGCCTGCATCAGAGGAAAGGTACTTTTCTCCTGGATTACAAGTCCAATTACCAGCTCAACTCGATAATTATCTAGGGGGTGGGCTAAACTAAGTTTGCCTCTCTGTATTAGTTAATGTGTGACATAGATGAATGCCTTGGCTCAGACATTTAGCGAGATAATGTCCCCAAATCTACTCACATGCAGTGTTGATAATGGGTTTTTAATCTCCACGGTGATGTTTCATCTAGAACTGAGAGGAAGATATTGTGATGTATGTTGTGTATGAGAGACTCACCGTGCACTGGGTGTTATAATTCAGCATTAATGATTAACTTATCACAGGGCAGTACAAACTTCCAGACGCATGTGACCCCTCATGGGTCTTCCAACTATGTAACTTTTGCATTTTTGTCATATCTTCTTTATGTTTGTGGCAAACCTTGAAGCTACGAAATTTACAAGTTGGCACTTAAGGGATACATATATTTCTCATCTATAAGTTACAAAGTAACACCACATTGTATGATGTTGTCTTGTTAAGCATTCTACTGAAACCATATTGAAGCTTCAGCACTAAAGATCCTAAAGTTTTGACATTGTGTTATGTGGTGTTGTCTTTTGTTGTGTGTTGTTGTATTGTGATGTGATAGATTAAAATCTTGGGAATACTCCAGGAAAACAAAGATTTAGGTAAAAACAAAGAATAGCATAACTTGTACATACCTGTTTGGGTAAAGAAGTCAGAATATTCAGGTTTCCAATGGTGACAGGAAATGGCAACAGCAACACGGTTGGCAACAGCAATGGGGGAACATGTGGAAAAGAATAATATACGTTAGATTCTTTAGTATCAAAAACTTACACTTGATATTTCACAATGAAAATCAGTCATACACATTTTTAATATGTTGTATAGGCACAATCTATAGATTACACTTCATAAGTACAAATGTATACAACCTACATTACACTATTTTGTAAGTCCTTTTGTAAGATCAAAGGTTTTGCAGATACTACCACTGTGGGCTCTGCCAAACCAATTAATACATGAATCTAGGTATGAAAATGCACAGACGCCTTTAACTTTTTCAGCTATAGTCAATCAAATAAAAACACAGAGCATGACGCAAGTGCAGCACAACAAAATAATCAGTTAACAACATTAGTGTCATCCCCATTTCTTTATAATTGGTCTGACAATGCATTAACACTACAAGGTTAATGTACAGACAAATCAATGAATATCACATTACCTTACACTTAACCAACTAGGGATCCATGACCTCATATTTTTCCAAATCATGTTAACCTTTCTGTGTGATGTATCATAACTATTTCTTATTGATTACGCAAATAAGATCCCCATTTGCATAAATCATATCAGTTGATCATCTTTTCTACCCAAATAACACAAGTTGTTGAAAATATGAAAGTCTTATTGTAGCGAAGCAGGCTATGGTAGCATATCCTCATAAAGCATGTTTAATGTAGGCCTGAATTGCATGCTTTATGAATTTTTTTAGCCTGCAATTTCATTTACCGGTATCTTTTTCCTGGCTATCCAAAATGTGCAGGTTGCTGGTGATTATTGTGGACCCTGAATACTATAAAGTCCCTTGACGTGTAAGTCTGTCTGTCAATATTGAGCTTGTCATAAGCTAAAACACCATGCACCTCTGACCAGCAGTGTCAGCTATGGTGCCATGATTGATAGTCGTACTGTAATACTGCAATACAGACTGGTCTGCACACGGCTTTATGCAGGTTTCTATGGACCTTATCTCATTACATGGGCTAAAGCTGTTTACACTCGTCTGGTTTTAAGAAAAAGGATATTAATTTTGTACATGGACGAAACTGATGGGTATGGACAGAAATGTATATTATCAAAGAAAGTTTCTACTAAATGAAGCAAATGTTTTGATAAGCAAGTTCCATAAAAATATAGGTATACTTGCAATAATTACTATGTATCAAAGTTACTTGAATACTTGTGATTACAGATTTTCAAGAATTAATTTACAGCTTGAAAAGTTTACATACATGTAAATGTGGCAATTGTTATATTTAGTTGTAACAAATTTCCAAAGTGCACATATTTGTTATCTTTGTATTATCATTATCTTATAGACTTAAAGTTGTCTGAATTGCCGGAACAATTTCATTAAACATGGTTGTCAATAAGTGAATGATGTCAACCAGTACACGTGCATGTGCAATGTACATGTATGCAGGAGTTATGTTTGCCGCCAAATTTTACAAATTCTGAAATGAAAGCTACATTATGAAATATAATTTACGTCCTTCATTTTTTTTGCAAGATACAGGTACTATATATTAGTCTGAAATGGCCTCACTAAAAGCATCGGGCATCCCAAAGCTTTCAAAATTCCTTGCTAAAACTATGTGACATTGAAGTGAAACAGTACCCTTGAGTATGAATTCCCAAGACAGCCGTAAGTAACAAAGATGGCACAGAGCCCTTCGGTATGAAATTGTCCTGACAGAATGCTCTCTTCATGCTAAAACCAGTTAATACCTTACTACAGGGGACATAATAGTTACATATTAATCAGTGTTACCCACTGCATAAACATCTTCATGTAAAAGTTTATTAACACTGTGCAGATTACACGTCACAAATCTTATTACAAATATATATTTGGACATTTTGAGGCTATTAGCTATGCTTTAGTAAAAATTTCAAATTGCCATGAGGCATTTTGAATGGAGACATTTCAACATGTTTTACTTTGAATCAATCGAAAACAAAAGATCCTGAAACTCAAGACTGGATAGATTGTTTTTCACACATTTCAAGGCCAGCGCTATGAAACAGACTTACAATCATAACTGGTTCTACAAAAATATTTTTAGAGTCTTCTTAAAAATCAATGTACATGTATGTCCAGAATAGAATTTTAGAAATTGACTAGAAGGAGTACAAAACATACCATAAAAAACGACAGATAAATGCTGAAAAAAGCACAAATCTAATCACTATAGATGGACAGCTTGATCAGCCACAGTATCATACTATAGGTAGAAATAGAATTAACTCTAGCTTACATGCACCAAGGTTAATTCAGGCCACTTAAGCACTTGTACAGCTATGAACTAAGACCTCATACTGACAGGGATTCACTCAGGGCTGTCAATCACAGCCAGTTTAAAAGGGGTGCA
This sequence comes from Branchiostoma lanceolatum, assembly GCF_035083965.1. Taxonomy (NCBI): domain Eukaryota; kingdom Metazoa; phylum Chordata; class Leptocardii; order Amphioxiformes; family Branchiostomatidae; genus Branchiostoma; species Branchiostoma lanceolatum. Next base: position 15,894,970 of record NC_089733.1, read on the forward strand.
GGTCATAGGTGAATAACAAGCCTACCCTCAATTTCTCTCCAGTACTACAGAATCTTATTTGCCACCTTCGGTTTAAAGATTTCCCATCTCTTCTCTCTTAACTCAATAATACTGAGAAGCTCTTCTAGACTGGCTTTTCATAGAGACCCCAGAAGGGCACTAGGGTCACAATGTTCAGCCTAAAAGTACAGAGAAACTGACGAGAATAGACAGTGTAGGTCAATTTTGACCTCTGACCACCAAAGGAAGATTACAATCTTTTCCAAAATTTAACACTTTTCCAAAATTTGGGACAAAATAAAGAAAAAATCAAGAACCCAAATCATTTTCACTCTTCGAAACAGCACTATAGCAAGGGTCCCAAATCTTCAGCCTAAAAGTTTAGAGTATGTAAGAATGGACAGTGGTCAATGTGACGTTTGATAACCAGAAAAAGAATGGTAATCTTTTCCACATCGGGACAGAAGACAAGTCATGTGATAGATTTATGACAAAATGAAAGAAAAATCCTCCCCAATCTTTTCAGTTCTTACCAATCAGAGACTTTTGATAAAAAGCACATTTGCTGCTATGCCTGCCTATCACACGAGATTTGGGACCGTGATGGATTCAGTATTGAAATGGAGTTATAATCTATGATTTGGTCTTTCATATCCTGACGTTAATGTATACAAAGTATGACAGATGCAACATGTAATTGTGTGCATGTGAATATTGCCGCAGATTAGCATCAGGGAGTGACTCTGGATGTCACTGATACCCTTGAAATAGAGTTTTACTGTGTTCAGTTTGCTTCATTTCAACAGGAGTGAATAATGAGATTGTTTTTCACAGCATATTGCGGGACAGAATTTGAATTAAATACAGTCTTCATGAAGCTAATACCTTCTTGAATTGAGCACTTCATTTCACAATTTTAAAATGAGCCAATTTAAAAGTAAAACAGAGAAGACGAAATTAAGCACCTTAGGCCTCACATAGTCATTGGTTCTTGGACATTTTTCTCTAAGATTTTAGTAAGTGAACGTGATGAAAACAGAGGGCTGGGAGAAGAACTGGCATCTGACTCTGTTTACTCCCTAAAACTGTATGTGTGTACCAAGGTACAGACTTTCCCCTCAGACTCTGTTTTCATGTCTATATCCAAGATTTTAAATCAGTGTGGCCATAACGTCAAGTCAGACATGGATAAACAGTTACGCCTTTGATGTCTTATGCAAATTGCAATAGTGAAAATGACATATTCTTTTATAATTTCATGCATGATTGATATGACACTTTTACGTAGATAATGGCAAAACATCAGGCAATAATTCTTCCTAAAACGCAATAAATTTCCCTTAAGTTCCTATTCACACTTCACTCTATAAAACACCATTTCAATGAACAGTGCCTGATGAATTGTAAATCTTGGCTAGCCTCTAAAGTGCTGAGAATTCCCTGACTCCAGAAAAGTGAGATTAATAATCCTCACGCCTCGCAGGCGCGTCCCGACTGTGCGTGACTTCCATCGCCTACAAGTCTTTAGGGATTTCTCACTTAGGGGTGAGCCTGATGACACAAAGAGAAGAAAGTGACATCCAAATCTCCCCAAAACGGTCCTAATGCACATCAGGTGGGACTAAATGACTACAAAAGCCTTTCCTGGAAGTATGACGAATACTCCAGCGGACCAGACGCGACAGTGGAGTTTTCAAAGGATCAGTTAATGCACCGCATACATGTACCTCATAGGTAAAGTACTGTTCTACGTGGACATGCATAGTATTCGCGGGGACTTGATTTAGCAGTTGGAGGAGAAAGGACGTTTTTGTTGTGCTTGAACTACTCAATTCTGTAGTACATCGGCAGTACCGGTACAATGGCAATGCATTTTTGCAGTGTCATGAATTAAAGGAAGATCTAGAGAAGGCACCGCAAAAAGAAAAACATTGCCAATCTTTTAAGATTTACAGTACTTAGGCCACACCAATTTAATTTCTTGGTTAAAGGATTTTTATTTTCAATTTTAGCACCAAAAGAAATTAGGAAAAGAGAAGGCTAGGATGAAAACTTGCACCTGACCCTAGCCTGTTCATTCCCTGATACTGTGTGTACCAAAGTAAAAACATTCCTCTCAGATTCTGTTTTCATGTTGTTTTTCCAATCTAGCATTTTTTTATTCTGTTAACCAAGAAATTAAATTGGCATGGCCTTAGGCTGAAGAGTGTATTGCAGAAAGATGCATTAAAACGCTATACAATCATACATGTACATGTCATGAATGTGATGTGATGGAAGTTTATAGCTTATATCTATGAGAACTGAGAAAAGAAATCAGAATGGCCTTAGAGATTCTTTATATGGTCCCCAAGCAAATCTCTTTCACAAGTTATAATATGTTCCCCAAGCCTAACCCCTGAGGCTCACTCTCACAAATGCACCCCTCTACAAGCATCAGGTGTATATCATGTACTTAAGGCATACTGCCTGTACCATGATAAGATGCCAGGAGCTTGACTGAGGCGCAGGACAAATCCCCAGGTGCATTCATGCAGAACAGTCCTTGGTATGATGGATAGACAGTCCTTGTACATGTACAATTTTTATTTTATGCTACAGGTAGAGCCCTTAGGGACTACATTGTATAATGGCAAGGTTGTGAATATTTGGCTAATATTTAGTTATCATTTTTGCATAAGGTCTTGGTGTCATTTATAAATCTTATACTCAGTCTGGCTTATATTTAGTTTGGCTTGTTTTACATACCTTGTTGAAAATGTCAGAAATGATACAACATTAAAAGTTCTTCTGATACAGTGGTGATTTTTCAAAAAAAGATTTTTCCAAACACCAGGCAAAGCAGCTCTACAAATCAACCTAATATCATTGCAGACTGTTATAATTTTGAAGCAACTGGATGATTTTGCTAACTGTCAGACTTCTGTCGTCAGTGACTGACCCAGAATTTGAAGTTCACCAGCTAATCATCTTTTATAGAGCCCTGATGTCTGTGTTAGACTGACAGACTGCTACAAACTTTTATAATTCCTGCCCATTACGTCAACCCATTCCAACCTCCCCCACATTTTTATCTCCCTCCATTACAGCATTACCTAACATCCTAAATACTCTATGGGGACATCCTCAGGCATGGAGCCTACCTTAACCTCCAACCTCAATTACCATGAAACAAGCGACATTTGTCCATTCCATCCGTCTTTCTGACGTTGCTCGCGCTAATGGCTCCCCTTGGAGTCCGTACACAGGTCTGTAACACCATTAGCTCTCTCAAAATGTGTCTCAGCCTTCTTTAGATGAAGCATTAACACCCTTCTAACTGCTTTTAAGGGTCCTGGAGGAGACAGCAAGCTGTGGATACTACTCTCAAGGCAACATTTCAACTGATAACATTACGCTATGGAGAGGCTCTAATAACCTGTCGTGAACCCAAAGCAAGACAGCGGATTGGCTGGCAGAAGTCACATGACAGTCAACCATTAGGGCAGACACAGAAGTCAAGTTCAAAGTCCTCTACGTCGCTGTAACTTGTGACCTCTCAACCATCGAGAAGTACAAAGCCGTTCTCACACAAACTACGATGCAATAGGAAACAAAAATCACAAAGTCCTAAACTTTGTAGGATTTACTTGTATACGCTAGTCATCCAGGTAAACAGTACATAAAGACAATTCAAACTCTTCAACTGGATAAAATTTGGAGATTTACATCCGGACGTTTCAAGTGACAACCATCACTCTTCTTCAGCGTCACTAGAATGAACTGGCAGAACAAAAGTAAGTGACATTTGCAAACAAGTTACATCCATCAGTTTTCCTTTTTTCATTTTACATCTACATTGTACTTTTCAGCCCCACACACATATATGCAAACAGTCCTGAATTGAGGATGCATACTTTAATCTTTTGCAGGCTAAGTCCCTGAAATCATTCATTGAATAAGATATACATGTACTGTCACTTCTGCAACATAAAAACTTCTTTGCTGACTTACACATCTTTTTCCGAACATTATCAGAGATAGAGATTAAAAGTTGGGTACTGTATAATAAAAACTTCCATCTGCAACAAAGGCAATATTTCTCCACTGCTGATGCAATTCCTAGAAGCCATTTTGTAAAGATAGACATCCACCACATTTCAGCATGATATTTCAACTGATTTGCCATGAAAGAAATATTGAGAGTGCGATACAGTCTAGTGGTAGCACATTTTTTATGTCTTATGCGGATATATCTTAACCCAACGGCATATTTTTCAGTCAAGGAAAAATACTAGAATGCTCTCAAAAGATTAATACATGGTTAAATTCAAAACAATTGCTGACAAGTTGTATTTACTATCATTATCATACAATGTTTGAAAACAGATGAAAATATGTTTGAAAGGATGAGACATACTTGTTTAAAGTAAATGAAAGAACAAATCACAGGAAACACAATAGATGTACAGCCATTACAAAAATTGGCCATCTGCCTAACCTGTGAATGAACAGTGAAAGGTTATCAGTTTTAAAATATCTAAGCCTTTAAGTTAAAGTTTAACCAAACACGAAAAGAAGCTGGCCGCAAATTTTCAGAAATCCCTCTTAAATCAGCAACAAGATAAACAATCACAAAACAAACTATTTTCATAACAACATGTATTCAACTAGTACTGTTGCACAAGTGGCAGCGAGAATATAAGACAAGTTGTATGACACTTGAGTTCACCATCACTTCGTCTTGTCCCTTTTGTATGTTTAGTGTTTCTTGAAAACTCAATTTTCTTAAAAAAATAGTACTGGACCTGTGTTTGTCTGAACCACCAAGATAAAAGAACCACACACATTTATGTCTGTTTATTCTATTTACCTACATGTAGGAGCCACATATCGCCACTAGGACAGTTTTCGAAGGCCCCTGCAGGCATACATAAATAAAACATAGCATAATGACAGAGAGATGGTGTGAATATCGACTTAGACCTTTTCAAGTCTTCCATCAACTGGCCTGGAGTCATTTTGCACACAGCTGACATCTCCTGACTAATCGCTCCTGTTGTGAGATGTCTGTGGGGTTAGGTTTTCCTGCAGCTGGGTGCATTAAAGTGCCAAAGACAAATGCATGACGTGCCCTGCCCTGAGTCTTTTTGCTAGCGATGAATATACATTTTGTACAACAATCAAAAGTTCAGGGGTGCCTTAAAGTATTCATACAAGTTTTACTGATAGTAAGGACTGTATGCATTCCGTAAAACTCCTATCAATTCCATAAAATTTTCTTAGTGATGGATTGTATGAATTCCGTAAAATTTGTATGTATTCCGTAAAATTCATATGATTTACATCAAAGTTGTATGAAAACTTGACACCACTGGTGCTAGCCTACTTGTTTTAGTCCATTCTTGCTCATTCTTGGATATAATGGCTAGCATTATCAGTTCAAAGTATTTTTAATATTTTGCTGTTTAGACACAAAATTAATAAAATATTCAAACATGACACTTTGTTTCCCTACAGCCAGAGGCTCTTTAACATCATTAGAAGTTTTAACTTTCCTACAAATTTATGGCTATACTAATCTCACTACTCAAAGTTGTTCTATCAATCTGAAGTTACTGTGCCTACAAATTTCTTGGTCCATACTTATCTAAACCAGCAACAATGAGCACCAGGTGAAAGTAAAGTTTGCTGATTCTAATTTTGATCCTGCCAAACTACAAAGCGAGTAGAACCCGTTAACCACAGACCCGTACGTCACCTAATCCAACACGGCTGTCAAACCGGAACCACTCAACATTCAAATCAGCTGCTATCTTTACTTCCGTGTAACAAGCTGCTTTCATTCCAACTTTTATGGCGATATTACAGGCACGAGTAACTCCTACAGGATTACCGCACACCTCACATTATAGGCTACTCCAGTGATAGCGGCAACACGGTTGCTCACAACAACACCTTTACTGGGTCTCGTAGCCCATAATTTCTCTCCAAAGCCACTCCAGGCCTCACTTAAACTCATTTTGTGCCGTAACCGCCAGCCGAGGGTGTCCAACTGAGGATTGAATGATGAATGGTGATGGCACCCTATGAAACCCTGCTTGACTGTTAAGGAGATGGCGTTCAGCACCAAGGACATGGCCAACATTACCAGCTGGCATCCTGTTGATAATACAGGATCACGACTCTCCTGTTAATAAGACAACCACCATTTTTTCCTGAGCTAGTGCTTCTAGCTTAGTTGCTCCATAATTGCATACACAAATGCTATTTGTTAGGATAGAAACACTTGCAGTTTCTATTGGCTAGTTTCTAAAGCTATGGATAACACCAGCTTGTACTTGTAGTGAAAACAGAAGTGGATACAGAAAACTACAAGTTTTACCTGCCGTAACAAGAAATTCAAACTTAGTGCTGATTAGGAGTCTCTCTTACTTAAACACTATCAAACAACAGACAAAGAACAACCGATGGTAAGGAAGGCCAGCAGAACTGTTGTTCAGCACCAAGGACATTCCCAACATTTTTACTAGAGATAGAAAGAGGACGTTACAAAAAGCTGACAGTCCAGGAGAGACTGTGTAAATATTGTACTATGGATACAGTGGAAGATGAAATAAGTTTCTTTTGTAACTGCTCTCATTATGAAGACGAAAGAAACAAGCTTTTCGAAACAACCAAAACAATATTCCCGAGCTTTCACCATCTAGAAGACCTCCAAAAAGCTACATTTCTACTAAAATCACAAAACCCACTTATCATTAAAAACGTGGGACTTTTCATCAGCCACTGTCTTCAAAGAAGAAGTCAAATCCCCAGTAATGTTGTATGTAGAAATTTTAGTTAGATGCATTGAATGGACACTCGTTACCATTGTTACCCTTTCTACTGTTTGTACCCTTGCAATTAACCTACGGGCATGAATTTGCAAATGAAACATCATTAACAGCTGGCATCTTGTCTAACTCAGATTTAAGACTCTCCTGTTGATAAGATAACCACCATTTTTTTCCTGAGCTGATGCTACTGACTTAGTTGCTTCAAAATTTCTATTAAATTTTGATATGCTAGAAACAGACTCTGTTGACTGGTTCCTAAAGGTATGGATGAATCTACCATTGCAGTAAAAACAAACAAGCATACAGGAACTAACTTTGATAATCAACTGCCACCTTTACCTGTCATCAGATGGAATTCAAAGTTTGTACAGCCTAGAAGTCTCCATTAAACAATAGACCAAGAACCCATTAAACAATAGACCAAGAAAAGCCATGGGTAAGGAAGGCCAGAAGAACTGTCGTTCAGCACGAAGGACATTATGCCAAGTCTAGCTATTCTGGCAAACAGACGCACAATTAAAAGGTCCCTGAAAAACACATGGATGAAAAAAGCACACAAGCAAGATTCACTGTTGTTAAATGTAAACCTGTCAATTTCCAGTAACAAACAAGAAGCAATTCACCCATCATCATGTCACGCAAAGTGCTGCTTACATGACACTACACGTAAGTGGCAGCATGTCAAAATACACAGTTTATATTCCCACAGCAATTACATGATGCACAAGTGAATGGATCTGCCAGTAACTAAACATGGCCACCCGCTGTTTCATAGTTACTGTACATGTATAATAGACACACTGAACTCAATCAGGCCTATGAATAGTATCATCTCTTTTCAACTCCCTTTCCATTTTACAGCTTAGGAAACCTCCAATTGAAGTAATATGAGGATCAGTCTGTTGGCGGATGTTTTGTGAGGAGAGAAAAGGGATTTGGTGATAAAGACTTTTTCTTCATGCTGACATTTCACTAGTCCTAAAAGGTTTTTTGCACATTCAGCTCACCAGGGGTGGGATTTAGACATCTATACCACACCAATTAAAGCTATTGGTTCTTGCATAGTTAAAAAAAAGGTTTACTTGAAAATCTGTATGAAAAACAGAGGGCAAAGTCTGTTCTTTAGAACACAATTTGGGAGTGAATACAGTCAGATCCAAGTTTTTCTACTGGCTATCTGTTTTCGTCTTGACCTCTTGCTAAAGTTTGGCTGAATCAAAGTGTGAGAACTATAAAATTAAATGAAAAGTGTCCCTATAGGAATAAATGACATGTCTTGGGAATCAGTCAGGATTGCAAAGAAAGGACAGTTGAGAAAAAAGTTCAAAAATTGGTACACCACCTCCGTTTTAGTGTCTACGATATTGGCTGTCTGAGAGCTATGAAAATAAATGCAGTGTGGCCCTATAGGAGTATATTACATGTCTTGAAAGTCAGTAAGGATTGCAAAGTAAGAACGGATGAGAAAAATGTCAACCACTGGTATACCTCCTCCATTTTAGTGTCTATGAAAAATTGCTTCCACTAAAAGCTCACAAGGGAATGTCAAATCCATGGTACTTTAGCAAATCTGTCGCCCACACCATTAAAACTACAGCGGGCCACCCGACACTTCCAGCTTGCGCACCTCCGATCTCCATAGTTCCAGGTAGATAAAGCTTTCAATCAATCACAGTAGGACCGGGAATAATCATCCCAAACACATCACCTCAAAGTCAGCCTTCTAAATCTTATCACTCACACATCACATACAATGTACTGTTAACCCTTAGCAGACTGAAGTAGCTGTTTGGCTAATCAATTCTCTATTGGTTACAGAGTTAGGCAGCAGGGAGAAGGTTAACATACAAATCACTAACAAGACCATACTGTAATTCTTGATTTGTTAACTGTAACTTAACTATAGCTGATTTACAGTCACTACTCAACAGCTAAAATTTCATCATCGCTAATATTTGAGACAGTCATGTTTGTTCCCACCGTTGAAATTAAGTGCTGTGACCTACTCCATTTTCCCCCAACTGCTTTATTTTCCTGCCGCTATATTAAAGTGATTTACAGTAGCAAGTCCAGGACAAAAGATACAAAAAAATAGAATTTCTGCTGCAGTACCAAGGTCACCCACCAGGGGTCCAAATGTGACACACTAAATATCATCACAATCCATCCAGCGGTTCTCAAGTTATAACTCCTGTATCACAAACATATAAACAACCAACTCAAAACAATACCTCCACTCCTCTTGGAGGTAACAACCGCATATTTCTTTGTGTCAGATTGTTTTACTTGCACATTTCTACACATAACAGCAAAGTCAGTTTGACATTTGTGTGCTTGAATTATCGTTTTACCAAACGAAGGCTACAAACACTATTGGCGATCCCAGACGGCCATGAAATATCAACTTCAGCTTGGCAGAATTTGTGCATATAATGATAAAAGCCTTTATCAACCACAACTTACCCTTGCAACATTGTCACCAGAACTTCTTCTATATACTCCAAGCTGTCAGCTAGAGACTATCGTGCCAATATCTTGGATGAACAATTGTATAAGTTAGTCTGGAGAAGAATGGAATTTTACAAGAACTGACATACAATTCATCCACTGGGGGTGAACAAAACAGCCCAGGAATTATGAATGAACTTGCAGTCCTACAGAGAAATGTTTTGCACAGTTGTTCCTAATTATAACAGACAGCTACAGATTTTTTGTCTGGTGACTGTGTTTTGTCTGGTCTGTATGTAGTTTTCCTTTTATGTAAGTAACCAATATGCATCTAAATCACTCTTTGAAATATGATCATACATTTATGATCTGTTGCTTAGTTCCTAGACTAAACAGATTGCACTTTGAAGTTCTATCATTCCTTATTAGGCTAGACAGAGTGCCTCACACAAAAAATATAATTTCCAAGGTCAATTAGATGAACGTAAACAAAATGGCTGCAAAGGATACAATAACACTTATCTCTATGATATATGGAAAATAATCCTTGATGATAATAAATCCATGATTATAGTCAAATGAAAAACAACAGACACACATCTTAACCATTGTACACATATTGGAACATACCTCACGAAGGGAATCCAGGTTTACAATAAAGCTGCGATACCGCTGTTCATAACCCATGCATTACCCTCTGCTATACTTGTATGCATAATGATTGATTTTCTGAGTCAAAAATCCCTGAATGTCACCGATCCTGTCTGTAATATGGCTGATAAACAGGGCATGAACGTACATGTACTGTAGATCTTAAAATCTTTACAGTGGTTTTATTTTCGCAGTGACCTCTCTGTCTCAAATTCATGACATCACAAATATGACTGATAATTATCTAATACCAGCTCTCAGAAAAGGACAAGAAATAGTCATGCCTTTAACTAAAGTTTAAGTATCAGACTTATCAACCTAGGATGGATGTGTTCAAAACTTTGTATTTTTCTAGAACAATCGGTAGCTTTAAACAATGCATGCAATTAGATGTGCGAAGGTTTGACGTGAGAGGTCGTTCGGTGTAATATAACCAGCTACTGCCGCGTCGCATGCCTGCGAAGCTGGTGTGTTACGCCGAAGGGAGGTTATACTAGCTATATAGATACAGATAATGTGTTTTCAATGTATATATACTGTACTACAGAAAAGTGTCAACCTCAAACTTAAAACACTGTGAAGGCCCGCTTTCCCTCCTATCGCAAAATCAAGTCCCTACAAAAATACATGAATTTACAGTAATCTACTTGTGCAAACATCTGCAATGCCAGGGGGGAAAGATAACAGCAGCACAAAAATTATACATCAGGAATGTTATTATGTCCCAGTAAGAAACAGAAATTGTTTCATGTAGCAAACTTCCTGGCCTAGATTGGAGTCAACACAGGCTCAACATTAATCATTATATTGTATCTGGCAAGCACCACAAGAAGGCACTGTCTCTGGTGGCTTTTCCATCATGTGCATGAAAGCACCGCTGATAGAATCTATATATTTGTACAGCGGGGGTCGTGGTTAATATCAAAATTACAGGACGCTTCAAGGACTTTGGACATATTTACATGGGCTTAACTGTCGAATGTAACATGAAACGAAAGCATGGCTCAGGATGATGAATTACATGCACCGTGGAGATAATGCACTGTATATCCATACATTATACATTATGGTTTGACATTGGAAACTCCTTCACTATTTCAACACTGCAGTTTTACAGAACTTTTGCTCAACTTTCAGGTGCTTGTATGTAAAGAAGGCTAGCATACAATTATTGTGTGCACAATACAATGAACTTCAAGGTCCTCTTGATATTTAGATTTTCACTACCGCAAAAACAATTTGTTTATAGGATTATAGTCAATTCATTGTAATTTTTGGGTCGTTTTATTTCACGGATGGAGGTTTTGAGTTTCAACTTCGCAGTTGAAACAATTCTGTAGTACAGTATTTAGTAATACATAGGAAATACAGTGTCATGAATTTTTGTTGACACCAGAATCGCACAAAATTAAACCACTGCAAGAATTTCAAGACTTACAATACTGAGATTTTCAACCAAGACAAAGAGATTTCGCTTCAGATTTTTGAAGATTCTTTTCGATCCTCAATTTTCCAATGGTTTTAGAGTCTCCATATCGATTATCCTGTTCTCAAGACAATGTCTCAGTAGCACGTTTCTATTTCATAAATCCATGGAATCAATTTTTCCTAATAACCAATTTCAAGGTATTATACATTGTATCTCTGAGACGGCATGCTAAATAAATCTATAGGAAAGGCATTACATCTAGGGGTGGGTCCGGTCCATGTCCAGAGGGTGAGGTCCAGGTCCAGGTCCGGACCTGTACCTGTACCTGATTAAAGTAGTATCGCAGTACATCATATTTTGGAGAGCGAGACACAAGTTTAGGTCTCTGTGAGACCTAAAAATTATGTTCAAATTATATATTAAAATAATGTGATTATTCTCGGTGCACACTAATGTGCACTCGCCGTCTGTTGACTCATCTACATATGATTAACAACTAACATCTTCGAAAAAGGAAACCACGACTCGTTAAATCTGCTTATTTTGTATTGGACCGGTTATGTGTGACCACCTGCTGGTAGCCTGGTACTGTGAATTTTCTAATCGGTCCATAGGCCCATCCACTGATTTTTTCTGGACCGTTTTTTTTTGGACCGGTCCATAAGAAAATACCGGTTTTGTCGTGTATCAGTACCCACCCCTAATTACATTGTATCCATTCTGGGCCAGATTTTCAAAGACTGTCCCACTCTTAATGGCATTCAGTCTGTCACAGATGGTAGTGAATCAGGTGTTTTCAAAGTGCATTTGATAATGCTTTCAACTGTCTGTGTTGAAAATGCATTAAGTCGGAATAGGAATGCACTTTGTCTCCTGACATATTTTTCAAAATATGTACATGTACATATACAGTGTATACACGGTAGCTGTTATTAAATGCATCCCGTTGAAAATTTAAGCCATTTCAGTGGCACATGCATTCAAAGCACATACATGTACATGCAGACATGATGTTGGTGTGTCTTTATCTGTAGCAAGATACAGTAACCAATGCAAAGATTGGACCAAAGAATGGTCTCAAATCAGGAAGATCATTAAACAAGCATAGCTAGATAAGATATTGGTCTATGAAATATATATTGTAGATATAAAATGCTGGTCCCTCAGGCCACACCAATTAAATTTCTTGGTTAACAGATTTTTATTTTCCAAAAAAAAAAAATTTTAGAAAAAATCATGAAAACAGAAGGCTGGCCCAGCCCAGTTTTCAAAAAAGGAAAATAAAAATCCGTTAACCAAGAAATTAAATTGGTGTGGCCTCAGAGAAACATTCACTTCTTACACCAATGAAAGCACATCTTAGTTTCTTACACTCCCAAACAGATACACATACTTCAACAATTCTCCCATCACCTAAATCCTTGATTACATTATAACTAACGACCACACAAACGCATTCTGACAAGCGTCACAAAGAGGCATAGATCCTCATAGCCACCACGTCTCCCGCTGTCAGGTCTGACTGTGCTCAGCTCTCCTGATGGTTTCCAGCTCCCATTGTTCCCACTGGTGAGCACTTGATGGTACCATCATGTCTGTCTGTTCAACTTGCAGGGCTCGAAATACCTTTAGTTTGTTTTGCATAACCGGTAAACCACATTTAGGCGTTACACTCCTGGACCAGTTTTGTACAGTAGGTACAAGCTGCATTGAGACTGGACTGTAAGGTTTGGTCCACTCACACCAGGATGGACCCCTACTCTCTTTGATAAGTGTGGTGGGATCTTTAGCATGCTTGAAAAGTGCCTCTTCTCAAACACGGGCCTTGGGCTTTACATCCGATCCAAGAGGACGTCTCTAGTGTAAAGTGTCTTTCCTAAGTGTCCACTGAAGTATTGATTAACACAGATGGTGATAGGTCATTCCTACTCAGAACTGGACCTAAATGTACATGTATATTCCCCATGGTGCAGAGTGTTCACTGAAGTGACTACTAACACCAGATTATGTTGGGTCATTCCTCCTGACAATTGAACCTACATGTACATGCAAGTACCCCTTGTAGATGCAGTGTCCACTCCAGTGCCTAAGTGACGGTTCATTCCTCCTTGGAAGAAACAGCAACTTTCCCCCTATGCCCAGGAGAGGTGAGAAGGCTGTGCTTGGGTGACTTGCCAATACATGCCTGATATTGGAAAGGCAGCCAGCTTGCAACTAGATCAAATGTGACAATGCCTGAAAAATGAGGGGTCCCTGGGGTGACTATACAATTAGATATTGGGTGACACTAACGGATTATTGATTTGATTTTACAGGCAACCTTCATGGTGGTGCATTTCAAGTTGGGTAAGTTGGCACTAGTATATAAAGCCTTCAGTATATTACAGACTCAAAGAGCCAGTACTGCAATTTCATCTACATGTAGGAACCAAGTGAGTCATACAGGTTAAAAAGAGATCAAAGTTCTCATTACCTCCTTGAAAGATTTATAGGTTTTTGACTATTAGTTTCTTATCTTTTTTGTTATAATGTGACTTTCCTCCTGATTCTGAAAACTGCAAACGTTAAACCGCCACGAAAAGTTCCAACATTTACAGTATGTGGAGCATTGGAAGCATGCATGTTCATAATACAGTAAATATACTATAGGGATAGACATGCACATGATGATTGTACACCGAGGACTATAAATATAGATGATTTTAAGTGTGGGAGTGATGGTTTCGGCTCAATGCCAAAATCTTAAGTGATTTTTCATTTACTTTTACTTCTTGAGTCAACAACTGTCAGCTGTGATGATGAATTCTTGAGTAACAAAATATCAGAGAAGTCTTCGCCATTATTCTGTAGAAAATTACATGCATACGGAAGTTTGAATGAGAAAATAACAGTCGTTTCTATACACAGTAATACAGCTGTTCAATAATAGCTCTATGAATCTAGCTTGAAAAAAACACAATCGTACCCAAAGGATGGTCTTTATCTATTTTTTTATCCGAGTAGATTGGTCTTCCCTTTCCAAGGCATAAGAATAGGAATGGAAAAATCTATGTGGCTTTATGGCATCATACTTTCATACTATCAATCTCCACCAAAGTCCCATGATATTTAATTGCACATTGGCTACTAACCCAACCATCTGGACCCCACACATTTCATTGGGACAAGTCGTTAGAGGTCAAATAACCGTCATATTTTCAACTCTTTCCATCGATTGATCTGATTGAACTTCAATTCTTCACTCCGTGAGATATTTACACCGAGCCATTTACTTCACAATCGAGTTAAGGCCTGTGGGTAATTGATTTACTCGCAGTCCATGTATAAATCAAGGAATGAATTAAATAAATGAACCGCCTGCATGTAAATGAAGGCTTGTCAGGAAATTTGCTTAGACTGCACGACAAAACCAATCGATTTGGTCTAGTGTCTGAGGGAGAGAAGAATCCCTCAGACCACAGCAAATAATTTTCTTCCTTCTCAGACAGTCATTAGCAAAAATTTAGCAAGAGGTCAGATGAAAAGTAAACAGCTGGAAAGAAAAATTGCATCTGAATAAAACCACTCCCTGTTTTCATGTTCTATTTGAGTAATTTCTTTTAGTCCGACAAGCAACAAATCAAATCGCTGTGGTCCTATTTATACAGAGATGCAGAGATTGCCAAACTCACCTACCCCAAGTTGTGGCCCATCAAAGCAGTAAGCTACAAATGTATACTTACATATATTGACTACCTAAGGAAGTACATAAATCTTTCCTCGGGGAAATTACAAATGTATGTTGGGCACAGGAAGGAACTTATCAAATAACAGAATACAGAGAATATTCAATGTCAGTTCCAGAATCTCCATCTTTCTTCCTGTATCTCTTTCTTTTCAAATATCTCCTTACCTCTCTCCCCTCAAGTTTCTTTAACTGAAAATCCTTCTTCCTGCATTTTTTTCATCTTCAGACTTCTATCTCTCCTTCTTTTCAGATATCTCATTATGTCCCTCGCCCAATCATCCAGTTCCTTAAAAGTTTTACTGAAAATCCTTCCTCCTTCATTTTGGTTACCTTCTTTCTTCATCATCTAAACTTAATTTGAGCTGCTGCTTTAGTACATTTGTAAGAATTTCAGATCCATAAAGTCAACTACCAATGACTTAAATTAGCACAAACACATCTGAGAAGAAATGATAACATCTCAATCATGCTAAATTATGATTACAAAATGTTTTCCATACGTCACAGAAAACATCTGTGAGTCAGAGATAAACATTTAATGACAAACTTCCTCCTCAGAATAAGTGCTCTGGGAGTGGATGACGAACTGTAAACAATGTAAATCAATCTCCTTCTCCATAATATGTAATTACAAAAAATGATTCAAGGGGGAAAATAATAATTCTGGATAGTAATTGAAGAACTAGATGTGAGGCTCGTTAGTACAGCAGTAATGACTACTGTACAAATGTACATTCATTAAATTTTATTTTCGCGACGGCTTAATTTTGCAGCAGAAGAGGGAAAAGGTTTCCAGGGAGCGTTTTTTAAGTTTGCAGTTGAAACAGTAGTAATTCACTGGAAACAAATTCTCAGAGTGCTCTGAATTTGCAGTGGAGAAATCACCATGAAAACCGTGAAAAGAAAACAACTGCGAACGTTTTATGATTTACAGTACCAAGGGCAAATAAGAGATATGTCTTCCCTGGTAAAATGAATAAACATTACAGTACTACAGTAAGAAAAAAATGTATAATTATAACATTGCACAATACAGTATTTTTGCCACCTTATCAGTATAAGAAAACATCAATATTTCAACAGAAGCCTTTTTAACCTGATTATTAGTCTGTTTTCCTTGAGGCAATACAACAGTACACTAATTTTGTACCTGTCAAAGCAACATGTCCGAAATGAATGACTTTTCAAAATGTCCATAATTATCTCCACAGTCATACATCTTTAATCATTAAGCTGATGTTACTTACATGTAAACTTGTGAAATAAGAATCATAGATCAAATATAACTTCATTATTTGTTTGTTTGTTTGTTTGCTTGCTACAATCTAATGTTTTCACAGCAACTCTTACATGTACATTGTAGCTCCAAAGTTTATACCTAAAGAAATATGTAGTGTAGTAAATACAAATCTTGTGACACATACTAAAAAGAAATTTACCTGGTCTGGTACATGCATGTAAATTTCCTCTAGATTGTGACACAGCAACATAATTTTCCTCTGACCTTCCAACCCTACGAAGCTGTAAATTCACCCAACTAAAAACATGTATCATGCGTTATCAACTTTTGCCAGACTTGAAAATATGTTGCAACTCACACATATAACATAAGAATGGGCCTTGAGTAGATCCTTTCATTCCATGTTTTACCCATGATTTACTGAGAGGATCAGTTTAATGTACATGTATAAGTTGCAGATTTCACAGCCCAGCAAGCCAGAAAGCCTAAATCATTACTGCAGTGGGAGATCACTCAGCACAAAAGATTCCATTTTTCTCCACAACACAAAGTCGAGTGTGAAAGTGAACGTAAATAATAGTTCGGCTGTGAGTGCCCTTACCTTAACCTTCATAGGTCAACTGGTTGGAAGCTAAAGGTCACATTTCATCCCCCCAGGGTCAAGATTTAAGTTGACTTTCATTTGCAAATTTTAACAGGCAAAACCCTTCATAGTTCAGCTTGCTAAAAACCCGAGGTCGAATTTCATCCCCCCAGGGTCAAGATTTTAAGTTGACGTTCACTGAAAATTTGAACAGGAAAAACCCTTGAATTTCATAGTTCAACTTGCTAAAAGCCCAAGGTCGCATTTCATCCCCCAAGGGTCAAGATTTAAGTTGACGTTCACTGAAAATTTGAACAGGAAAAACCCTTCATAGTTTAAGTTGCTGGAAGCGCAAGGTCACATTTCATCCCCCCATGCAGGGTCAAGATTTAAGTTGACGTTCACTGAAAATTTGAACAGGAAAAATCCTTCATACAAGTTGAACTAGCTGGAAATCCAAGGTCACATTTCATCCCCCCAGGGTCAAGATTTAAGTTGATGTTCACTGCAAATTTGAACAGGTAAAACCCTTTATACAAGTTAAACTCTAGCTGGAAACCCAAGGTCACATTTCATCCCTGAAGGGTCAAGATTTTAGTTGACGTTCACTGAAAATTTGAACAGGAAAAATCCTTCATACAAGTTGAACTCTAGCAGGAAACCCAAGGTCACATTTCATCCCCCCAGTCAAGATTTAAGTTGATGTTCACTGCAACTTTGAACAGGCAAAACACAGGCAAAACGCATTTTACAGCCTGATTGAACACTTTGCCCTTGGGTAATTACTAAATGGTCAGAAAGCTTTCAAACTTACTTGAAGTACATATAACTGTAACAGACCACAATGACTTTGAGTGAGCAAATTACCTGGAGACTGGATCAAGCATGGTCAAGTATGGTCTTACACAGCTTGCACCTACTGTACACTGGTGTGTTACTCTTAAAGGCAGTTTACCAGTTATGCCAAACAAATAAAGCGCAACTCTCCAGTTACTGTAAAATTAATGCAGAAATGTTTGCAGGAATTTAACTTCGCTGTAGTGAGAAAACGGAGTGTTCTCTGTGGTTTTGAGTTCACGTTTGAAACAATAGTAGCGCTACAGACATACAATGGAACGGCTTTTTGCAGTGGTTTTAAGTTTTTTTTTACAGTAGTTTCCTGTCGCTGCCCTTGGCGATGAAACTTGATCAGCAGATTTATCAACCCCTGAGACTCAAACGTCACCACGAGCAGACTGAATTATGGGTAGCCCTGGGCGGCATGCTGACTGAAGCTATAACTCTCTCCATTACATCTAATGACTCGGACTAATGATTTTAAAACTTTGTACTAGCTAACGTAAAATCAAATTTACTTACAAAACTATATGGAAAACACATTTTCTATGCTTCAAATTCAAAGAACTTGGATACACCAAGAAACTTTTGGAGAGTCCATATTCATAATCATACTTTATAAGAAGGATAAAAATCACATCTTTATTTCATCCATTTCAGCTTTTGCTATCATCTTCAAACATACACACATGTACACAATGTAGATGTTTCTGAGTACTTCCCAACATCCTCCTTTATATTTCTGTTTCAAAATCCTCCTCTGTTTGCCTTTGTACCGAATCCCCACACTCGTTTCCTCCTGTAGAAAAGACCCCAATACCGTAAAGGCAGAAATGTTCGCGGTGGTTTTAAGTTTGCCGTTTTTGCGGTGAACTCTTTAACGCGAACTTAAAACCGCCGTGAAAAGCCGTTCCATTGTGTGACTGTAGCGCTACTATTGTTTCAAACGCGAACCCAAAACAACCGCTAACACTCCATTTTCTCCCTGCCACTAACACAAATCCCCGCAAACATTTCTGCATTTACAGTATCCCATCTCATTACAACAGAACAGCAGCAAAGTACTCAAACGGTAATCCCTCAGTCAATTTAGCTGCTAATCACTTCTGCCCACATGATAAGTGATGTTTGGCGGATATAGGCACCACTGGGGGACCTGTTGGACATGGAAATTACATGTACATCAAACGACATCATATACTATACAACTTATTATCCACACAGGAGGGGCAGGCATTTGAATCTGAGCAGCAAAAGTCAGGCAAAGTACACGAACTAATGCTCAACTTTTGCTGTATAGCTATAAGTATCATATCAATGTTATGATCTTTTATCTTATTTCAAATACATGTAGCATTTGCAACACAATTATACATACATGTAGCATGGTCAACAATGAGAACATCCATATACATCAAAGAGTATAGATTTCAGGGGTCTCCCCAGAAATTTTTAGGGGAGTGGTGCTCCCATTTTTAACAGAGGCTGATAGGGCACAAAGCGCCCGAAAGTCGCGCACAGCGCGACAAGGAGGGGGGGAGAGGTTTGGAGAGGGGGGGATTCCCCCCCTTTCGAAATTAGAAGCTATTGCATTTTGGCCATCTTAAATGCAATTTGAGGCCTTCTCCTGGAACTTGAGCTGTAAATCTTACAGAATAAAGAGACAGAAAATCTGTTGCATTTTGCCTTTATAAATTGAAATTGGAAGCTTTCTCCTGCAACTTAGGCTGTGAATGTTACAAACTAAAGATAGGATCAGAGGATCAAGCCCAAATTGTTTTAAATTATTATCAAAATTAGGTTATTTAAAAAGATTATTAAAAAAAAATTTTAAAAAAAATTATGACTATTCATACAATTATGTAATGAATTTGAAATAAGAATTAGAAATTTATGCCAGTAGAACATTATTCATTAGTACAGAGCACAATCAATAAAAACCATTTAAAAAAACTTAATAGGTTTTGCTATCTATTTAGAATGTTGCCATCAGAAAATGCTTGGTTAATTTTTCAAAATCAATAATGTTACAATCGCCACAAAACTGCTCCAATTATCGTCACAAAATGCGATCTATGCCGAAACTGTGTTTGGGGATTTCCCGCCATGTGATCACATGATATCTTGCATCAACCAATCAGAGCGCATGTTTTCATGACGCCGACCAATCAGCACTTAGATTTATGCATATTAATGAGTAAACAAGATGGCCGCCGGTCGGCGATTGTCGCTAGCCAGCTGTAATAAAGTCAAACCCCGGCGTAAAATACAACTCGTCTACGCTACAAAAGCAGAATTTTTACGGGAAAACAATTAGAAGAATAGATTCTCCGCCGAATACGACCACAAATGACGTCAAATCGCGGCAGATCACAACGTAGGGGCTGAAATGCTAGGCCGAAAATCTTGTTTTCCTTCAGTATTTTTACTGGCTTTCTTTGATTGAGTCTTGAAAAAACAGGTTTTAATGAGATCAATGCATGTCAAAGGCACCGATATCCATTGCTTGCAAGCATAACAATAACAAGAAACAAAGGAGTGTGATTACCCAGCGGCAGACGGCGTCCCCACGCCCGTAAGTACAATACAAAGCCAAAATTGGGGTGACTGTGTTTTGATAATTATTTTCCGATGTCTCGGCAAAGTATGTGTGTAGCGGTCGGGAGTTAACAGTCGAGAGTATCGACGCCGCTCCAATTTTTCGCAATTTTTATCCTCAAAAATACAAAGAAAAGACCCTAAATTTGAAAATTTTGGGAGAGGCGCTGGGAATTTTGGGAGAGGCGCAGCACCCTTGCACCATTGCGTAGGGAGACCCCTGAGATTTGTATTTAAAAAAATTTAGAAAAAAAAATTCATGAAAACAGAAGGCTGGGCCAGCCTTCTGTTTTCATGATTTCTTTTTCTGAAATCTTTTTTTGGGGGAAAATAAAAATCCGTTAACCAAGAAAATAAATTGGTGTGGCCTAACCAGGATGCATACACTTGCTGCTGTCTGTCAAGGAAATCAAGTTGTTTTGCTGACAGGAAAGGAAAACCTTTGTGTCCAGAAAATATTTTCCAAGCACAATATTTTCCTCGCGCCACACACCATACAAAGGGTAGTCCCAAAAGGAAGCTGTTGGATCCAGCTTTTAGACATGACATAACAGGAACACTTCCACTAGTTCCAATGGGAGCCTCCACCAGGCCTTCCAACGGTGGTATGGATCGTTGAATTCAGCAAGAAAAGGAATACTGTAATTCACTTTATGTTCACAGTAGCAAAATTTCATGGTGTAAGGATAATGGACATTTTCACTAAACTTTAAATTCTCAGTGGCGGCAAGTGATTTTCAGAATGGATGTGTGAAGGAATCATAAATGATCACAACAGGTTTTTTCATGGTGATGATAAGTTCATGGTACAGAGATGATTGTGAAAACACTGAACATACATGTAAAGTTACAGTGGAAGAAACAAGACGTAAATCAATTCACCAGTAGAATCAGTCCACGGTAAGGTTAACAATTCCCACTCGGAGTACTGCAAATGAAACCTTCTGGTGGCCAAACTGGCAAATATTCTCCCTATAGCCGGCGTACAAATGTAGTTAGTCTGGTAGAGACTACCCAAATATGTAGGTGCTACATCTCTAATACCCTCTAACAACCCCCATGAAGAGGCCCTAAACAGTTCTCTACTCTAACCTCTCAAATAGAAGTACCCCCTGGAATAGAAGTACCCCCCGGACAAATCTTCAAAATGCAATATAAGTACCCCCTGGAATAAAAGTACCCCCCGGAAAATTTCAAAAATCGACAGTCGAGGCTAGGTAAACTGTGTCCATACATGTACAACTGTCACTGTCAGAGGGAAATAAGATAATAAGCAGGTAGGTAACTTATATTTAGTCAATTATGCCATACCTATTAAGTATATTGATATTGAACAGAATAACTGTCCATAGCTTGTTCAAATCATGATGATCTTCCTCGCCTCTTCGTAAAATATAATACTTTTTTATTAATAGTAATATTGAAAAATTGGGCATAGGTTCCCCGCTATGACCCCTAACCGGGGGCCACGGTGCTTTCAAATTCAACAAGTGAAAATGTACATGATACATGCTTTTTCCAATTGGAACTTGAAGCAAGTGATCAAAGAAAATTGTTATATCATTTTATTATGACTGACAATCAGTGACATATAACAAAAATCATCAGAGTACTTAAGTTAAATGTACCTGATCATATTTTCTAAAGACATCAACCACAAAAAAAAACACAAATATGAACACAGTCCTTCCACAAAAGAAATATGTCTATAAACTTTTGCTCCATAGCGTCGAAAACAAAGTGAGACGCTCGGATTTCGAGTTCCCGCGGTAAATCCCACAATATTGAACAGAGATCGACTGTAAAAGTAGCTCAACGTCACAGACCGCACATACTAAGAAGTTACCCATTACGTGTTGACACTAGAAACCCGCGATGAACCGCCTAAATTGGGAAAATCTTACGATTATTTAAAAAAATGAACCCTCTGAAAATAAATATAGCCTTGTGTGTCTATCGTTGCCCAAAAAATATAATATTTCCATGCGTTTACGGTATCATTTTAAAGATCGGTATCCGCACTACGCAATATGCTGCTAGTTTTACTGTCGCCATGCCTGAGAGTGGCGGCCATGTTTCGCGATTTCTCGCTGTTGTTTACCGAATCATATCGGACATATTTCTGCCGTTTTAGAGATTTTGTGGCCTCAAAACACATATTACAAGGGAAGTTAAGTTATGATTGTTGTTTTAACGTGTTACATGTCTTCTGCGAACAAATAATTCTTCCGCCGCGCTGCCGATACTAACGTTACGGATATAGTGGTCAGGAAATTATTATTCCCCGTGCAGCCGTGCACCCTACTCCACACGTTTTTGATCAGCGTGCTTTGGTTTACGATATAAACAGAGACTATCAAAGTTATTTATATGAAAATTGTATTTTAAAATGTCAATGTCGCGTCTTATTTTCCGGTTTACTTTGTAGCGTCATAGCGATATCGACCGATATGTTACGAGTGCCGCCAGGATACTTTTCACAAGGCCGTCAAAGCGGCGAGAAAATCAACGCCGGTAGGCCGAAAAATAGCGAATTACGAGCAAAAATACCGGGGAAATATGAGCAGATAAACCTTAACTTACGATTTTAGAGGGATTCCTGGTTTGCAAAGCCTCAATTTTTCAAAAAATAATAAACGTACCGTCTAGAATAAGAACGTACCGGGTGGGACTATAAGCGAAAAAAAATAAACGTACCGGTACGTTTATTTGAGAGGTGAGAGTAGAGGAATCATCATCGGTAATGACTTTACCAACCAGACTTGCTCCCACCTACTTCATCTTCCTACAGCCAGATTAGATGTAGATGGTACCAGCATATGCATTAGGCAAAGATAAGTCCTTTAACTGTTTTTGGATAAAGATCAGTGACAAGATGTTCAGGTTACACAGTACGAAAGATACATTACAAAACGTGTGTAAACAAAGCTGGTGTGTTACACCGAAGGGCGGTTATACCGGCTATATAAATACAGATACAGATGTGTAAAATACTTTACACTGTATACAACTATAGAGGATAGTGAGCTGTATTTTTCTTACCCAAAACTTCAAAAGCCATTCTGGCAAGTACATACATTATACAATGTCATATACAATGTACAACAAATGTATAATGCATGATGAACATTTGAGACTTCAAACGTTTGGCTCTCTCTGTCTGAAAAATGAATTTCAAGGCTAGCACTGACTTCTTAAAAAAGCTTTCATATCTGACAATGTACAAGTTGAAATGTACAACAGAAAAAAGAAAATCCATTCTCATACAAAAAAAATTATTCATCTTTCCACATTCCAAGCTTTACCTAATCCTGGCCATGAATTATGCAATGCCTGCAGTTGGGCCTTAGATGATAAAGATAAGACTGTAAAAGGCAGTCTCTCTGTCAGGGTTGGGGTCAATATCAAGGCTAACAAATATGTGGGCAGGGCCAAATTAGAGCAAGAAATGCCATGATTTTCCTAGTTAAGAAAATAAAGGAAAGACATCCAAATAATCTGTGTTTGCATCACAAATCAAGCTCATTTTAAACTATTAAAGGGACAAATCAAATCAGATACAGTACATGTACACCTGACCTCCACTCCACTCCCATGGCAGCAAAGAGTCCATATTGTTCAATGATAGAAATACCAACCTAAAACTGTTCATTGTCAGAAAAATGTTTGCCAAAGAGTATGAAAAATAACAAGCTAAAAGAGTACGGCATTGAAATTATGAATTGAACAAAAATGAAGAAAACAGAAGAAAAATCCAGCCCTAAATGTTCCTTCCTTAGAACAAATAAAGTTCAACAATCAGCATTGCCCAAAATAAAAATTAAAAA
Source organism: Branchiostoma lanceolatum (assembly GCF_035083965.1). Taxonomy (NCBI): domain Eukaryota; kingdom Metazoa; phylum Chordata; class Leptocardii; order Amphioxiformes; family Branchiostomatidae; genus Branchiostoma; species Branchiostoma lanceolatum. The sequence goes on from NC_089733.1 coordinate 15,919,128, forward strand.
AACATTAACCAGAAAGCAAACACAAAGGCTGCAATTATATCATAACGCACTGATGCTGATTTATCATAGGCTGATGGAAAACATTGGGGTTACTACCCCTAATTACATCCCATTCCAACCTCCTTTGGGAACATACAATAAGAAAGGGGTCACTATCCTAACAGACCTAATGTAGAATATATCAAATTAGCATGATTACAGTGATTTACAGCAAACAGGGTAGCGTAGAATGATATCTCTTTAAAACAGTGCCCCGTGGAAATTTCCCACATTACCTGCATCAGTTGCCGTGCCGTCAGACAAAGGAATTGACAACGATCACATTAACTGAAAACGTGGTTCAGTCATGTATGCCCACATGTAATCACATGCGATGTAAGCATCATTGTAACTGATAGAGACCGAACAATGGCAGTTTGCCAGCTTCTGGGCATTCTGGCATATTTCACACATGCAAAAGTGTCTGATGCATCTGTGTACAGTATATATATATAGTCTACCTAAGTCTAACAGGAAAGCCCACTTAAAACCATATGCCATGCAAGCTGAGTGGGTGGATGACCTTTGAGTTTCAAAGCAAGAAATGCCTACCACTACCAGAGCAAAATTTTTAATGTTCCAGCATTCATGTAAACATGATTTCTGGAATGAGCATATTGCCATTAATACTGCAGCACAAATTAATCAAACATCCATGAGGCAAGCACTTGCTACGCTAGCCATCGTTATGGCTAAATGTCTACAAAATACAAAGTCCAACAGTTTGGAAATTATCTAAATCACATGTAGATACGGTACACAGAAATACAATTACACAATCCCAAGACTGAACTTGCCTGTAAAAAGGGTGCTCTCACAGAGCAAGCATTTTCTGTATCACTAAGCCGGTGACATCCCCATCCTACATGAACATTGACAACATCCTAATTGTATAGATACAGACGTGAAGCACTTACCCGTAACTACGGGAGCTTCCATTTCATCTCAGTCCTTCTAGCTGCTAACTGTAGCTAGGACAGATATACTGTAGCAGGCAAGTGGCACAAATACAGCTGTGAGAGTGGATAATGGTTTACAGGAACAATGGGGGAGGAGAAAGCTATCTGTGGCCTCTCTGTGGGGAGACGGGTTGAACAATGGGAGACGCAGCACTGCACTGTTGTCGCTGGCTCGCTAGTGAGAGTACATCTGTAGTGGGGTTCTAAATATATCAACTGCCACCGCCGGGATGGAATCGCCTGGGGGCTACCGGACCTAACCATGTATTTTTGATGAATTTCTCCTCGCTAAGCCGATCAGGTGGATTTCCCGCTGTACGGCGAATCTCTGGGAATCGAACATGCACGACAATGGCGTAGGGACGGACGGACATTCGTCACATGACCTTGGGTCAATGAAAGGCCGGTGATTGAAGGGACTTAATATGTTGATGAGTCAGAGGGACCGCGCAGGTGGCAGGCTGGCTGCTAGACATGCGTACAAATCCCTCGGGGATTTCCCCCGCGCACACACTCCAACCTCATCGGTTGGGACTAAAATGGCCCGCTAACGATTTTTCCCGCGTGGAAAAAGAGGCCCCGACTTCATCATTACCTTGGTGTGGGCCCTTCTCGCTGGCCTTTATTTCATTAGCGCGGGTGATTCTCGGTTAATGCGATACATTATTTACTCCACCTGCCAGCCTGTATCGACAAACGATCTACGCGTAGGACCGCCGCTCGACCATCCACGCGCGTCCCTATTTCAGACTCGCTGGCAAAACCGACAATTGATGGCGGAGGGGTATCGGGGGACGATGCATCAAGCCGGGGTAATGCGGAAATCTGGCGGTACGAATCTTCGAATTCCTGTGATCGATCTTACACTTGGCGTAGGCACATGATAGCACGGGCAAATTTCTGAAATTAGGTTAGAGGTGGCAGTAAAAAATAAACACCGGACTAAATTGGAACCCTGATCTAAAAGATTACCAAACATATAATATTTAACCTTCTCCCTGCTGCCTAACCCCATAAATAGCACAATTTGGTGCCAAACAGCCAACTTAGCAGGTTAAATTACTAATGAGAGGTATACAGGGCTGTCTCAAGCTTTAAACATTTTTCTGTTCCACTCATTGTTTGGGAGCTCATGTTGTTGACTTTCGTTGTTAAATCTGTAATTTTAAGCTTAAAAAATACATTTTCATCAATTTCATGTCGTGAAGTTCAGATTTTTGGGACGGACAGGGTGAATTTTTTTCCCATCCCAAGAAGAAAATTTCCGTCCCGGGACGGAGGGACAGGTCCTGAAAACAGCCCTGGAGGTACAGCACAATAGCTATTAGTCGTCACACCTGTCACTAAAATCACTGCCAGCTAATGGCAGCTTTTGTCCAAATAAACTAAAAGGACACAACAGCCATACATGTTCCATTTCTCTGTGTTTTCAATTATACAAGGAAACGATTTCTGATTCAAACTCCAGATGGAGACCAGCAAAGATATGGACTTTGATAATTGAATATAGATATGTAAATAGATTTTATGTATGTTTTATAGTGTTGACCTCCATAACTGCTGATAGCGCTATCAAGGCTGAGAATAAAGCTTATTGATTGAATAATTGATCTGATCGCTTGTGAGAATGACCCAGAGACATAAAACGATGTCAAGTATTGGAGTACCGTAGTGGAAAGTCTGTGATTAAAAATGTGGAAAAGAGAAAAGAAAATGTTTTCTTCACCATCTTACCACAATCCTCCCAAGTTCAATGTTCCACCAAGACCTATATGTACAGCAGGGATGTCCCTGTAGCCTCATAGTTAAGCTCCTGGTTCAAATTAGTTGCTAACTGGGAAACCCGGTTCAATCCTGGGTTAGGACATCTCGATTGGGGCTGCACCTATCTTTTGGAAGGGACGTAAAATGTGGATGTTAAGGTTACGGGAAGGGCTAGCAACCCCTCCCTGTAAAAATATACCCTGCTGCAGAAACAGAAAGGAAACTTGCTGCCCTATGCGCCACTATGCATTACAAGGCTCTGAACAAGCGAAGGAAGACCTATAATAGTCACTACTGAAATAGGGTCATCCTCTTGCTCCTGAAACAGATGAAACAGGTCATTCTGTCCATTTGCCACGACTGATCGACACCTTGCCTTCATGAAAACCACATGAAAACACCATCAACACTTTGTCCACATCCCCAATATTGCAACATAAATTCTCAGAATGGTTCCCCCGTCCTCTTTGTGTCAAGACGTTTCCTCAATGACCTGCGAATCACCACGTAAACTGTGCTTTTTTCAACAGGCTATAACTGGGCAGGAACACAGCACTTACCACCATAAAGGCACGTGTTAACTGATTATGACACCGTCATTCGGTTGGTGCTTACTGTAGAGGACTATTGTGGTTGCGGCCATTAGTGGACACAGATTAGTTAAAAGAACAATCTACATGCATGTACGTGTACAGTCAAGGGATGGGGCGACGGAATAGCCTATTTAGCTGTGTCTACAGTGGCCATTAAGAGTGTGATAGGTGGTTATGTCCAGTCAATGGCTACATGCAATTGGTCCCCATGTGTTAAGGGGTCATTGACATATAGTGCTGAAATCTTCTTCAACTTCTCTTGGTAGTCCTTCGAGGCCGAAGTTCCAGGTTTAGAAATACTGATAAAGATTGCAAGGTACATGTAACAAATATGACAGTCAATGGCAACATGCAATTGGTCCTAATGTGTTTGGGGTCAATGACATGTAAGTTGCTGAAATACGAGGTTTAGAAATATCGATAAAGTTGCAAAGGCAAGGTAACTAATATGACATTTGGTTCACCTTGAATTCATGCCGGGTAGGTAGTTATTATAGTCTTTACTCAGAGCGAGGCCCTTGAGATACAGACTCATGATCGATCAATCAATCAATCAATCAATCACTGAGTTCAGAGCTGGCAGGTAAAATGGAGAGACAACTACCTAATACATGTACATTGTACATGAAGATAATTAGCAGTATTGTTCGTTCTCACCTTCAGGATGCTTATAGTAGTTTTGCATGAATGAAAAACAAGGTTTCGTCCAGCTCTAGATTAGAAGGAAACTAGCCCAAAGCCATATCACCCAAATGACATGGTGTGATTTGAGCTAATTTTGATTTCCTCTTTTATATCAGACAAGCCAATTTTGTCAAGGTTCAGTGAAATGATAGAGCTGTCACTGGGAAGAACCCTGATTCTAATTCCTGGCAGTAGGTGATCGGAGAAGTGGGCGGGGGGAATGTAACCAGATAATGATAAAATAATTAATTTAGGCTATTCTTTTTTTTTTTTTTAAGACAAGACAATTTTGTCAAGATGAAGGAACGGCCGCAGGGAAGAACCCTGATTTCAAGTCCTGGCAGTTGGTGATCGGGGAAGTGGGCGGGGGGAATGTAACCAGATAACGATAAAATAATTGATTTAGGCTAGTTTTTTTTTTTTCAGACATGCCAACTTTGTCACCATGAAGGAACAACGGTCGCAGGTAGAACCCTGATTTCAAGTCCTGGCAGTAGATGCTTGGGGAAGTGGTTTCGTCCAGCCCTAGCTTTCTTGCCAGTCACCTCGATAAAATTAGCCCAATTCTGTGACATTATGACATGGTATGATTTGAGCTAGTTAATTATGATTTTCTTTTTTATAACAGACAGGCCAATTGGGTCAAGGTTCAGTGAAATAATACATTTCAACCGATAGTCACTGGGTAGATTCCAAGTCCTGGTAGTAGATTCTCTGGGAAGTGGGCGGGGCGGGGGAAATGTAACCAGATAACGACAGCTGGACATTACATGGTCAGCTGGCTATCACCAAACTCCATCAGGAGTGGCAATATCACGGTTAGCTTCGCACGTTCGGACTGGGGTGGGAGGGCAAGCATCACCAGTATCCGTCTTTCTGTGCGTGCCAAATCTAGAAACTGTCATTCAGTGCAGTCTAGATGTACTTTTAAACACTGGTAAGCCAGCCAGAATCCTGGGCAAGCAATACCTGTATCTGTTTTTCTATGCATGCAAAATCTAGAAACTATTCATGTGGTCCAGATGTAATTTTGAATACTGGCAACCTAGAATGCGAATCTCATGAAGTCACAGACGCAATTCTTAGTCAATAGGAAAGATTATCAAAAAGCTCTTTGGATGACAACGGAATGCAAATAAAAGCGTAACTGGCTTAGGTACACTTCAAAATTTTATGAGTAGCCGAAATGCAGACAGGGAGGCCCTTTAGGGCTGTTGCAGTTCTAGTGCAGGACCATGGCAAAGTGATAGTTTAATAATGCATTGTTGTAGTATCATTATGTTCACGTATCAATATGCCTTAGGCCAGTTAGGCGCAAAATTTCTGTTTCCATTACTGTATAGTATTACCATTCGTGGTGATAGCAATATCACGAGTTCAAAACCACTGCAAACACTCCATTTTCTACTTAATGCAAACTTGAATGCAAACATTTAAGTTGGCGTGGTTGTTATTTTGCAGTAGGGAGAAAATGGAGTGTTCACGGTGGTTTTGAGTTCGCATTTGAAACAATAGCAGTGCTACAGAAACACAGTCTAAAAATTGTTTGCGGTGATTCTAAATTCACAGCAAAGAGCTTACCACAAAAACTGCAAACATTTCTGCATTTACAGTATCTTGCTTTTATTTCTCTCTTCTCTAGGGCATCACTAACAAGCTTAGGACAGATGGACGTTGGCGTGACAGCTGGTTATCTGCGCGCTCGATCAGGTGCAGCGATATCCCTCACCTGCCCACGATATCCCACCAATCTATATCACCATCTAATATCGCTGCGAGATGCCCGGGTCAGAATTGCCTCTATGAATCTTTCTAATCTGAGACCTGCGTTCTAGACCAGGGTCTGCATGCGCTTTTCTGTATTGCATAGGCAGACTATTTTGATCTCCCGTAATTCGTAGGGAAAGCCGTCTTATTCAAAAATATATGGAAAAACATATAAAAAAGCCACGTAATACATAGCGAGGCTAACCAAATTTTGCGTCATACGTAGGGGGTTCTTCTGAATTCAACATTACGTGTTATCGAACACCCCATGCAGACCCTCCTAGATATCACAGGAGAGATAGAGGCAATCCTACACGTAGTACTTTTCTGTATGTAGAGAGGTCAACTTATCAAGGAAAATCTGTTTCATGGGATGTATATATTTTTATAGATATCCTTTGGAGCGGGTATGATAGAAATGAGGTCCAGACAATTTTACAAGGGAATACTGTATATCTTAAAATGTTTGCGGTGATGTAATTTTCACAGTTACTGTTGTATGACACTGCGAATATGGGTTTCCAACATTGCACATTTCTACTGAAACTGTGCTACAGAATTGTCTCATCTGTAAACTCATATGATAAAAACACAGCAAAAACTTCCCTTCCCATGAATCTACTGCAGAATTAAGTGCCTGCAAAAATTAATCAATCTACAGTACTGTTAGCTGTACATACAATTCAACTACAGAATGCTTAATTATTAACATGATACATAATGTGGAGAGAATATGGAGGATCCGAGTTATAATACAACTGTATACTATAAGCAAGATTTTTCATTTGCTCAATTGAAAACGGAATGAGAACTCCTATCTACATGTATATTGGCCTGACTTTCTCCTTACTTCCCCCATTATTACTACCTGGAGGGAGCCTGGCCTGGTTAACCAAGTGTTGAATGGACAACCTCAGGTCACAAACATGTGTAGGATGTGAGATTCCTCCACAAATTCTTCTGACAGCACCTTTCACTATGATAAAGAGATCAGACTCCTTCTGTTTTCAATAGAACCTATCATTTACCCTTCCCAAGTCTGGAAAGTTTCCCAGAGTCAGCACCAACTCTGTTGTTTGACTGTCAGCACAGCTACCTAGTGTCTTACCCCTCTGGCTCTAAACTGGTAATCCGAGATGACGTTGTAACCATGCCACATGAACCCATGAAAGCACACATGTCAGGAAGTGGAGCTTGGGAGTTTTCCAGGTGCACGACCTTCATTCAGGACAAGTTGCCGACTTTGAGGGCCTATATGCATTTTTCTATGAGGCATAGCGAGCTACTGTATACCCTGGAATCCAGAGCATATGTACCAGCCCGCGCCCCAAGCTTTCCGTACGGTTAGCGGAGCTTGTGGGCTAGCGGAGAGTGGGGCGGGATAGGTTGTCGGGGCCAGCGGGAGGGTAGGCCCGGGGAAAGCTCGGGGCGCGGGCCGGTACATATGCTCTGGATTCCAGGGTAAGCAAGCTATCTTAATTCAATTAATTGTAGCTGGCCCTGTCAAATTCAACATGTGCTTTACTGCGGTTGTTTTAACCAAGAAGTTACATTGTAAAAAAACACAAACATTTCCTTTCCCCTTGACTGCAAAATTAGGTCCTTGTGAACTATAACCTCCAGTATGCTAAGGTAGCCATTTGGCACCAAATTTATATTGGTTATGGGGTTAGGTAGCAGGGAGAAGGTTAAGTCATTTGATCACTTATAAATGTTATTATCGGTAACCTTCAACAGCAACAAACCAAAGATATCTTTTAGTGGTGGAAACCAAACCTTGTCCAACCAATAACTCACAACAGCTGCCGATACCATTCCTGTAAAAGCATCGAGTATGGATCAAGATCCCTTATTCAGGAACATGTACATGTCCTGGCAAGAATCCAGACTACCTATTTCTGAAACTGACATCTTTGAAATTGATTTTACCTCTACAGGTACGATTTCCTGCAAAAATCGATTCCTGAGATTACATGTACATGATCCTCAATACAAGCAAGTTCAAGGAACCATCTCCAACTCCAAGTTTGTGTAATGTACCAAAAAAGTAACATGACATGTACAATGTATCTGACATCTAGTATTGGAATATGGTTCTCCCTGTTAAGTACTAAAGTATAAAACAATATTTCACTTTTACTTAACTGAATTACAACAAGGGCAGATACACAGGTACATTGATACGATACAGAAGAAGCTACAGATTTTGGATCAATCATGCAAAATTTTGGGTTAGAATCTAACTCTCTCGCTTTTATTTAAATAATTTGATACATGTACATATTTTTGACTATTGACTATGATATTATATATAACAGAAAGAGGCTGTTGCCTGTAAGCTCTGTTTCTAAACAACAATAAAACAAGTAGGGGCTCTTAAATCAGGAAAGAGCGGTGCTGCACCCTCTTGTTTCAGCCCAGCGCCCTCTTGTTAAAGTCAGATTTTAGCTTAATCTCCAGCATACAGCCTTCCCTCAGTCATTGATTCTTCCATAAATACATAGAATTTGCTCCCACGGCTGTGTGTGCTCCCTCTTGTTTAATTTTTCTAGAAAAACCCCAGATAAGTGTCCAGACTCCAGAGCCTATGTGGGTGCACACTCCAAACCCTTCCAATATTCAGATTACAGATGATATTACAAGAAGCAAGAATACTTACGAAGTCATAGCGAAGATGAAAATCCCTCCAGATCGAGTTCAGAATAAAACGTCAATTCACTCAGTGAATGTATCTTTGCACATCACCCAGACAGAACTGACACCCATTTGGACACCCTCAACACTTACATCATGGCACAATTCCAGCATTCAGTCACACAGTAAGGACATACACTAGTGGCCACTACTGTAAATGGTTTTATCGTTTTAAGATTTGCAATAGGAAGGGGAAGGAAGGATTTCTAGTTGCAGTGGAAACAGCTATGCCTTTATTAAGGCAATAGAAGAAGTGTGCTGAGTTCACAGGAAGAGTTCACAGAAAGAGTTACTGCAGAAATCATATACATAAAATCAAAACTACAGTGAATATTTCAGGATTTACAGTACACTACATGTAGTGACATCACAGTATCTGATCCAGACATTCCATGTCACATAGGTTCACCTGATGGGGTGCTGAGAGGAAGCACGGTTGCAACTTGTAACTGCAAGCATAATGCTAGTGCTGTACTATGGTCAACCTGGGCAATCTTGTTGGCTATTTGGAGGCGCTAACATTATAGTAAAGCATACATATTGTGTGGTATGTCTCTGTAGCTCAACTGGTAGGAGCCTCGCAGTTGAGCTCCTGTGTATTTTGTAAAGCAATAGGATACTCACTAACCACATGCAGACCCTACCCAATGGATTCTCCTGTCCGTTGGACAGATGAGTTACAAGGCATACAAGTCATACTGATCCTATACTAATGTACATATACTGATATAGACACTCTCCTCATCGTGAATATTTTTTACATAAATGCGGGGCTATAAGAACACCAAGAAGGCAAATTGTTGATAAGATATCAAAGATCACATAAAAGGCCTTTTTTTCTTATCGCCCTGAAATTATCTCTGTAACCTCAACCTTTTGTCAGGCCTTGTCAGGCACATTGTGTTCACCCATAGGCTGATATTCCTTAGAGGTTACTTGGGGAGTTTAGTAGAATACTGAATGTTTCTTGATATGCGAGGGACTAGTCGTACTTTATTGTACACTATGATTATGAAATAGTATGCATTTTTGTACTTCCTCAAATCATTATCGATTGCAAAATAACACCCCCTTCTGGGGTTTAGTGCTTCTTTAAACTATGGAAGTTTGCCGTGACATAAATCTAAGGACTATTTTAAAGTCACTCAAAATGTGGCAAAGTCTTTAAAAAATTGGCATACAGTTTGACGGATGGTAACAGAGGCCAAACACATTAAACTATGGAAGTTTGTCATAAAATAAATCAAAGTACATACAATGATCTATTTCCTTCCATGGTATTTTCAACTCTTTATACATTGTATAGAATTCACTCAAAATATGGCAATCTAACCAAAATTGCTCTAAAGATTAAATTAAGAAAGTTTATCATAGAATAAATCTACTACATACAAAGATCTATTTTTCCAGTATATTTTCTACTACACAAGTCATAGCAAAGTCATAAAAATTGGTCTACCATTTGAAGAATGGCAATGGAGGCCAAACACATTAAACTAAGAAAGTTCATCATAACATAATAAATCTCCAGACCTACAAAGATCTATTTTTGCCAGTATATTTTATACTATATAAGACATAGCAAAGTCATAAAAATTGGTCTACCATTTGAAGAATGGCAATGGAGGCCAAACACATTAAACTAAGAAAGTTCATCATAACATAATAAATCTACTTACATACAAAGATCTATTTTTTCCGGTATATTTTCTACTACACAAGTCATAGCAAAGTCATAAAAATTGGTCTACCATTTTGAAGAATGGCAATGGAGGCCAAACACATTAAACTATGGAATTTTGTCATGACAATAAATCTAACCAGACGTAGCTCCATTTTTTCCTGCATATTTTCTGCTGCATAAGTCACTCTGGGAATCTTTCGCTCCATTAAAACAGAGCGATGAAGAATGGCAATACTACAAAATCTTGCCACTTATTTGAGATAAGGTTATAAAGTAGTACCTTGGGGAAACTAGGAGTGGAGGAAATGTGCTGAGGGTGCACAATTACCATCTATGTCTACTTCTACAGTCTTGGCCTCTATCCAAGGAACTGCTCCATCTTTAAAAATGTATTCCTTGAGGGCATGGCTTTTCCTTAAGGCATGGGTGTTAAATGAAGCTTTTGAAAATGTATCAAAACTAATACAGAATATTTATCTAAGATATAATCACTTCTATCTGACCTACCCTTTGACCTGAATGAAATATGATTTAGATTTTACTACATGGTTTTAAGATTTGGTGAGTTCCTTTGTTGTGTTAGATTAAAGCTCAAAACAATAAAGCTTTGTCTTCCCACTATGATGTATTGTTAACATATTTATGATTTACTATTGTCATTGTTAGGGGCTCCTTTTGAAATCAGCTCAACTCAGCTGAAGGGACAACCCATATGTATCCAAGATTGATGGGTATATAACTTAATACTGGCTGCACATTGTCAATATCATATATCAGCAAATAACGCAACCAGTAATGCAAAGAAGTAATTTATCTATTTATTACGCTTATCCATTACAGTTATATTTCATTAACTTTGATATGATGATACTATTACAATATCTTGAATTCCTTGTGTTTAATTTTACAAGTCATGAAGGCTTTTTCATTACAAGTATTTCCTAACATACTTACAAATGTATTTCACAACTGTCATTCAAAATAAATCCTGAATAGATACTTTATCCATCCATTCATTCTTTTCATCAACAACAATGAATGCAGAACAATAAGACTTGCATACCTTTATAATGTACATCAAACATCATAGGATTCAGATGACACCAGGTACAGGTGATGCAGAACATCATCATCATCACCATGGCAACATCAGCATCAGGTCATGTGGAGAAAAAGATACAAGCAGTTAGCAAACATGTCTCTATATCTTTGTATATGCACAACGTAATAATCTTCATCTTGCATAATACAAAGTAGCCTGGAAGATAGACTGTAATTTTGGTTCCTATTCCCCTACAGAGTAAGAGCCTACTAGTAGTTACATATGTTGTATGTTCGAACGTTCGTGGTACGACTGCTAACTGGGGGAATTCTTGGGATAATCGTGCATGTGTCCTGCAAATTTCAGCTGTCTTTTTAACCTTCTCCCTGCTGCCTAACTCTGTAAGCAATAGAGAATGGGGTACCAAACGGCTACTTCAGCGTGCTAAAGGTAAATATAAAAGGCTGTTTTAGGTCAGCAGTTTGTTCTGTCACAGCCTGCTTGAAAATTCTTCAGCATCAAAATCATAGGACGACCTACGATGAAAGTGGCCGCGTTGTTATTGATCATGTATCAATGGTTTGGTCAGGAGGATGTGATTTCAAACTGACCTACATTTGGCCATTCTTGCCTGACACTAGTGAGAGTGATATGTTACCCTGGCCCAGGGCATGTACAGTTAATCTACTGGAGGCTAACTATGTAGTCTCTACCAGACTAACTGCGCTGGCTATAGGGAGAACATTTGCCGGGGGAATTTGGCCATGGAGGGTAACATTCGCATATTGGACCCTCTCTCCGTAGCTGACAGCCTTGATACAATTGACTCTATTTGGGCCAATTTCTACTATTTTCCCAGCGACCCGCGGAGGCTGGTAGAGCCTACTAACTATGGTCCATACACTTCGATAATGACACCAAAAGTTACTAGACTTAATGTGCCTATAAAACAGGTTATACTCCAGATGGTAACATGGGAACTCTGTTATAGGTCTCACATTTAAGCTCACATCAACTTCTTCCTGTTGACTTCTGCTGCATAGGAGCAAACATAAAGTTGACCAACATGCCAAAAATTCTAGCAACGTGACCTAGTTTTAATCTGTTTTGACACCCTTCGGTTTCACTATTACTACAAGTGACAGGAACTTCAATACTATTTGACCCAAATCTGCCATCTGTTTGGATCAATCCTGTTCAATTATGAATCCAATTCTTTATCCAAAACTGTGACCGTTCCTTCTCAATATGTCATGTCGTGCACATATTTTCATACACTACATATTTCCAGAACATCATACCCTGTGTATGTATACCTTTCCTGGTTCATGTATGATCTCAATTACATTACACAAATGTATATAACAGTTCAATTCAATTCAATCTTTATTGAACAAACTCTAACTAGTCACAGACATACTGAGTCTGAATTGTGTTGTTCTGACAAAATCTCAGCAAGCACTTCAGTTCAGGTCATTCACTTATCTATTATCAAATGATTACAAATTCATGTACTGTAAGCTAAAATATATGATAGACAACAATAAAACAATAATAATATATAATATTAACATTTATTTTTTTAACAATCACATAACCAATACATGGATCCATGTACATCTCTTTCATAACCCTTGTACATGTAGTATGATTATGTATTATGCAGTTTACTACTTAACCCCAAGGGAGTAGAGTATATTGTTTTATATCTAAGCTTGTATTTGTGTGTATCTTTCTGTGTCTGTGTGTTTTTCCACCATTCTCAATGCTGTATACAGTACACAATGCAAAGGACGTATAGATCCTCAGTGTTGCTAGTTTTACCCGTAGGTCTTCAAACGTTGCAAAGCAGTATGGGCAAGGGGGTGAAGTCTGCCGTCTCTGACCAACCAGTCTCCATAGGTGGCTGGAAAGAGTAGAAATTAGCCAAATAGACAGATAACATGCCGGAGGAGTTAGTCCGCTATAGGAGTAGTTTGTCGCTCTGGCAAACTGTACTCCTATTCCTAAAGCGGACTATAGCTAACTACTCTGGCAGCTTATCTGTCTATTTGGCCAATTTCTAATCTTTCCAGCCACCTATGGAGACTGGTTGGTCAGAGATGGCAGACTTCACCCCCTTACCCATACTGCTTTGCCTTCAACAAGGGTTGCAAAGCAGCATGGGTAAGGGTGTGAAGTCTGCCATCTCTGATTGCATTGTTCCATGGGAAGTAAAAACATAAACACCATCATAAATAACGTGGAATATCCTCTGCCGAACAGCTGAGTACTTCAGTAACTTTGATCAAAAGAGGCATCACACTGAGAGCTGCCACAGAGAATTATAGCCTTCCAACGTTCACGCTGCTTTGACATTTCTTGCTCCATTTTTCTTCTGGAATCTATTTTTACTCCACTGCTTTGGATAGGAAGCAAGCAAATACCAAAGTATGACACTTAACTATGTTTTTGGAGACTTCAAAGCACGTTGACTTTTGAAAAGCAAAGTTTGCCCAAAAGTCTTGTTACCTGACCATTTAGCAAAAATGTTGACTCTCTTCGAATCTGACAGTGATAACTTAAAATCATAAATTATCCCTGCATAACAACATTCACATGTTCCAATTCACGGGTATAGCAAACTCACCATCGCACCAGCAATCCTCAAAACTTGAAGTCGAGGTAGCCCCAACTCCCTTCCCCATAGTGTATTTGATTGTTAACTAAAAGTACATGTAGTAACCTTGTCCATAATGTTTCCCTGCATTCAGGGCAAAGGTTAATAAATCTAATAACCTCGCTGGCCAGGATGGCAATAAACAGCCATAAAACTGCTAATAAAACGCTTAACATTTTGGATGACATTACAAACATAACACTTAAACAGGAAAACAATCATGAGATATTAAGTTCCTTAGTACATGTACCTCCTACTGAGACCAATGGACATGGATGGACGAACCATTTTTAGCTTGGAAGATCACTTTTCAGTGAAAGGTCTTTGTAAATTCCTCGCATATTCACTATTACTAGTATTAGGCCTTATTAATATTGATCTGTTTACCAAACAAGAGTACAAGACATTCAAACTATGACACATCTGTTCAGTGATTAGAAAAACAGTCTTGTGCCATACATGTGTATGTCCAAGGCAGCAGATGGGGTTTGGAAAAGAGTGGGGGGTACTTGAGAACAAGCTTATACAATAATCAGTACAAGATTCATACATGCACTTGACTTGTGCAGTTATTGTAGATATATACAATTATAGCTGTGCAAACAACCAAAAGTACAGTTGAACATGATGAAGTGGCGTTGAACAGTTTTACAATAAAAATTTAACTGCAATTCTTCTGTATGACTACCAGTATATTTTCTCATTCTTATAGAGACCCCCTCTTATTTAGATCTACTACAACTCTGAGAAAAGTTTCCTGAATGAGAATTGATTGAGAATGACAACCATAGAGGACGAGACTAACCTTGATGAAATGCGACATTTTGTAACATAGGAAAGTTCGGAACCCAGCACATCTGGTCGAGAAGGAACAAAGGAAAGGGATGGTGCCACGCCATTATAGACCGCTCCTCCTGACAAACTGACTGACAAGAACGATCGTCTCACAACGGCCACATGATATCATCAATCATATAAGTCAATTGGGTTAAATATGGACTGGACCACACAGACTCAAGGGATGACAAGGATGCCTTTATCGATTTTGATCATGTTCATATTACCGTCATGGTATTCATAAACATTGTAATATGAGACCGAATTGTGAAAATTCATTTTTGTTTTTCTTGAAATGTTTTTCTGCACAGTAGAGTTTTCTAGGATGTTTTCTTTTCTCTGCTAAGATTCCAAATAACACCCCTAAGCAAATGTGATGTTCCGTCACCAATGCTGGTGTTTTATAAGGCTCACAAAAGTAAGGTGGCCAAATGAATGGAGCTTCCTGTTTTGAGCCACTTGCAAACCAATACACTCTTGTTATTGTTTATCCTATTTGGAATCTTGAGCTACTATGAATAGAAACAGTTAGCCTCCGTTGCAGATTCCCTAGGCCTCCGGCCGCCTTTTTTCAACTTAATTTAAGCTACCGTTTTGTTGTAACACTTTTTTTCCATTGCTGGCCAGCAATAAGAAAATAATGTAGAAAGACGCTAGGGGGCCAACTATCGTACTTCACCTTCATTTTCCTGACCTCTGCCCACCTACCGAATATCATAGGATCCAATAACAGCTTCTCAACTTATGCTGTCCACGAACAGACACACAAACAAACAAACAAATGGCACTGATCATGAAAACATAACCTTCTTGGCAAAGGTACAATGTCAACATATCAGGAGAGAATTAAAGTAGGACTTAAAAGTAGTTTCAGAGTTCTTCATATCAAAGTCTCAGCTCTGCATGCTGCAATGTCACACATGTCAAAGCTGATTTAATCAAAGACACCTTTGGACAACCCCCGGCCCTTTCTACCATCCAGCCACCTCGTAAACTTGACCTGACATTGAGAGTTCACTAGACACAAAGCCGCTACCATCCTCCCTGGGCACTACCTGTATCCTGAAAGCTGCTTAATGCACTGTTGGGATAGTGATAGCAATTTCTCCATGATAAACTGGTGTTATCTCAGCTAAAACCTGGCCACATGCTGACCGTAAATCAGCCTAAGTGGACCCGACCATATTTTAAACTCCTATGTAGGTCACACTGGAAGCTAGGGGCTGTGACTTAGCAGCGGGGAACCAGGTTATCTAACTTCTAAAACCTCAAGAATAAAGCTAGGACTCAACTCTAAAAGGTAATTTGAATTGCTTATGACATGTACACATTAACGAACATTCGCAGTACATATAAAACTAAGAAAAGAACCGTTTTCGTAAAAGCTTTCAAGTGAAGAGTGCAAGATATCCTATGACCCTATGAACTGATGCTCTGCTAATAGCTTTTCTTGGCAGACCTTATAACCTCTAACTGATCCTATCTACACCCCACAGGGCCATAATCTGCATCATTTGAAGAGATTTACAGGAATAAGGCCCAACTTACACACAGCCTTTCTAGATATCTGGACTGTAGATATCTGCCAGGCGACAGCTTTTTTCTGTGTCTAAACAGGAATTTTATGGTCTTAATTAGGGTTTTTTTAGATGTCGGGAAAATTTCAGCCGACCACTCTGAAGCGTTCGCCCGACAACTCAGCGGGAGTCCCCGACAGCTTCAGCCCAAGTATAAACAAAATGTGTCGGGTCCCAGATATCTGAAGGACAGGTTTCAGGCTAAATAAGGCCCAATTTATACAGAGTTTTTTCAGATATCTAAAAATCCGCCGACATCTGAGCCTTAGATATCTGGACGCATTTATACACACCGACAGGAAGTATCGCAGGACTCACGCAGCGCGCTGATTGCACGCGTGACCCTATTTAACCTTTTGCGCGCGTTTCAAAATGGCGGGAGAACCGCCTGTGTTTTTCGTGGTCCTTGATGCTAAGAAGTTTTCCCGCTTTATAGCCCGCCAAATATGCAAACTAGCGTGAACCCCGACCTTCAGATGTCTACTACGCGACACATTCCGTTTAGACGTCCGGCTAGAGCGGTCGGGGACTCCCGCTGAGTTGTCGGGCGAATGCTTCAGAGTGGTCGGCTGAAATTTTCCCGACATCTAAAAAACCCCTCATTAAGACCATAAAATTCCTGTTTAGACACAGAAAAAAGCTGTCGCCTGGCAGATATCTGCAGTCCAGATATCTAGACAAGCTCTGTGTAAATTGGCCCTAATTAGCAGACTTGTGGACATCAAGTGACCCATTTTGATGTTAGCTATGGCAACTGTACCATCATCTATACTAGTAAGGGGATTTATAAAAACTTCCCATGGAGTATTAAGTAATTTTACAGTGCCTTACAGGCGAATCCAGAGGAAACAATTTCTTACAGTAATAATCGGTAAAATCAGGCCATCAAACATATCTTTGGGATTCTAACAAGTTGACAGATGTCATTGAAAGCACTTTTGGAAGCAGACTTCTAGCTTGAAACACAAATTTATCACGATGTATCACTACTGCATTCCAACTCCACGGGTGTCCTGCAGTACTTCCTGTCGTGTGTATAAATGCATCCCGACATCATGTCGCCTGGCAGATATCTGCAGTCCAGATATCTAGAAATGCTGTGTATAAATTGGGCCAAAGTCTGTATTGATGCACTCCGGATGAGCCTCTCCGGCCAGCATGAGGCCAAATACTCCGCCCCATACCAGGGAGGGCCAAGCTTTCATCTTCCCTGTGATCTGGGTTTCCAGTTGCCATCACTCATCTTCAGACTGTACCTTTGTTTGGATGTCCCAAAAGTAGGTAGCCTGGATGCCAGACCCCTGATAATACATATAAATGTATATATGCAAGGTCTAACTCAGGTAGAATTTCCTTGGCCCAGGAAACAGTCTGGCATCCAGGCTAAAAAGTAGGTTCAAATCACTAGGACAAAATTCCTAGATCTTGATACATATTTTGGCCAATCCACAACCCCCCTCCCAAAAAAAATAAAAATGTAAGGGCAAATTAAGGCCACGCCAATTTCATTCGTTTTTTTTCCGTATTTTTAAAAAACTGAGAGTGCAGGAACAGTTTGTAAATTGTTGTTTTTTATAAACAAAGTAACAGCATGCCTACAGGTACAAACCTGGTACAATGAATAACTACTGTAACAGAAGCTGGCACTTTATACTTTATGGAATACATGTACATGTATATTGTACTGTCCACATATAAAATTCTTGACCTGTTAGATCTTAATGTAGGTCAAACTGTCACTATTAATAAATCAGTGCCATTCCTGTCTACATACATGCTCAGGGCTTTCAGTGAAATATGTGATATTCAATATTTTCCATCATTTTCTTTATCCATAACTATAATAATTTGGGCTTTCTTATTGATCATTTTACTATTTTTGCATACCAGGTAAAAACTGCCTAATTGTGTAACATGCCAGGTGTTGCTCACATGTTAACTCAAAAAGTGTAATTCATAAATTGAATAATGATTTCAACAGTTGTTTTTTCTTTAAATTTCAGGAAGACGTGATTGCATTTGGGACACCTAGCAGATTCTATTCAAACTGCAGCTTCCATTATTCTGATTGCTCAGGGCAGTGCTGACCTGTTCTATTTTGAACTGCAGCTGCAGTGTCACTGTACTGTAAAAATGATAGAATTTGGGACACCTAGCAGGTTCCATTCAAACTGCAACTTGTACTCAGATTACAGGCATGTAAATCCTATAGAGGAAACAAGAAATTTTGTCTTGGTTTGATGAATGATGAACAGCAAATCTTGAAACGTTTGTGGTTGGTTTTATTCTCGCCGTTTTCACAGTGACTTCTCTACTACAAATTCATGACACTGTAAATATATGCATATATTTCTGATTCCTTACGAAGCTACTGTATGTTAGCCTCCTGTGCAGGCTTCCCGATAACGGCGGCATATATATTGGGGGGGGGGGGGGCTGGGGGGGTCTAATGCCGGCAAGGGAGTTGTGTAGCAACACAACACAACTCCCTCGGCTACACAACTCCCTTGCCGGCATTAGACCCCCCCCAAAAAAAAAATATATATGCCACCGTTATCGGGAAGCCTGCACAGGAGGCTAACTGTACGTCAGAATTGTTTTAATCATGAACTTGAAACACCGCAAAACCCTCCTTTCCCTTCTACTGCGAAATTAAGTCCCTGCGAAAATGAATAATGAAATCTACAGAACTGCAGAGACTCCAACAGACCCTTAAGAAGACTATAGCAGACTCTAAGATAGTTCAAAGGAACACAAACTGAAATCTCCTTTCCAATTCTACTGCAAAATCAAGTCCCGGTGAAAATAAATGGAACTTCAGAGACTCCAAAAAACAACAGACTACTGTATAACAAATGCCAGCAGACACTAAAAGGGTCTGGGGGAACTGATCTACATTGTACCCCAGTGTCCAATGACCACTGATCTTGAACACTTTAAAGTGCTGTGTGAACTATTAAAGCTCAATTAACCTCTGTTTCAACCCTGGATAACACAGAACATGGCCATGATGTAACCCACATGGTAGCAGTCTTGCAATGGAGACTTACTCAGCCCCTGGTGTTTTTCTTCAAGTTAAAGTTCTATGATGCAACCTTCTATTGTTATGACTTAAGAAGTTTAACAGTTTCATCAAGACTTGTTTTAAGAAGGCAGAAATCTTTTTCACCTTAGGCCACACCAATTTAATTTCTTGGTTAACGGATTTTTATTTTAAAAAAAAAAAAAAAATTAGAAAAGAAAAAATCATGAAAACAGAAGGCTGGCCCAGCCTTCTGTTTTCATGATTTTTTTTTTCTAACATTTTTTTTTTGAAAATAAAAATCCGTTAACCAAGAAATTAAATTGGTGTGACCTTAGTTAAGTAAACATAACAGGTTTACCCTCTAAGTAGTATATACCATCTTTAAACTCTTAACAGTATGACCCCACCAGGCTTTGAACCCACGACCTCCAGAATGCAAAGGGGGCACTCTACTAAGCTATAGTATAAATTTGCACTGGTGCTGACGTCTTCTTTAGTGGATAAAAATTGGTAGCAGATTCTTCACCTTGATTTGATATTCCAAAATACCTCACACAGAAGATGTAGGTATGCATACAACAAGGACCTTTTTGGAGGAATCTGTGAACTTTTGGGTAATTTAATACATGTCAATCTGGCTTCTGAAAAGTCACTATTTTACAATATTTGTGACCTCCCATCATGAAGGTAAACTCTACTCTACTCTACATTTCCCCAGTGGAACATCCTTGCTGTACCCCACCGGACTACAGTAAATCATGAAATATTTGCGGTGCCTTTATATTTGCAGGTATATGCGGTGACCTTCATCACTCCAATATGTGAACATTGTGATCTGTCTTGTATTGCGCTTCTACCAACTACAACGTACTTGCCACCACAAACTTAAAACACTGCCAACGCCTCCTTTTCTCCTCTCACCACAAAATTAATCCCACAAACTTAAGTCAATTTACGGTACCTCCTACAGTATACCTAAAGAGCGCGCTGACAGACCCTACTTGACTGCTGCTCCGTTTTCCCAGCTGTCCCCTGGCTCACAACGAGAGGCACCCCTGAGGCACCCCTGACTTTGATCTCTGACCCCTAACAACCAAAACAAATGCATCCCTACATCTGGGTTTCATCCGCACTAAAATAAGGAACAGAAACGCTAGTCCAAAGCACATGCTTCTGTGTGTCCTAGGGTGGAGATGTGCTTATTAGATGACCAGTAAAGTGATCTATACTATAACAGCTTCAAAATATAAAACATACTCATGCTCTGTGAATATCTAATTGTTTACAGTGGTTTTATATATATTTTCACGATAACTGTCTTCTGCAAAATCATGTCAATACACTAGAACAAAAGGAAAGTGTCTGTGAACATTGTTCTGAAGATCATTTCAAGAATATAGACACTATTCTTCAATGTCAACTTGTGGAATGTCATCCCAAATAATATAAATCAAAAGAGCAAGAATCTATTGATAAGCAATTAGCAAGACATGTACATGTACCTTTGAATCAAGCACCAGCTTTGTCTTGTAGTCAGTATTTGTAGCAGTCGTTAAACTCTTCTTACCAAAGGTGGTAACGTTTAAACAACCTTTAAACGGAGTCCATTAGCACGTACCAAGGTCAAGCGGTGAAAATGTCCAGGATTAGCCACAAAAATATCCACTCAGCTCCGCAGTTGTCTAAATTTATTCATGGGACAATTTGTCATTGGGAGGTTGTCAAGTTCGAACATGGGCCACTGCCAATATGAAAAGTGAAAGTGAACTTGAACCAGTTTAGCTCACCAAAGAGCTATTCTTCCACTGGTCATGACAGAGAAGACAGACGCTATGTGCAGTATCTACAGGTTCATTGTACCAGGGAAATTCCCCTAGCTCTTTTTGACAAGCACAATGAACCACTTGGACAATGGCTTAAAGTCTTGTCCTCAGCACTGTGCCGTCTCCATGGTAGCATGCATGTCGGGTGAGTAACACAGCCGGGATTCGAACTCCCAGCCTCTTGGTCCTGATGAGGAAGGGTGGATAACCACTGGATTACGCATGCCATTACGTAGCTTTAAAAAAGTTATGTTATGTTGCCTCTTCTTCTAAAAGTACAGATTTTTCACTTGTAGCACGAGTACTGTAATTCCGATGTAAGGCCACACCAACTTAATCTTATGGATGACATCCGCGCGCGCATTGATTTTCGCCTGTTGTAAAAAAAAATAAAAAATCACCTCCTCCAAGGCTACACAGAACTCCGGAACTTACCGACTTAATCTAGCTGCAAAAGGCTAGCATTGTGCCGGCTTATCGGAAAACTGGGGGCGTATGTGGATTGGTATGCCATCGATGTTGGCTAGGGGGATTTTGCGTTTGCACAGTTGTACGAGAGGATCGCGGCGGCCAGCGAGTATCGTCCAGACAATTTCAAACACGACCTATCCAGAGTGGCTCTCACACGTTTCTTTTGCAACAATGAGAGACATGGGAGAGGAATTGAGGGATTGACAGAGGGATTTGTGAGCGTAAACCCATAATGGAATGCTTAATATGGAGTTCAATGCCATGTACTGCCCTCCTGGGTGTCATGAGTATTCTCATCACAGTCATATATCATCCACAGTCCTTGGAGCCAAATACCTTCTAATAGTCTGCTATGATGAACAAGACAACCTACATGTACTACGGCAAGAAAGCCCGACAAAAACGCCTAAAAACACGCCAAAAACCTGCCGCACCCACTCCCCTGCTTGGAGAGTACCTACATGTACCTCCTACAAATAAACTGTGTTCTGTGGTTCAATTCGCAATACCAGCTTTGTACTAGTAGCCCTGTGGTTTAGCAGCATTTTTTTTTCAGGATTTTTCTTTTTTTCGCCCGCGCGCATTAGTTTTGGGGTCTCCAGAGGATGTCATCCATAAAATCAAGTTGGTGTGGCCTAATACATGTACATGTAGGCGCAATTCAGCTGACATGTAGTGCTGCCAAGTCTGTTAAAGAATTCTTTCTCCTTCTTTGTCCTTCTTGGCAGTCCAGTCTCGGGAGACTGAACCACTGAAGAATGAACCATTTTTTATTGATTGATTGAATACCACCTCCTACGAGTTTATGACTGTACTGAAATGTCATTGTTGAATTCATTATCATTGCAACACAAAATCTTCACGTCACATACAGATTTGTATGCAGCAAGAATATGACATACTTAGAGCACGAAATTCATATCGCTACACTGTGCATGACAGTCAAAAGAATATGCAAATTCTGTCGAATAGTCCTGTGAGAATCATGTTATAATTTGATTCATTGTACATTAATTGAAAACCACTCAATGTGACAGAGTTCATTCTCTTTAAACCAGTGACCTTGACGCAATATTTCGAATATTTTCTGGCAGGCATATTCCCATAAGTCACTCATACTTCATGGAATATCAAAATAATGGTTGATATTGATAATGATATCATTATATTCCATGAAGTTAATACGAGTGAATTTTGGGAATACCCCTGCCAGAAAATATTCCGAATAATGATGGATAATGATATCCTTTAATTTAGTAATCATTATTTTGGTATTCCATGAAGTTAATATGAGTGCGTTATGGGAGTAGACTTGCCAGAAAAATTTAGATATTACCGCAAAGTACCGGAAGACCACCACATTTTTTTGAAAACAGCGAATCTAAATAGCCTCCGATGCAGGCCTTCCCACTAGCATTTTACTAGCGATTTTTTTTTCAATTTTTTTTTTTTGGGGGGGGGGGGGGGGCTTGGGCTCTGTATCTGCTTGGGATTGTACGCATGGTAATCGCAGCGATTACCACGATCCCAAGCAGATACGGGGCCCAAGCAGATACTCCCGCCCCCCCCCCCCCCCAAAAAAATCGCTAGTAAAACGCTAGTGGGAAGGCCTGCAACAGAGGCTAGAATCTAAAGAGATCTACTAATGCAGCATCAGTAATCCCCGAGGTATGCACACTTCAGATATCCAGGTGTTCGAGACATTCTTGAGAAGGCCTCAATATAACCCTGGCAATGGTCTTTAAAAAAGGACGTAAGGCTACAAATTCAAATCCTTATCAAACCTGTATTGATACACAAAATACTACGCTTCAAGATGTAACAACCTAAATACATCTTTTATCCTTTACACTGTATGACGCAAGTGATATTGCCATGGCAACGACTCTTACATAAGCTTCTAACATCATCATAATCCGCAAGGATAATGCTACAGGTACCAGCTCTGCATCCTAAAAATAGTGGGAATAACTATGAATAAATAAACATTTCAATTTTCATCCCAGCACACTCAGATATTCTTAGTTGCTCTTAAATGCTTTGTGCCACTCAAATTTCCATAACTCTGATAATATACACCACATACTACATACATGTACGTATGTACATGTATATGCAATGATTCAACTATGCATTACTGTCATTGCTGTCATGCCTTTACTACTTCACAATCAAAGGAGATACACATCATTAATAAATGCATAATGCTCAAAGACACGTACATGTAACTAATTGGAAGGATTTAGATGACAATTTGAGGGAATCTTTAACCCTCCTCAGGGATCCAGTGTTTGAGGAGGTGCCTCGAGCATGTTAGAAGGGATAGGGCTAGGAACCCCTCCCTGTTAAAATGTGCACACTGCTACTGACACAGCAAGGAAACTTGCTACCCTATTTGTCACTACAGTAAGCGTTACAAGGGTCTGAACGAACGAATGAACGAACAAACTATCTTCCTCAGTCTCCTCTATTTTTCTTTTAACCTTTAGCACACTGAAGTAGCCATTTGGCACCTGATTCTCTATTGGTTACAGAGTTAGGCAGCAGGGAGAAGGTTACATTCTGAGAAGACTTGCGGACATACACATTAGGAAATGAAATTTTCCCATACACAATAACTCACCCTATAACCCTCAGAAGTTCTCAGAGACTAATTCCACTGCAATAACCAGGGATTTGGCCTGCCTTTGCGGATCCGTGTCCCATTTATCAAAGATTTAAGTTAATTGCGATCTGTCTTTCATCACAATACAAGAATGTTCCTCTGATTGCCAATAGGCTATCAAAATGGAAATGAAGTTCTCGCTTTATTGCGTGGTCCATTGAAGTCCTAATTAGGTACATGACACAATTCCTGGCTTCAGCGTAACGAGTCTGTCTTTCAAACTCAGCAAGATTCTAAAGGACATTTCAAAGGTGCTGCGGATGCTTTTTTTTAACTTCGAATGACCTACCAGAGCTGTCTCCAGAATCTGTCCCTCCATATATATATGTACTGAGATGGAAACTTGCTTGTTGGGACGAACAAAAATTTCGCCCCCCAAAAAATATGAACTTCATAACATGAAATTCATGAAAATGTATTTTTGTAAGCATAAGATGACAGATATAACAACAAAAACAACACATGTTCTCAAACAATGAGTGGGATGAAAAAAATTAAAAGCTGGAGACAACCCTGAGTGTGACAAACACTGTTTAACGCCCTGCCTAACCCCATAACCAATTAACACATTAGGTGTCATTAGCTATACAATGAAGCAACTAAAGCCATTGATAACACAACCTCCTTGGCAGAGGTGACAAAGCTGCAATTCACAATCAACAGTTACTACATGTACATGATTTCTGAAATTGCTTCCACTCTTGAATCTCTGACACAGTCATTACCATTTCTTCTGACCCGAAAAACATTGCCATGGGAATATTGATCTGAGATACATCCTACATAAGATGATGAATTCGCAGACCTAAAACAGATGGTTTACCAAACGCCTTCTTTATTGCTCCCTGTGGCAACTTGACTTGCATGACCTTGACATTCCAGCTGGTAAAGATTCTCTATTGGAACTTTCAAGTCAAAGGTCAAGTGTGTCTGATCATGGAATGTGCCATGCAAATCACAGGGGACCTTTCAATGTCTTTA
The DNA here is from genome assembly GCF_035083965.1 of Branchiostoma lanceolatum. Taxonomy (NCBI): domain Eukaryota; kingdom Metazoa; phylum Chordata; class Leptocardii; order Amphioxiformes; family Branchiostomatidae; genus Branchiostoma; species Branchiostoma lanceolatum. Next base: position 15,944,392 of record NC_089733.1, read on the forward strand.
CTTTTCAAAGCCTTTTAAGAGTGACCAAGGATGCAGTGAATGATACCTTTTACACTTACAGAAGTTGATATCACAGGGGGGAAGACTCAAGGTCAAGTTGTCAATAAATCTCAGAAAGAAGTGGAAATGAAAAGCCTGGGTGTCCAGGAAACTGAAATGAAACAGAAAGCAAATGGAACAAAGAGGAAGCAGGGCTCGAAATTCAGTTTTGGGAATAGGTGCACTGGTGCACCCAACTTAAAAAATTGGGTGCACCAAAAAATTTTGGGGTGCACCACATAAAATAAAGTAGAATGTAACTATTGTAAGCAAAACCTAATGACAAACCTTACTGTTCCTCTTCATGCACGTTTGGCATGCGATCTCGGCACGCAGTTTTGAAGCTTTCAAAATCGAAATTAACTCAAATTCTAACATCAAAATCTTAAACAAGTACAACAACAAAGATTTTATTATTTTCTTACACTTAGATGTCAAGAATATGCTGTCTACTAGTGTGCAGTGATACCTTACACATTAAACCGTACAAAAATATTTGGGTGCACCAGTGCACCCACAGTAAAAAAATTAGGTGCACAGCTCCAAAATTGGGTGCACTGGGTGCACATGCACCCAGTATTTCGAGCCCTGGGAAGGGATGTTCACATATTTCCAGGCCCTCTTTTTTTCAAAATGGCGCAATCCCGCTTGGTAGCAGTTGGCATGCAGAACGATTTCAGACTTCAAAAGACACCTATCAAAATTCTGTGGCACGCCTGCCATAATTACATACCTAGGTAGGTAAGAAAATAAATGGGGGGTTAAGTAGAGCGTGGAAGATGACACAGCAGACAGCACCTTGGTCTGTGATTTGCATTTTTCACAGGGCAAAGTTCCCGGCTTGACTTTCCTGAGGTACTTAGCATGAATATTGGACACTGCCCCTTGCTTTATGCGTCTGGGAGGAAGGTTAACAAGAACAGAGCACCAGTCTCCAACATTAAGAGTAGGAATGCTAGCAGTAGCACACCCTGTAGTGTCCAAAAATCAATTTTAATCAAACTATACTGTACAGAGAGTCATGTACATGTTCATATTAATCCATTACGACATGAAAATAATGACATAGTGCTAGGGATTGGTTGTCTATTTCCATAGAGATGTTCTAGTATTCAGTTTACAACTGTATCTGGCATGTTATGCCGAAACGCTATGGTATTAACCTGGAAAGCCAACTCAGATTTAGCAACAGTTAAATAGATATACTGAAATCATGAATATATAAGATTACCAACCTCAAAACAAACATGACATGTCTTTTTTTATGTATATGTCAGTCAGCCAAAACTTCATGCCATAGGTTTTATTAGAGGCTCATTTTTTATTGAATAGAGTTGTAATTTGGCATAAAGGTAAAGGCACATCTATCCTTCTTTAGACTGAAATATCTAATATTTGTTGCTCAGAGTCAGATTTTTATTTACGAGCGATGGACTTTTTTGCATTACTTTTCGAACCGCCGTCATGTATATCTTAGATTGCCCAATTAAGTGTCAATGGGATAATCTAAACCATAACAGTTGGGGAAAACTTCATTGATATCCTCGAGAATTTCAAAACGCATGTTTGTCCCGTTTCTAGGCAGACATTAATAATGTCTACTAGGTTGCGTCAGAATGTGAGATATGAAAACGACTCTGTATACATTTTGGACCACTGCCCAGAGCGTTCCTATTTTGTGCATGTCTCTTTGTGCAAGTCCAACAGTGTCAGAGAATGCAGCATCATTCACACAAGTGTCAAATATGGGCATGGCCTGTCCCCCACTACTGAGTCCTCAATGATACAACACTGATGTATTCCTAACTGTTAGCTACCAGTCTTACTTTCCAACCCAACTGTAACCCTTGTAAATCTCATCATCAATCATCCTGGGAAATAGATGGACCCTCATTGCAACCTAGCTGCTCTAGCCACTGCATCATGCCAACAACTTGCCCAGCCAACTTTGCTGACTTGTGCAATTGTCTAGAAGCAATGAGAATGCAACAAACCTGGATCGGAGCCCAGCGAAACAGCGGGCAGTTATGTCCGACTTCCAGTTCTCAGCAGGACATGGGAACCAAAACTCAAAGCAGATGATGAGTTGGCCTCCTAAAACTCCCTGTGGCACAACGTACCTATAGGTAAATGGCTATCTGGTGTGTGAGTAGACAGCAAAGTTGTTATACCCTGTGTCTATACTTCCTGGCAACGCTAGCCTGGGCTGCTACCATGCTGAGGTGGCCTGAGTCTGTGTGCAGGGTTTTGTTCATGGCGGGGAATTCTCAACTGCGCAAACAGGCCTTCCTTTCAAAGGACGGACGCATTGTTCGCATTAGATATGCTACTGGGAGCCCCTGGCTGCCCATTGTTGGCAGGATTCGACCAGCAGAGTTTAGAGATTGGCGACAATACTGCCTGATTTCCCTGCTACTTCTGTCATCTCAGACTGCCCATCATTTTCCACTTCGTCAGCACTAATGGCTCGATAAATTAACGACCTGACTGACGACCCTTGCACCTTTTCATAGTATCTGTTTGCCGATTTGCGAAACAGCTTTTCATTGGGGATGTCTTCAACACAGCAAAAGGAGTAAGACAAACGATATGGACTTTCTTTCTGTTTTCTTGTACCGTCTCCTTTAATTCTCTTCTCTGGTGCGGCTGCCTTTCTTTGTATGAGAGAAATTTAAACCAGTGCTCTAAAATTTACTAAACATTCTTTATAATGTGTCTTGCAATTTTACAAATACCCAGGAAATTTACCTGCAATAAATTTGAAAAATGGTCCTGCAACTGAACAATGTGTTGTTCCAATTTTACATGGCTTGAAAGTCATTTACAGATTGTTGATTCAAGTTTAGGATTTTGTAACACTCAAATAACACACCATAAAGATGTTGCACTAATTAATTTGTACTTACATGTACTGTAGGTAGATGATACCCATCTCAAATTTGCAAAGGTACAATCATTCTAATTGCAATCAAAGCTTTTCTTTTGCAAAATGCAGGTAGCAGGCATGTATTTTAAGCTCTGTACCCTGGCATCAATAGAGGCAGAAGGGGCCACTGCACTCAAATGAGAGCACCCCAAAGCACCAGCGCACCACACCTTGAGCTTCAGTTTTCCTATTGTTTAGGTCCTCTGCACTTCTATAGCTCAGTTTGTACAACTGGCTCCTCCACTGCTGTCAGACTCTCTTCTGGTATGCAGGTCTGCATGCATTTTTCCATAAAGCATACACACATCATTCACAAAATGTAATTTGCAATGAAACCCTTTTTTCCATGGGATTCATAGGGAAGTTATACCTGATTATGGCATAAACCATAGTCAGTCTTCCTGAGTTTGGAATGATGCATAATTAAAAAACCCCATGCAGACCCCCTGATATACATTTTGTACATGTACATGTAGATCCGAGACATGACGTTACTCTATAATAGAAACAGAAGAATGTCACTTCCACTGGAATTTTCCTAGTAATGCCTTAGGATTCATCGTCAAGACAACCTTACAACCTGAATTAGTATCAGTATTCAATACCAGTAATAAGCAATGACTTCTTGAATGGTCTATCTAGCTACATAGAGATGCAATTTTCTGCTTTTGTAAACAACTGGGTTATTAGAAATTGTCCTATTGTTTCTTCATGTTCATACTTAATAGTCTTACCCTGGAGTTGATGCAAAGTTATTTTCTTGTTAACTCGTTTATTTCAGTCAAAAATTACCCAACAAAATACTAATCATCATACAAGTCTACTCTAAACTCCGACCTTCAATATACATGTTTACCATAGTACTACATGTACAGTAGTAGTAGATGTAGTTGCACTAAGTCAGAAAAATATTCCTTGATTTTCCAGCAAGTAAAGATGTATGATTCCCATCATAGTCAACATTGGAAAAGCAGAAATGTCATCAATTTTCCAGCTCAGAAAATTACCGTCATGGATTTTGGATTACGTTAGCTCCATTTCGTGACAGCTAAGTATCGAGAACGCTATGATATAGCGTGTCTGGGCTGGAACCCATCTATATGCATTGGTCACCGCCTATTGAACAAAACTGCAATTTTCGCAAAACTTTTAACAACACAACCGCTCTCAAACTTTCGACCATCCAACCATTACTAGTGAAAAGCTTGGGGAAATCACAAAGTTCTGGGCCATCCTTTTGTACATACCTCAAGACTTAAATAAAACCTTAACAGACAGGGCATGCGAGATGGCAAAATACTTGGATTACCATAGGGAAATATAATGTGGCAGCGTAAGAGGGGAGGATGCATGCACGCGTCCGGGCCGGTTCCCCGCAAAATCAATCGTGGTATTAAGGAATTATTCCCAATAACCGGCCTGGGTCACATGATGGATCGCCCTTCCGTACGCGGGAATGAAAAGAAATGGGCCGCGGACCCCCGGATCGTACCGGAGGTGGAACCCATCTGTGCCAATCCCGGCAGCTCTACTGCTGGTTCTCAGGCTCAGAGGGTAAGTCCTTGCCAAGGATGACTGCATTACTGGGGATAGGTGATAGATTTTATTCCACATACATATATATATATCATATGTACATGTACATAACAATCAAACACAGACTGAAAATCTGAGCATGAAAGTTCATCTGTGTTCCTACATGTACATGTACTTGGTAGAATTTTTTCTGAAGCAGGATTGTTACCAAGGATGCCAGGAATACTGGGAATAGGTGGTAGATTTTCATTTAACATACATGTACATGATGTACATTGTACAATGTCCATTACAATCAAACACAGCAAAATCAAGTGCAAATTCAACTGTGTTGGTAGAGTTTTGTTCTGAAGTTCAGGTTTGATTTCTAACACAAGAAAATGTTGGACCCAAATTTTGTGGGTAAATCGTTGTTCAGGAATGGGTGATATCACAACAGGTAGTTAGTAATAAACTTTCGTCTAATATACATTACAATCGGAGACCTGAACCATGATTATTAGGTTGTATTTCAAGACAGCGGCAAGAACTTAACAACTTAAGACACTTCACACAAACCTTGTGGTGAAAACTGTAGCCTGTAACACCAGGTAATCCCATCCTGTTCACTAGTCAAACACTGAGAACAATACAGTTTACAACAAGTGCGACAAACAAGTGGTTTTGGAGAAATAGTGGAAGAAAAACAATCCCCATGACACATTGTGTAGTACTGTAAATAAAAATTCTGAGTTTTGACCTTGAGTCAATGTTGATGCTGTCATCAAAGAAATATTGTCTGCACACATGTAGATCAATACCGATTCCCAAACAACCACATCACACAGTGACCATTTTTTTCTTACTAACAGTAATGCACAGGGATCTCCCTAAAGAATGGAACAGTGGCGCTCCTCCATCCTGTTCTCAGCCCAGCTCCATCCTGTTGATTTTCAAAGCTAGGATGTTCTTCCAATATTTCCCCAGTAGTTTTGTTCAAAACTCAAGATTTCATTAATTATTGTAGACAAGATATAAAGCTGAAGCTGCATTTGTGTCTGGAAAAGGCAAAATGCAACAGACCTCAAGCCACGCATCTTACATGCTTGGCACCCTCCCCCCCCATCCTGCTCTATATTTCTGGGAGATCCCTGAATGCACATACATGTATACATGTACAACCACTGAAATGTGTGTCAATTCCATAATGACAGTTCTGATGCAAATATTGTCTGCCTTCCTGTCAATCTCTCCCATCATTCCAAACCATCATTTTCAGGCCTCCATCACAACTGATAGTCTAAACTCTGATACTCATCGTGTCTGTAACAGACTCCTCTAGATCAGTTCTGACGGTACTTGTGACACAAATATCGTCTGCAATCCTGTCAATCATATTCTAACATCTTCCCATCATGTCAAAGCTCAATTTTTTGAGATCCAGACCTCCCTCAACAATCATCACAAATTATGTCTATAACAGACTTGAGTGATACCCATCATGACACAAAATATTGTCTGCAGACCTGTCAATCATGTTCTAACATCTCCCAATCAAGTCAAACCTCCATTTTGAGTCTAGACCGCCATTTTGAGTCCAGACCTCCTTCCACTATCACCATAAATCATGTCTGTGACATCATTTATGACAAAAATATTGTCTGCAAAAGGCTTTATACTGTAAAAGGCTTTAAGTTTGCTGGGATTTAATTTTGCAGAAGGAAGAAAATGGAGTGTTCGTGGTGGTTTTAAGCTTGCCATTGAAACAAGGGAACAGTGAAAATATTACCAAGAGAAACCACAAAAGTAAAACCTCTGCAAACATTTCCCCTTCTACAGTAACATCTCACCATCACTTCAAGTTGAACCTCCATTTTCAGTCCTTGTCCACAATCAATACACATTAAGCCTGTAACATGCCCCTGCTGTAGCACAGTACTGCACACAAATATCAAGATTTATCAAGACTCTGACTACATTCCATAATCCGTTCCTCTCTCCTGAGAGTGAGAGTAATCAGGCGACACACATCCAGAGGACAAAAGATCAAAGGTCGGAGGAAAGTGGCACCTCTAAGGTCCTAATGAAACCATAGCATCCCCGCCTGACAGCAGACTTTCTGGTGGGTTGATACTGAGTGACATACCATCACTCACTCTACCACATGGGAGAGACCTGGGCACACTGCTCTCAGGCTAGTCTGCAAGTTGTCTGACTAAATCATGCTACTACTGTACTAGAGGCCAACAGACTTAGCCTGGGTGCCATCCTATTACTTCTAGGGCCTCTACACTTGCTACCCCAAGCGTAGGGTGTAGGAGCCTCGGTAGTGATAGGATGGCACCCAGGCTTCAACAGACTTGACCAGCGCCCAATCAGCCTCTGGCAGCGAGAGCTTATGTAACAAAGGCTGGCTGCAAGGACAGGATCCTGAAAAGGGCTGCATCTTTTCACATGCTTGGAAAGGATTTCACCAAGGTTTTACAGGTCTGACTAAATCATGCTCCTAGCTATAGAGGTCCACCACTGACCAGCAGTCAATTAGCTAGAGATTATGTAACAGAGGCTAGACTGCAAAGACAGGGTCATAAAAAGGCTGTGCTTTTCACATGCTAATGGTAAAGATTGCCCCAGGGTTTTCCAGGTTTAAATCATCTTCCATGATCACCTGCTGGCTTTTGACCTGCTGCATGTAATCTTTTCCATATTACAGTGACTTACACAGCCAATTCTGTTACTAAAGATAGCTGCATGATACTTATTGCCCGTCATTGGCTACAGATTTTCGTCAAAATGACCAACACCAGGAGAAACCCCTGTAGGGATTCTATTAGTCTTGACTTGGCCTTGACCAAAAATGCACTCAAGAATATCGCAGAGGTCTAACTCTCTCTAAGCTAGCTAAGCAAATAAGTCTGACTCTACATATAAGGGTTTGCAAAAGGAGTGGTGTGACTGTGTGGAGTGAACAGCTTATCACTTAGTTTCTGGCAAGGCTGCTGGGTTTAAGATAGATAGAAGGCTACAAGCAACTTCAGACTGAACTGATTCAGGATAGACGAGATGGATATATAATACTCTGAGTAGTAGTAGTCCACTGTTACTACTCTGACCCTTTTAGAAATACAACCAGTCCCTTGGGTCTCTATTCATCACCATTTACTCACTCTGGTGTCACCAAAATCAACACAGGGACAAATTTAGCCATCGTTAAACTACTTCATCATAATTTATGGACCTTCTTTTATATAATAGAGTACAATGAAATCTTGGCAATGTATTTGACAAAAAAGACATTATGGCCAGGCCTATTTCTACAAAGCTTCCCAGCAAAAGCATTCTCATGGTAATTATGCAAGATTTCACATACAATTTTATTTCATTTTCAAGGACCTGCAATGATCCATGCAAAGGTACAACCAATTAAGAAATGACAGATTCCCTTGGTAGTTGGAGGCAAGTTCAAACTTAAAACTCTGCTCTCCATTCTACCATTGCACAAGGCTGATACTAGTACCATCTAACATAATGAATCTTTCAATTAAGATACTTATCCACATATATTTTTGTGCTTTTCGTGTGATCATGATGATATTTTGGACCATCAAAGCAGCAGTAACAACCTACATTTACAAAAATACAAAAATGCAATGATAAAGTTAGAGAATAGTGAAAAATGTATGTTGGGAGAATTTCTCACCTTCATCTTCAGGTTGCACCTTGGGTCCCACCTTTACACCCACTTCCTGCCAGAAGTCTGCAGCTGGAGAAGTTAGGGAGAACGAAAAACATTACTGTCATAATCATACATGTATGTCGATGAAGGTTAGACATCCAGGTAATAAAATACGCCAAATAGTAGTTACCCTAGGCTGGCTTCAAGATTAAAGAACTTCACTTCTCTCTACACATTTGTACGAATCAATAATATTCTGCACCCACTGATCTGAACACTTCCTGTAAGTGTGACTTTCTTTGGGGTTGGGCCAAACACAATTGGCTCTGAGACAAGGACATATCTTTGGAAGTCTTCAACTCAAGTGTCAAAGAAGACATTAAAGAAGAAGCCCTAGGCCTCAGGGAAGAACATGTGGCATACCTTCCCAGGCTTGACGTTGCCTAGCAACTACCAGCACTTGACTGACGTCTGCAATGTTGTCAAACAAATGATTGCCAATCAGTCCACACACCTCAGGTGATTTTTGTTTCCCCTGCCAGCTTCTGTTTTTAAAGGCTGAACTCAACAACCTGACCTTTCACCTCCTGTCAACTTGACGACCTGAACTCTACCCTCCAGCCTCAGCAAGGCCATCCTCATGCTTTCTCTGAAAACAGCCCCCACTTCGGTGAAACTCTGGGTAACAAGATTTATGGAGTAAAATGTGGCATTTGGCTGCTGCATGTACATTTTCTACCACTAGACAAACCACCTGCATAAAGCAGGTTAGTGCAGTATTGTAGATGTCAGTATGCAAGTATTTCTGATGTCTACTACGTACCAAACCTGCACTGGCCTATATCAAAACTAGTCTGTGGCACTTCAGTGAGCTATGGCCAGCAGCGGCCCAAACCACCTTGAGTTCCTCATAGATTGTTGTATAGAAGAATTCAAGATTACAACGAGTATCCGTTTGAATACATATTCTTTATTGGTTATGGGGTTAGGTAGCAGTGAGAAGGTTAAAATAAAATGGTATTTCCAGGAACATCTATGACACTGCAAAACTCTTTTAGGTACAGATCTGAAATACCGAATGTCATGATCAATGTACCAGATTTCTAACGAAAATTACAAGATCCAGGCTCAAAATACTGGGTTCACTTTTGTGCACTCAAAAACTGGATGGTTTTATAAATACAAGATATTGTACAGTGTACGCAGTTCAGTGTACTGCCATGTAACACTTCTTATTAATAAACCATTCATTCATTCATTCATTCATTCATTCATTGCCAGAAATGAATTTCCAGCCCTAAACTTTAATACCAACAGTAAGTCACATAAACCCCACCCACGCCCCCAAGTCTGTGTTATTGATGTGTCCGTGACCGCCCTCAGTGGTATGTAGGATTAAGATAAGCAGTTTCAGGAAACTACTCTGCAGTCTTTGGTGTAGGTGTGATAAAGGAATACCCTGCAGTCCTTAGATAGGTGGATTGGTGACACAAAAACGTGACAAATGATGGTGAATTGATATCGTGATCATCGTAAAATTGTGTGGGCGCTGCTTAATCCTGCCTTTGGGTCATAACTAATAAATCGAAGTAGATGAGTGATTTTTACAATTTTCTATGGGACATTCCAAGTTCCAAAGCAATGTCTACAAAGAATAAGAAACACAACTTAAAAACCAAATGTGATGATATTTTCAACTGTTTTTTATTCAAGCAATTTTAGTTATATTTGTGCTTATCTTAAGCTTGTGAATCACTAATATCCATCATTTTAATAAAGCTACAACAAACTTTGCTTACTTAAAGTTTAATTTATTATATATTAGTGGCTCATTAGTTGCAGGGTTTGGTGCAAACTTTAATTTCTAGTTGCTTCAAGTTTCTGCTGGTGCAAAATCTATTAATTTAATTGTAACCTTTTTATAAAATCACAATTTTTCACAGTCTCAAAAAGGAAAACATGGTCTCTGAAATGTTAACAAGACTGTCTGACACTGAAGAATGCTGTGGCTGATTGATGAAAAGTTATTTTTCCCTGGTCATCTGAAGCTGTATGCATGCAGAAATACAAAGGTATGTGACCTCTGACCATACCCCTACTGGGCACTGTCAGTACTACCAGGGAGTCAGGGAAAACACATAATGAGGAACAGGGATTCTGGAAATAGAGCACAGCTTTATATAATATAATATAATATCAGGTGTATTTGCAGCCAGTGCCACAGGCAGGTACCCAATGTGTAGGGTAATGAGGCTGTTTAACGTGTTCGAGGCACCTCCTCGAGCACGGGACCCCCGTTTTACGTCCCTCCCGGAAGACGATTTCGTGGAAAGCTTCGTGAGGCTACAGCAATCCGGACGTCCTTGGTTGGTCCCCCATCCAAGCACTGTCCGGACCACGCGTTGCTTAACTTCCGAGATCGAGGGATCGGGTGTATCCAACGCGCCACTTTATGCATACATAACTTGCAGTTTATGCTAGTTCAATTTCAAATACCACTTTCGCTTGACTATCTGGCCGGGCTAGCAAGACAAGCATGCATTTCCTTCTCTTAAACTGTACAAACTATTCCCAGGAATTGGTCATGCCCTCAAATCAGGCTGTTGTTGGCTTTCAGTCACAATTACTGTAAATTCATTTACCTTTACAGTGGTTTTATTTTCTTGCAGTAGGAGGAGATGTCTTACAATATAAATCTGTGGTTGAAACAATTCTGTAATACAGTAGCAGTGTGAATATTCACAGAGTCAAACATAAATTTCATGGTAGACAGGTCACTGTGAAAACTGCAAGAATAAAAACACAGCAAACGTTTCAAGATTTACAGTAACATTTATCACACTGTCGGTCAGTCAGTGCAAGAACTTTGAACTGGTACAATGGTAACTTTGCATCCTGATGGGTGAAGTTTTCCAATACTGTACTACTCTGCAGATCTAAAACGCTACAGCAACGTCGTCAAACCGGTGCTACAGTATTTTACTGTGACACCCCAAAATGGAAGTATAAACATAACGTTATATAGAATCAAAAACCTCTTTACACTTCAATGAAAAGCACAAATTTGTACGTTTGGGTCGATTGGGTGAACGTTCCTTTTTCATAAAAAACACCGCACAGCATCACTTGAATATCATCTTCAGGCGCCCACCATGATTTAGATGATGGCCTTTCAAGAACTGAATCGGAAGCGAAGAACCGAAACCAAGCGAAATCCCCTTGTCACAAATTACAAATCTTCACGTTCGCAATCTTACACCGGATGTAAATGTAGTTATACAGCCAGACGAGGGAACCCAGACAACTAAAACTAGAATCCGACGCCAGAAATATCGTATTTGATCGGTCATGTACATCATCAAACATGTCTATACAGAAGTACATGTATGATTACATTCCGTCTTCGTACATGGACCGAGATAGCCCACTGCGCCAAATTCGAGCGACCGGCCGGGAGCTTTATCAATATTGACAGACAAGTCTAGAGCACGGCCGTGCCTAGCCTACACTGCTGAGGGAAAAGGTGGGCGTTTTGTGACAGGATCTTGGCCGCGATCTTTTTTTACAAGCACAAAGACACGGAGTCAGCATTGTAGCAGACGCCACGGACACGCCATGCATTATGTTGTTGAAATCTACTGGAGAATGAAAGACTTGAGAACGAGCGTGGCGCCGGCGGACATTTTCTGACATATACGGACCGCTACAGCCCCTTAAATCCCATGGAAAGGGTCTGAAATAAGGAATGGTTGAAATGTCTTTCTTACCAGAGGCTCTTCCTTGCGGAAAACCCTGGGAGCCGCTTGCGAGATCCAGACCCGGCACGGTATCACTCTTGAAGTCAGCCATGTTGAAGTCTTTTCAAGATAGCAAAGACTGCCAAAGATATACCTGATTATTATTACCCGTGTGAAAATGTCTGATAACAGTCCTCTGAAAAGGTCACAATACCATATACTTAACAAAAACAGTCCAAACAACTTATCCTTGTTTGGATTCAATATACAAATAAAACACAATGTATACATGTATGAGGATTACCTATATAAACATTATGATGTAGCATTTTATTTTGTAACCTATGGGGTCGTGAAATTGTGAAACATCGCCGATATTCTCCCATCATGCACTTCTTCTGCGAGGTCAGAGGTGATCTTTGGAATGTACGATGTCGTGTATGAGGGGTGTAAAGGGTGTGTCTTTTTGTGCCCTGAATCTTCTAATACTGATCCATTGGTATCCAAAGCGTGTGTTCGATCATTAAAGGGCAATTGAGATTATATTACATGTTGCTGAAGGCTAGATCCCTCTAATCAAGGCGAGGTTATGTATGCTTTCATGTCTGGTTTTGTGATTTTTTCCCCTATCTTTAATAGATTGAAAACACATATCATGGCCAAGTACATTGTATAAAATCGCGCTGGAGAATAGTTTGTGAACTTAAGTTTGATCAATCATATCTCTTTCCGTTATTGCTTTGTCAAACCTTTTTTATTGTATAGTATTATTAAAGCTTATTTACAATGCATACAATATTTGCCATGATCCTAAATTCAAAGGCTGAACGCCGGGGCTGACTATTGTCACAAAACAAAATATGCTAAATTAAACAAATTACATGTATACGAAAAGGGGGAATTTCGGTTCTTTTTATGGGGGGGGGGGGGGCATTTTTAAACCATTGATAGTGCTCATTGTACAAAAATCTGATTACAACAAATGAGGTTCATTTTAAAGGGAAGTAAAAACTTTCCAATTATAAAACACATTTTGCTCATCATTAAAAAACACTAACACATGATCGGGAAACTTCGGCACTTTTTTTCGTGTCCTACTCACTAAGCAACCCCTGGTGCTTAACCCATGAATCATTTGTACGGCCATAACAAACGAGATATTATTATTGAAAAGGGCAATAGATATGCTTTCTAATGATACGAAATACCATGCATTTAATATCATATTGATAGAGATGTGCCATGATAGACAAAATCAAGTTTCCGCACGCTTTGTGATAAGTTTACAAAGTTCTGAGCTGCCAAGTATGCTGAGTACGTAACGTAATATATCGTTGCTGCTAGCTATAGTCTAGACATTTGGCCCCTGAACTTACTCGTCATCCCTTGATACAGACTATTCTTCAAATGATGCTAGGGCTTTCATGTGCGGCCGGTAAAGAATCTTTGAAAGTTGGGAGTAGGCCCGAGGTCTTTAATAAGACCAGTATAGTAATACACATGCGGTTTATGAGTTACCCACCATGACAGACAGGGCGATCACTGATGTAAGAATTATACAGCCAGGGGAGAGAAGGTTATAAAGTTCAAGCGATAAAAGGGGGGTATTTTTAGATAGAGAAGCCAATCCCCGCGCGTATGGAAATCGATAAATCTCCAGCGGTCACGGTGGCGAGTTCTGACGAAGCCAATAAAACCCGGTATGACTTTATGGGACAACGTCATCAGTGTCCGCCGCGGGAGTGTGTCAACATGTATATGGGGCACTCTGAATTTCCAAACAGATGTTGGAAGGTCGCATATTGTTCCATTTCCTAGATGCCCCTTTTCCCTGACTGGCATACAATCCGTAGGGTTGATGGACTTTAAGAGTCAGTAATCGTTTACAATGACGTACCATCCTAACATCTGCTTGGAGATAGAGGCTGTCCCAAGAATGTCTATGGTTCATTTGAAGTGCAAGGTCATCAGAACTGATGCGACTCTCAGGCGAAAACTGATGATTTCCAAGAAAAGAACGTTAACGATGCGCAGTTGTGACATTGAACTACATGTATCTGGTAACGATGGTCGTAAAAAGGGGCGTATTGAAATGACAGATGGTGTCTCCGCATTGTTTAGCAACCGACTTCTCGCGTCATAATCTCAACCGTAGACGTCGTACGAGTGACAGTGTATATACCGTTAGTAATTTGTTGGCTAAGAATTCGTAACAGTTGCGTTAAGAACTTAAGACAAATATCACGGTAACACAAAATGTGAATATATAATATTATACGTTAGACAAGCTTCAAGTTCACATCGTTTGCATGGCATGCAGAACTAGAGATTCTAGATACAGACCTTTTGGATCACGGTCGACGGATGTTGTTGTGTTCCCTCAAGTAGACTGTGTCCTCTCTCGGGATGTCCAACGCAGTGAATAACACACCACAATGCAGACAAGAACAACGCAGACTAGATAAGTTCCACCGGGAAAACGTGACCAACCTTGATAAATGTAGCGACCAGTCTTTGGTGTCAAGGTTTTCCTCGAATGTACTTGGGCAGCCCCAAAATAGCAACACAACTACAATCCCTGGATCAAGGGATAACATACAAGAGACAGTTTCCAGTCCGGGTGGATTAAGTAGATTAGAGGAAATTAAATCCGTGTTTTGATGTACGCCAGCTCAACGTACGTCCCGCTCGGGTCATAATGCGGGTTTTCGGGACGGCAGATCGGGGCGGGCGATATTTTCCCTATTGCGCATCCAGCGCGACAGTTTGTTTGACTTTTAGGATTGATGGATGGTACGCGGTCAGAAAAGTCGCTGCCATCACCTGTTTCGATGCACGTCCGACTGCCGTAAATCATACTCGGTGAGGTCACTGACGTGGCCGGGCGCCTCCCACTTGCGGCGGCTCGTTATGTAGACAGCATGACGTGTGGACTTGACCGACAGGGATGTGGCTGTGGTTTTGTTTCCTGAACTTTGCACTGACTTCAAAGCAGTATATTCCGATTCAGTGAGTAGGAGAAACTGTAGCTTTATTTGTCAATGACGACATTAAAGTTTTACGGTTTAGAAAGGCATATCTACAAGGTTATCACTCAAAATTCACCATGATTAACATTGCCTACGTTGTATTTTTCACGTGTTGTGCTCGTTGACATGATTTTTCCACCCTGGCAGATAAAAAAACTCAGCGTTGTATAAGTGAAGGAAAAAGAAAATAGATATCCCGGTAAGGTTAATAACATATGAAGATTTACGAGCCGAGGGCCTAAATGCAACCCAAGAGAAGTAGTCCTTAGCAGTCATAAATCTCCTTCGAAACCAAGTAGGACGCCATAAATCCTTTGTGTTGTGTTAGCAAATAAACAAACATGCAGCTCTTAAATCTTTGATAATCAGGTTTAGGCGACATCAATTCAAAAATAAGAACAAAGAATTCATGTAACAGAATATGATTACGTATTTGTTCTACAAATTATCAAGAGTACGTGTATATGTCATACGCTCTATCTACTTAGGTCACATAAATGTAACTTACAACACCTGGCTTAGTACTATTGTCTTCAGAGCTGGAGGCCATGCCATTTTTTGTAAAACTAAAGTCAGGAGTAAATGCGCAAAGCGTATTTAGTCGACTTTTGCTTTCAGGTTACTTGCAATCATTATTCATTAGTTTAGTTTCAATCATTAATTATGATGACTGTGGCACATTTCTGTCATCGGTCTCTTATTGTTGACTTAATAAAAATAAAATCGAGCTTTTGAATACTAATTAGATCGTCCAATGACGTCAAAACTGTCTCTTAACATTGGAATGTTAGGCCTCAAATCGATATGCGCGGAATTTAGTCTCTAGAAACACTTGTTCTGACGTCAAAAGTCTTTTGCTTCAAACCACGAAGAAACCACTTGACCTGACGGCAAGGCGACTAGCGTCAGCGAAAATCGACCAGACAGCCTCCGGGAGAGAAACTCGGTGGGGCACGCGTTAGCTCTCAAAGTCAAGTTCAAATGTCAGCAGCCCGTTCAAGAGACAGTTGTGACATATTTACTGTCGAACAGATGGCAGCCCTTCTGGCGCTGGAGTGCATTTCACATGTACAAAACCAGACATCAGAATTCCTCGGCTGTCTCATTGTCAGTGATTTGTGTAGCTGGAGTCTTGAGCATCGGAAATGAACGGCCCTACGAGAAATGATCGACTTCATCGTTCCTTCGTTCGGCCCTTCAGACCCTTGGAGTGCCTATGGGCACGTAGGGCAGCAAATTTGAGTTTCTGCTGTCACAAGTTTAGTAGCAGAGTATATATCTACATGGAGGTATTGCTGACCCTTCTCTTAACGTACTCTAGGCACCTCCCCGAACACGGACACCGGTATTAGGTCCCTTCCGAAAGACGGGTGCAGCCCCAACCGAATGCCCTTCCCAAGATTGAACCGGGGTCTCCCATTTGTCACTTAATTGGGACCAGGAGCTCAACTGTGAGGTTACTACCAGCTGAGCTACAGGGACATCCCATCGACTTCATCGCTGAAACATTAATACTGCGCCTACCCCTTACATGGCAAATGAAATAGTTATAGGCATATGCAGCATAAAGATTAATGGACGTGACATCCACAACCTTACTCAGAATTGAATTTTCTGGAAGACATATTTTATACGCCTTTACGATGAAACAAAATCGTTTTTAATTTCCGGCAAGGCAGCGATTTTTTCTGTGAGCCAAGCGAAAAACGCCAGCTATGTTGTTAAGTAGAATGTACTTGTCCCATAAATCTAAACCTGCGCACAACGCGTAAACAGGTGATAAATGCAGATATGCACTCAAAATGGTGTCATATTCCTGCTGACGTCACGCCGACGTCATGCGTGACGTATGAACCACAGTGTCGCTATCTGAGAGCTTGAAGTACGTCATAGATATACTACTAATGATATAAAAATGGAAGTGATTAAAGAGTTTTCTGGCAATTTCCTCGCTTCAAGCAAGCCCATGTGTGTGTTTGGTGATTGCATGATATGGCATTTAATAACTGTTTGCCATCAAGAACGCAAATACCGGTACCACTGGGACGCGCGCGAAATTAAGGCCGTTAGGGTATTTCAAGGCTGTTCCGGCCCTACCTGATAGAGATTTCTTTTCGTAATATATACTGGAGTATTTCTTTCCCTTGGCACACAGCAAAACCCACATATATTCATATAGCCTAAAGCAACATTCGTCCTCCAGTCAACGTTCAAATCTCTTTCGGTAAAGTTTTCGAACAAGACCCATCTTGAGTTGGGTCTCTGGATATACTCTGGATATACTGGATTGCCCATCCAGCAACATTATTTGAACTCCTTGACGCACAGAAATATAGCTGTAGATTGCATTGCATGTGTCTGTGACAGCAAAAGTTGAAACATTCGGATAATAACGTACCAGTATCTATTTCTGAAGCCTTGAGTGCCCAGACTACGCTTCCGGCAGAAACGCGAAGTAAATCGTAAAACCTGCGTGCCTGCCGTTTTTCACAGCCCAATGACGCTCTGCCATCACGAGCGATTTGTCACAGCTCTATCTAAAGCCACAGAACGTGCGGGTTGGAAACTTAAAGCTACTTTAGCAAAGCGCGGACGCACAGTAAGTCGATACCTTACCCGTGCTCGCGGCACATTGGATACGCCGCCGCAGCCAAAGCTGACAGGCGGAATTTAGAGCTCGTCCAATTATCAGTGAATTGTGTCTGGCGTTCATGTCGTTGAGGGTAAAATTGTGCGTGGGAGGATATATATTTCATTAGAAATGTTTAAGCGCGCAAAACGTGGAGTTGGAAATCTTATCGAGTCAGACTGGCTGGTACGGTGGAGGAGTATCGTATATGCGCAGCCGTTTTGATTTACGAGGGCAACCCGGAGGCCGCATGTCGTCGCGACGCCGGTCGCTTGTTGCAACTCAATATAATCTTGTTTTGATTGACATTGCTGACGATAGTGGGATTCCGAGAGTGCTCGAGGGACGCGGCAACGACCTAGAACTTCGATTGAGACGTCATTGCCGTTGGACAAAAGCGTACAATGCCCCCCTTCTCACACGCCTTCTCGTGGGTACGAATATCAAAGATTACTACATGTATATATATTTTCGAGGGACGCGGCACGACCTAGAACTTCGATTGAGACGTCATTGCCGCTGGACAAAAGCGTACAATGCCCCCCTTCTCACACGCCTTCAACGGTTGCGTGCAAATATCAGACATTGCGATGTACTTTCAGAACACATCGCACTCTCTAGGCACGTGTTAACTGATAGCAACCGACTTAATATTTCAATACCAGCTGACGTTTGAAAGATCGATCGTTCTAAGAAGTCTTAATATTGTACGAGGCGCGAGCGAAATTGCGAAAGCCCTTCGTCATGCACGACTCCACACCCAGTTTTCCTCTAAGCCGTGTGGATTTGGATTACTAACGCTGGACGCTTTGGAAAATAGAGTGGAAAATGTCTACCTCCAACATCTGAGCTAACTTGGCGAGAGGAATTAAAAGCTTCCCCCAGAGAATCTTGACCGTGCGTCGGCACGTTTGCAGCATGATAAACCGGCTGATTGGAGAAGGAAGCGATCTCTTGGCTGTACTACCAGCGATGTAAAAACTTTAAGCCCCTGTCACACTTGTGCGTATATACAAGTCCGCATGAGTTGCGTATTAACATGTTGTTGGTTTAGGTTAAGTTTGCAGCCGAATAAGTGATTTCTTAGGTTCGATCACTAGGCTGCACAATGCTGGGTCAAAGCAGAAAACATCTATTTCCGCGCAAACATTACTTAAACCAACAAAATGTTAATGCGCAACTCACGCGCACTTGCATATACGCACAAGTGTGACAGGGCCCTAACATGATTCGTCAACGTACCATATAACGTTGCGGTAGCATACTGTGCTGTAAATAACCATGTAGTTGCGCGTATCATTAAATGATCCATCAATCAAGACGCTTGATCCTTTCGTCGGCCACCTCTGGTTTCACCCGTGACACCTACTAACTTGTTAAATCCTGCCTACCTTAACCTGGGCACGGCCTTTTGGCGTTTTCCATCAGAAGTATACGATTTTACTGTGATTTATATGGGTAGGACGTACCTTGAGGCACGGTTCTGCCAAGACTTCTGTAACCCGGTCGTCTGGCCGTTTGAAACATAAAAGCGACCGGGCCACAGGCACGTTTTGCCGCGAAGCCAGAGCCATGAAATCCCTGCATACGTCTTACAGTGGGCCAACGTCTCCAAGCAGATGTAAGGATCTGGCTCATCATTACGGTCACCAAAATGGTTTCATGTTTTTGGGTGGATGTTTCTGTGTCATGTGTGTGTGTGCAAATAGCATAACTCGAGAAGCTGAGAAAGGATCTTCATGATATTTTTGTATGTGGGTATGGGTTGGCAAAATCAAAACAAACGATTTAATTTTGGCCCCCCTGGCAGCTTTTAAACAATCTCTTTTCCGATTGTTTTTGCATACTAGTACTTAAGTACTCCTTTCTGCCACTGCCCTTCGGCGTATGGTTAAAAACCTGCAATATTGTAAAAGAGTACTAATTATTGTAACGACAGCTGCAAAACACTGAGAATAAGCCTGATCCTTACATCTACTTGGAGATTAGATGTCATCGCCGTAAGGGGATAACTCCTTCACAGCGTCCGCCAAACAGCTGCTCATAATCTCTACAATGATCAACAAAATTCTAATCGGCTACGATAACACCACAAGAAAGAGCCATAAATGAAAATATACCCCAAAATACACTCTCAGTTGTAAAGGCCAAATTGTATCTATAATTTTCCGGATTTCAAGAACAGCAGTGTACCGATATTCTTTTGACAATTGAGAAAACCCGCCGAAAAGTGAAGCGTTGTTCAAAGGATGAAGATATGGGGATAACAAATTCATATAAATCATGATGACAGTGATGAGAAACTTTATTATATATCTACAAAGGCTGCACAAACTCATCGGTGATGGGGATTTCATATTTGTGAAATATACAAATTATGTAAAAGTGAGCATTTTCAGTATAGTAAGTGAGACCGCCTTTCGTCCCTAATGCAATGATGAATATTTTCAAATGGATTTTTTGCTGTGAATTATCATTGCCCAAAAATTCGCTACCAACTGCCTGAAACGCCTCATTCCAGCGCCAGCCTATCTGAGCTAGTCTCAGACACACTGTCCTCAAGCTGCAGTTGTCCAACGGCACCTTGATACATGTTGATGACCGCGCCATCACCTGCGTTGATGATGGTGTTGCGAACCCCCCACATGTAGGGGTCATGGTGCATGTATGTCTAATTATATCTAAAAAAAATATATTTTAGCATCCTCAGAAACATTTTCCTCAAACTATAGCTGAACATCTGCTCTCACTTAAGCTGTTCAAAGTACCGATCGGAAGAACACTTATTTCCTACTCCTCCAGATGTCTTAGGTATTCTCTTCTAACTGTAGCTGTCCTAGGTCCTCATGTACATTCTCTTCCAACTGTAGCTGTCCCGTGTCACCTTCCATGATGCTTGGCATGTCGAAGTGAGCATGATCACCTGCTCTGGCACCTTGGTACATGTTGATGACCGCGCCATCACCTGCGTTGATGATGGTGTTGCGGTTTCCGTACATTTTGGGTTCACGGTGCGGGTTTCCCACGGCTCCCTGCTCATCTTCATCGTCGTCTCTTCCACCATACAGAAGGTCATTGACGTCTTCTGAGAAGCCAAGGATGTCGTGATGGACGATGCCGTCCGCTCCTTTGGCCTTGTCGATCTGATCCATACTGTAGGAGAAGACCTCTTCTCTGTGTTCCTTCAGTGCACGAGCGCTGAGAACCCTCTCCTCTGTAGTTGTGCCCGGACTGCACTCATCGAGCACGTTGTGCAGGATGTTCTCTATCTCCTGGAGCATCTCTCTGCACATCAGCTTGTCGCCCTGCTCGCTTCGCACACAGATGCTGACCGCACGGCCGTCTGGGGAGAGTTTGATGAGACTTTCCACGTTGGAGTCGAAACACTTGGCTCCATCTCTCCACAGCAGCGGGCGATTCTTCATCTGCCTCATCAGGCGGGTCTGCACACGGGGAAAGAACCCGGAGGAGAACATGTCGGTGGTGTCGGCACACTGGACTTGCTTGCCAAAGTACACGGTCTTGGTGAGGTCTGCGGTCGGCTGCCACTTCTCTGGAGGCATGGTTTGTGTCAGCAGTCCGGGGAAGATGAACTCCGTTCCGTTATAGGTATGACAAAGTTGGAACTCTTGTAGCAGAGTGATAAGGAGATCGACATCGGCGACATCTTGGAACACATTATGGATTTCCTCTTTGGTGACGATGTCGTCGACGGTTCTCAGATGTTGGATGGGGAAGTTTTCTGGAGCCATCACTCTGCCGAAGACATCCGTGCAGAGCCAGTTGGGTTTCAAGACAACGATTGGTTCACCAGTTTGTGGAGAGACAAACAAGATCTGGAACGACAGGCGAAACAGATTTTGTTACAGACCTTATGTTTTGATATTTTCAATATACCACGACTGTTGAAAATTGTCTATTTCTTCGGTAACTGGAACCAGTAGACATATGTTAACTTGCTTGAAAATAATTCAAGATAACTAAGAGTCCCTCAGACATTCAAACGTTTTACCCGTTTGGTAGAACTGTCGCTGTGGTCTTCTGCAGTGGACGGACTACATACAAACTTAAATAGTGTGGTAATTTCGTAATTAAATCATCGTCTACCTCTCCCAGATGATTCAGGTACTGCGAAGACGCCTTGAGAAAATCTTCATCAACAAAGCGGTCGATCTCCTTCACCGCCTTCTTGTACTCTATCCATTTCACGACAGGACACTTTGGGTTGCACTTCTTCGCCCATTTCGGCAGCCACTTCATGATCTCAGCACACAGCTTGGGTATGTCTCGCTGGTGCTAAACAATTCAAATATATAGTTGGGTAATTAAGATACTTACATTTATGACCGTTATTGCCAATATCAGATATGAATCGAATCACACTTTGGAGGATTTGAATACACACAACATAGTCACCAGGTATACTGAAAGTAATACTTTACATATTCTTATCAAGAACATATAACAGGACATGCACTCACTTCTAGAAGCTGTGTCTTCATCGTTGTCAACATTACTTTGAGTCGGCCCATTTCAGGTGTTCGAGTCTTTCTACAGTCCAGCAGAAACACTTCATCTGAGATCCTCAGACGATCCTTGAACTCTGAAGCCATCAGCTTACGTAGAGAGTCAACTTGGTGATGGCCTGTTGGTATAAAGAATATATAATCAAGTGTCTTATTTTCCTACAATGGAAGCAAAGAAAATACTTGACATGTGTTGAAATAAATCAATGGCCATTGGAGTAAACAGAACTGCAACAATAGAATGAAAGAAATGCTGTACATAAGACATAACACCATGCAGCCTATGCATCATGTGAAGAATCTGTTAATGTCTTCTACCTGTGTCAGTCTGGTCTGTATGACTGGCCACTAGGATGACGCGAGGCTTACTCTTTGCGTTGCAGGACTTG
The DNA here is from genome assembly GCF_035083965.1 of Branchiostoma lanceolatum. NCBI lineage: Eukaryota > Metazoa > Chordata > Leptocardii > Amphioxiformes > Branchiostomatidae > Branchiostoma > Branchiostoma lanceolatum. Next base: position 15,966,858 of record NC_089733.1, read on the forward strand.
ATGAAACACAGCCACCAATGGACCTGTGGAGAATGGGTGAGTTGTTATCCAATGCAATTGATAAGCATTAGAAACGGCAAAATGCTTTTATTCAGCGTTACTAAACATAATCACCTCTCGCTTCTGTGTTTTCATGTCGTCCTTGATGCTGAACAGCACAATGAAGATGGTGTTCTCTACACCCATGAACATGCTGTGGGTTACCGCGTACTCCGACTGTCCAGCGAAGTCCCACACACTGACCTCCCCCACACCGGGAATGTTGGTTGTTCCCACGTTCACACCAGGGGTGGGTTCGTGTGGCTGGTTGTCTGGAGTCATTCGATCCCGGAAGAAGGCGGAGAAAGATCCCTATATGAAATATGTCGTAAGATTTATTTAGGACAGGAGTGAAATGTGTCTCCAAATTTACTTAAAAACGTAAATATGTCAAGAAAGGACACATGTTCATAACTGCCCTTCAGGGATGATGATGATGATGTCTGCTTGTTCATTATAAGGAAAGGTAAAGATTTATTTGTATACATGAACCTTCATCTGTTTGAGCTACTACCTTCCTACATAGTAACTTCGTGGACCTGCATAAAGATACATACAAATTGCTTTGTAGACTTGTCTCAATCAGAAAACATTAGGCTTTTTAAAAAAGTACAGAAATGCCTTCCAATAATTGCATTCCGTTTCTAACAACTGTGCTCTATTTCCACGCAGGATGTCTGAGGAGAGGGACCAGTAAATGGACTTTCCGATGCAACACATGGTCAAGCCATGCAAAACGATCCCGTTAAAACACATTTACATACATTTCAAACCTCAAATCTTTACCACTACTGCAAAGCTGGGTAGGTCAGGTTTCTTAAGGTGAAAAAAAGAACCACGCGGACGTCAATTCCGGTATCTTTAATAACGAGCTACAGTGACATTTGACGTGAGACCAGGATGTCACCCCCTATCCTAATGGATCAGTCCAACCAGTGTCGAAGCATTCAGAAAATTCGCTCAGGAAAAAATAATTTATTAAAAGAGTAAATAGAAAATAAAACGGGTATGCGCGGTGCATTCTACGGCGCAAGTCATTTGGTGGTCTCTTCCCTTACATCTGAGTTTCTGGTGGAAGCAGAATTCTAATAGAAACATCGTACCGCTTGAAGACTTTCCTTCAGAGTAGACTTGCCAGCTTCCTGTGGTCCACAGATGCACAGTTTGAACCTGTTGACTTTCACCCCACCGGACTGTTTCATCAGTTTGTGGTAGGAAACCTCAACAGCCACCTTGCTTGCCAGAATCTGTATGATCAACGTAGAAACCCGGCTTTTCTTATTTAGTAACTGTAGCTTTGTTGTCTCAAAACAAGTAGATATATCTTTCATACATAAATCAAACATCTACTGTAGACGTTATTGTAACTAGACCAACCTTTCCAACAATAAGCTGCCAGCTAGCCCCATCCCAAATAGATAAAGAAAAATCACCGATGATTCCAAATTATTGTTTTGTCCTGGAAACAATTCTTTTACATATAATCGTGTATCTGACTATCTTGACACAACATTGCGACAACAGTAATAGAGCGTCACGTGAATAGTGCACGTTTGTCCTTTTTACACGTGAAATCCACCACTTAGATACTTAATCGACGAAGGAAGCACACGTAAGTGGTTTTCAAAAACAGTTCAATATGCTACTGACAAACACAAAAGTCACAACAGAGAAAGAAGACAAGGCCCTCAACACCGTGATTAAGTCTTATTTCTATGAAAACTATTACTATACGAACAAGTTCAACATTTTCTCACCTTTAGGTAACGTCGGCGGCCTTCGTCATGCACATAGTAGTCCAGTGGTGCCTTCCCGTGCTGTGTAAGAGGAATTATAGAATGTAATTCAGCGCTCTATTTCAGTTCCTAATATTCTTCTTGGTTTGTCGTCATTGGAGACCACTATCAAATTTATGGCAAATACTTTGTGTCACGGGGCAACCCTCCCAAATTACAAGGCCTTGTACATGGAATGCTACACGTACGCTAACATGCAAAGCTATTCCCACCGAGTGCTATACAATATTGCTAGGATACTCTGTGTCTCTGTTTTTTTAGCTAAAGGGCACTTTTCCTGCTTGATATTGGTCACGGGAAACTGTGCAATGCATTTGATCTTTTAGGACGGTGGAATCTGTGTCATACATTTAAATTGCATGATTTTGCACTTCAAACTTCCAACGTAATCTAGATTGACACCCTTATTATATATATATATGGGCCCTAAAGCCAAAAGATAGGAGAATACTGTAAGAGTAGTATTTATTTCTTAACCAACATGAATTGCCCATTAATCCTAACTTACTACATGAGATGATTGTCTGTACTTACCTTGTCCTCCTGTTTCACATCGGCGCCATGTTGGATCAGCAGCTCCACCGTCTCAGTCTTCCCGTTCCTGCTGGCCAAATGGAGTGCGGTCCTGCCGCCCTGAGTGAACAGACGGAGAAACAATAAAGCTGCAAATCGATGGATTCAAACAGACCTTCAAGGACAGCAAGATAGAATTTTCATTTTAAGAGGAAAATTATTTTACAGGTGACAATCATATATCATGAGCAAATGTTACTTGTAAGAAAACATTGTGGCTATGAGTCATTATGAAACCTAACACTGAATTACTTTCTCATTAAAATAAAACATATGCATGTAGTTATAATGTTCAACTGGAACGGCACGACTACTTGACAAGGAACGTTGCTGTTAGAAAACTCAAAGTCACCTGTTCTGTGTTTGGTTTACTGCAACATGTACTTGACAAGTATACCGTCATGCGTGTTTTTCGTGATCCGAGATTAAGTGGATAAACCATTTACGATTGAGACGTTATTTAGATGCTACCTTCTCAACACGACGTCTTTACCACAATCACGGCCTATCACTACGTCACGATCTATCGTGGCAAATTGGACAAGACGGTCAAACTATAGGACAGGATTGTCTGTACTTACCTTGTCCTCCTGATTCACATCCGCGCCGTATTGGATCAGAAGCTCCACCGTCTCAGTCCACACGGTCGTGCTGGCCCAATGGAGTGCGGTCCTGCCAGTCTGAGGGAACAGACGGAGAAACAATAAAGGTGCTGCAAATCGGCGGATTTAAACAGACCTTCAAGTACGGCAAGATAGAATTTTCAGTCTAAGGAAATGCATATACAGTTGACAATCATATATCATGAGAAAATGTTACTTGTAAGAAAACATTATGGCTTTGAGTCATTGTAAAACCTACACTTCAACACGGAATTATTTTGTAGTTGAAATAAGACACATAGATGTAGTTATAATGTTCGACTGACCGGCACGACTACGACAAAATGATGTCTTAACAAGGAACATTGCCGTTAGGAAAGTCAAAGTCACCTGTACTGTGTTTGGTTTACTGCAACATGTACTTGACAAGTACACCAACATGCATGTTTTTAGTGATTCGAGATTAGGTGGATAAACCTTGTACGATTGAGACGTTATTTAGATGCCAACGTCTCAACACGACATCTGTACCACGATCATGGGTTATCACTACGTCACGATCTATCATGGTAAATTGGACATGATGGTCAAATCTCAGGACATGATTGTCTGTACTTACCCTGTCCCTCGCCTCCACCTCAGCACCATGTCGGATCAGTAGCTGCATCATCCAACTGTGTCCGATCATGCTGGCCCAATGGAGTGCGGTCCTGCCATCCTGAGTGAACAGACGGAGAAAAAAATGAAGCTGCTGCAAATCGGAGATATCAAACCGACCCTAAAAACACCACTCTAGAATTTTCGGTTTAAGAGAAAAATACTTTTATAGATGAGTTCCATCATGACAAAGTCCACCTTTAAGAAAACATTAGTAAGGCCCTCAATTGTAAAATCTTAACTTTAACACCAAATTCCTTTGTCATTGAAATAAAATATATAGTTTTTATTTTCAACTGAACCGGACGACTTCTGCACACATCTTCACACGTTAGTTTAGTTGACTGAAACCCCTTCTTGAGAATGCACACCTACTTTCATGTTTTAACTTAAGTCTAAAGTCTTAAGTTGTAGGATTGAGACGTTATTTAGATGCCAACTTCTCAACGAGACATCTGTACCACAATCGCATCTCATCACTACGTCACGATCTATCATGACCAGTTAGACGGAATGCCCAAATCATGATTGTCTGTACTTACCGAGTCCCTCGCCTCCACATCAGCGCCGTGTTGGATCAGCAGCTCCACCGTCTCAGTTTTCCCGTTCCTGCTGGCCGCATGGAGTGCGGTCCTGCCATCCTGAGCGGACAGACGGAGAAAAAACGAGGCTGCTGCAAATCGGAGATTTCAAACAGACCCTAAAAACATCACTATAGAATTTTCGGTCAAAGAGAAAAATACTTTTACAGATGAGTTCCATCATGACAAAGTCCACCTTTAAGAAAACATTAGTAAGGCCCTCAATTGTAAAATCTTAACTTTAACACCAAATTCCTTTGTCATTGAAATAAAATATATAGTTTTTATTTTCAACTGAACCGTACGACTTCTGCACACATCTTCACACGTTAGTTTAGTTGACTGAAACCCCTTCTTGAGAATGCACACCTACTTTCATGTTTTAACTTAAGTCTAAAGTCTTAAGTTGTAGGATTGAGACGTTATTTAGATGCCAACTTCTCAACGAGACATCTGTACCACAATCGCATCTCATCACTACGTCACGATCTATCATGACCAGTTAGACGGAATGCCCAAATCATGATTGTCTGTACTTACCGAGTCCCTCGCCTCCACATCAGCGCCGTGTTGGATCAGCAGCTCCACCGTCTCAGTTTTCCCGTTCCTGCTGGCCGCATGGAGTGCGGTCCTGCCATCCTGAGCGGACAGACGGAGAAAAAACGAGGCTGCTGCAAATCGGAGATTTCAAACAGACCCTAAAAACATCACTATAGAATTTTCGGTCAAAGAGAAAAATACTTTTACAGGTGAGTTCCATCATGACAAAGTCCACCTTTAAGAAAACATTAGTAAAGTCCTCAATTGTAAAATCTTAACTTTAACACCAAATTCCTTTGTCACTGAAATAAGATATATAGTTTTTAGTTTCAACTGAACTGTACGACTTCTGCACACTTCTTCACACGTTGGTTTTAGTTTATTGAAACCCCTTCCTGAGAATGCACACCTACTTTCATGTTTCAACAAAACTCTAAAGTCTTCACTTGTACGACTGAGACGTGATTAACGCGACATCTGTACCACAATCGCAGCTCATCACTACGTCACGATCTATCATGACCAGTTCGACGAAATGCCCGAATCTCAGTACATGATTGTCTGTACTGACCTTGTCCCTCGCCTCCACATCAGCGCCGTGTTGTATCAGCAGCTCCACCGTCTCAGTTTTCCCGTTCATGCTGGCCACATGGAGTGCGGTCATGCCAGTCTGAGTGAAAAGCCGGAGAAACAATAAAGCTGCTGCCAATCGGCGGATTCAAACAGACTTTCAAGTACAGCAAGATAGAATTTTCAGTTTAAGGAAAATGTGCTTGTTGTTGTTGTACGTGATCCGAAATTAAGTGGATAAACCCTGCTGCAAATCGGAGATATCAAACAGACCCTAAAAACATCAATATAGAATTTTCGGTCTAAGAGAAAAACACTTTTACAGATGAGTTCCATCATGACAAAGCTAACCTTTAAGAAAACATTAGTAAGGCCCTCAATTGTAAAATCTTAACTTTAACACCAAATTCCTTTGTCATTGAAATAAAATGTATAGTTTTTATTTTCAACTGAACCGTACGACTTCTGCACACTTCTTCACACGTTAGTTTAGTTTACTGAAACTCCTTCTTGAGAATGCACACCTACTTTCATGTTTCAACAAACTCTAAGGCTTAACTTGTACGACTGAGGCGTGATTTAGATGTCAACGTTTCAACGCGACAGCTCTACCACAATCGCAGCTTATCACTACGTCACGATCTATCAGGAACGGTTAGACGAAGTGCCCAAATATCAGGACATAACTGTCTGTACTTACCTTGTCCCTCGCATTCATATCAGCGCGATGTTGGATCAGAAGCTTCACCATCTCAGTGGTCCCGTTCACGCTGGCCCAATGGAGTGCGGTCCTGCTATCCTGAGTGAACAGGCGGAGAAATAAACGAGGCTTCACTCGAGAGGAGTTCAAACATACCTCTGAGTCAACAAATTTGATTTTAGATGCACATGTAAATATAGATTATATCTCTATCCCTCTCTCTATATGTAATCTACATATATATACATATAATCTCTCTCTCTCTCTCTCTCTCTCTCTCTCTCAGAATTTGGCAATTAAGCAATACTAACCTACAACTAATGCCACTGACTTTTCGCAAGCCGAATTGATTTTGATACAATTGGTAATTGCAATATTGTCATCAAACTATGGAAGTGTCTTTATACCATATAAAGTTATCATATTATCATTTCTATTCATTTGCCCTGTACACACACGTTTGGTCACTGCAAGTGCATGCCATATACAGAGGCACTTAGAAGAAGTAGGAGATACAGATCTAGAAACACTGCTTTTGTCAGCATACCCATTGGAACGTTAACTGGAATTGAAAAATCTCATGGCGGCGCGAATTACCCGCTTTCCGAAAGAAAGTGATGCCAGCGTACAAACCTGCGTACAAAACGTAGACGCAGTACAGCTGGTATGACATAGCCTATCTTCTAAAACCAAAACGTTCATAAGTCGCAGTTACCAAAGACCCCGGCAAACTCTGATTGACGTCCCTCCCGGCCTGAGGACCCCTCCTCACGGTCTGCACGTCTCCCCTCCGCACAGCCCTCTTAAACTCGTCCTCGTCCATGGCAGGTCGTTACTCTGGACACCTGTTGTTAAAAGTGTTGAATACTTTTGATGCTGATATCTGTGCTCATTTCACAAACACTGAAAAGCTTTAGTTCTCTGATCCATCTGTGATGAGTTATTTACCTTTGTACCCCCTTCCAAAGTACACGATGTTGTCTTTACTGACTACTGTAGTGAATGTGAACTTTGACACATCATGCGCATGATTACCCCGATCGTCCAGACAAACTTGGCGATTTTTGGTCAATACCGACTTTTCATCAGGTAGATGAAGTGAACAATAGGCTCATATCGTGTCTGCGGGAGCAAGGAGGTTAATCCTTGGCGGGAGTAATAATCAATAAAAAAGAACTATAAGAAACGTGCTTTCGTCAGTGTCCACTACACTACCTGAGTAAAAACATCCCTGGCTGGATTTAAGTTCTCCTTCTCCTTATTTCGGTTTATTTCTATAGACTATTCAGCACCATGAGAATTCTTTGGTAAATCTTAGAATTCATGTACACTCGCTAAACTAAACTCCCTGCCCCGAAAGGCGCCGTTTACACATTAGCTGTCCTAACACCATTTCCAACGCTGTCACTAAAGCCCCTGTCACACTTGTGCGTATATACAAGCCCGCATGAGTTGCGTATTAACATCATTTTGGTTTAGGCTAAGTTTGCAGCCGAAGAATTAATTTCTTTGATTTGATAACTAGACTGCTCAAAGGTGGGTCAAAGTAGAAAACAACTTCCTCCACGCAAAATTTACTTAAACCAAAAAAAATGTTACTGCGGAACTCATGCGCACTTGAATATACGCACAAGTGTGACAGGGCCCTAAAGGTCCGTTCACATTCGTCCTACGATCACACTTAATTTGTGGTAGGAGTTTCAGCTATGGTGTAACAGGATCCGATTTTCGATAGGGATCTATATGGCAACCCTTGCCGTTACCGTATTCTGTGATTTACACGACCCATATACGATTGTTTCAACACTCAATCCGTTGTAATAGATCTATGCCACGACGAATGTGACCTTAAAACAAATTTAAACGCAACTGGCACATCATAATCGACTGTCTACAGCTATTGAGAAAAAGTGTCGAATATGGTTAATGTTTTACTTAGATTCAAATCTTAAAGGAGTTATTTGTGGTTACAATAGAGACGTGTCAATACTTGCAAGAATATTGCACAGAGTATACTATCCAACAAAGATTTCACTCTGATAATGGAAACAATAAACGTACCTGCACCCGAAGAAAAACATTACGAATTCTAACGTCCAGCCTGTTACGACCTTCCCCAAAATGGCGGTCTCGTACGGGTGCACGAGACAAGTTAATGAGTAATCAACGGCAGCGTCAACTGAGGGCGACAGGTAAAAGTTCACATCGGAGTTCTTCGCCATCGAGTCCAAGTTAGAACATCGTAAATAGGAAATAGGCGGAGGAGGCTTGTGGAGGATCTATTTATGGTGCCCCAACGACCCTAAAGAGGTCAAGGGATAGGTGAGGTGAGGGTTGCATATGAAGAGCATTTTTAGAGTCCAACCTTCAGTTTTCATCATTGATGATCCACTGCGAATGCACTATTTAAGCATTTAACGTTATATGTTCCTGGGAGACCAATAACGTTACGTTCTGTAGTTGCCTGATGCCAGCTAGCATTCCATGATGAAGGCATTATATGATTATAACTAACTTGGGACACAGAGTCTGAAGGTAAAGCTATAAGTAGGAGGATGCCAATTTTCTAAGACATCTCGAGATCTATCACAAGTCAGGGCAAAAACGGTTTAAGATATCACCATAGGACTTTTACCACACAATCGGAGGACTTGGAACGCCCAGCTGCGACTTGAGTCCGAGGCGACGTACATCTTCTGTTTTATCAAGGACATTATAGGGACACGGCGTCCTTGGTTTTATCAAGGAGATTAAAGAGAGACCTCCTTGGTTTTCTCAGGGTCCCGACAGCACTTTATACTGAATTAAGAACTTCGGAACACCGCTAGGTATTACCGGCTGAAACCAAGGAAAGCAAAATTTGGTTCCCTCGCTGAAATTACTGGAAATAGAAATAGTCGCCGACGCCTTACGGAAAAGAGCATGCAAACCCTTCTCTCATGAGCTCGTTGGAAAAAGCAGATGGCCTGCCGTGAAATGGCCCCGCCCCTTCTGCGTCCCCAAAAAAGTTACAGTTCATAAAGTAGAGTAAGAGTAGAATCATTCAGCCAAGCCCAACGTGCCTAACGTTAATCATTAAAAGAGTATAGTACAAAACTAGAGTTCCACGACCTCATACCTTCGCCAAATAATTTTAACCTTTATGACTGATGTATTAGGAGTGTTTCTCATCAATTATCATACCAGTTGATTGTCTTAAAATATAACATGTCCAAAGGTATGAGCTTAACAAATTATGAGCTCAACAAAGAAGGTTATGCTAATATTTTTCATTAATTATGCAAATGAGGCCCTTATTAGCATAATTTGATTCAACGATGTTTACATTCACATAACGTCCAGATGCCAAAAAAAAGTATTGAATGTATGAAATTGCCGTCATTTGCCAGTGTGGAATAATAGAAGTTACTCATTAAGTATGCAAATTAGCCCACATTAGCATATTTTCTATCTATAAACATTTCTCCCTTCCTCAGTTACAATTTAAATAGTCATATCATGGAACAAAGCGGATTTTTAAAGTTGCCTCATTAATTATGCAAATGAGAATCTGATTTGCATAATTATTGTCCAATCATACTAAGCATCACACAAGCTATCTACATACCAAAAATAATGACCATCCATCAAGCCCATCTTGTAATAGTACTTCCTCATTAATTATGCAAATGAGGTCTTCATTTGCAAAGTTCATATCACTTAATATTTCTCTCTTCCTCAGTTACATATGTCACATGTTTGAGAGTCCTATCATGGAATTTGGCGGATGTATAAACTTTTCTCATTAATTATGCAAATAAGATACTGATTTGCAAAAGAGGTGTCTAATCATGTACATCATCACTCAAGCTATCTACCTACCAGAAATCATTACCAGCCATCAAGCCCTTCTTGAGTTATTCCCTTTCAAAGTCAGACGCAAAACCTGCTCCTGCAGTTCCAAAAAAGCCGCTAGGGGGCCCAAACCCACACCACTTACTCTCTGTCCCAAGATCTATCTACCACTCAAAAATAAGTTCCATAGCATGTCCAGAACACGAGATATCAAACCAGGAAGTTCCGCTGCAGTGCCGTAAGAAGCCGCTAGGGGGCCCAAAATCTCATCGTTTTTAGGTCTCATCAAAACCTACCAACATACCAAATACCAAGACAATCCATCAAGGCGTTCTTGAGTTATTCTGTGCCACTACAAACAGACAAACAAACAGACAAACGCTACCCTCTGCATAACCTTCTCGGCGAAGGTAAAAATAATCTTTGGCCTGCCATGTACTGTTAGGCTGCACCAAGTAATTTTTATGGATGACGTCCGCGCGCGCATTGATTTTGGTCTGTTCCCAGAAAAACAAGAATTTCCGCTTCCTGTAACTATGCCCAAATCGTAAGATTAACGTAAAACTCGTCACGCGAAATGCATAGATAAACACATGTGCCGTATAACGGTGGTGTATATGTGCATCACGGTCAAAATACCAGTAGTAGTACTAGTAAGCAAGATGGCGTCGAATTCCACAGAGCATGTGGGTTCGGACGCTAAATATGTGAGCATAAAAGTGAAAAAGGCCGGCAACGTTGTTGTTGATTGGTGCGCTCTCGATGTCGGTCAGAGAGCGCAACTGTACGAGAGACTTGTAGCGGCGAGTGAGTTTCGGCCATACAATTTTAAGCAAGTATTGTCAAGATCGGCTACAGTGCATTTCTTCTGCAATGACGAGATGATCGGGAGAGGCATTGAAGTTTACTCCGGCCTGCAGGTGGGGCAGGCAACCAAGCAGTTCGGGTGTTTCATCCGCATGGAGGTCGACAAGACAGCTACCACAACTGAAGCTCCTAGGCCCAAGTCTGTTTTTGAGGTATGAAAAGTTCCGTTCTTTAGTCTGTTTTGGATCAAGTACCATGTACGAAAAACAAATAATCGGGGAAGGGGGAGTGTAAGATGAATGTATTCATGTATTCTGCATGGATAATGATCATTTATTCGTTTCTGGTTATTTATACTTGTTGGGGAAATACGTGCTTTTTTTATTTCATCATTTTTGGTCCATAATTTGGCTCTTGAATAATTGCTATTATTCATTAGGATTTCTAAAGCATATGTAGAAATGTAATAATGCATGCGAAGAGTTAATCACCAACTAATTTTGCCTTTTTAATATAACGTTACATGTACTATATGTTTCTGCAGGCCTGCAAAATCAATGGGATATGGAACGAAACAGGACAGGACAACAACTGCTGTTCAACTTCAACTGATTTATTCAAATCATTGCTGTTTTCATGATGAATAAAAGAATTGTTAGTTGTTACAATGTGTTCTCTCATTCAATTTGTGTCGTCGACTATTATGTTTCAAATCTAGACATCTTGTTTTTTTCGGCCCTTCTTGTTTTTTTTCGCGCTCTCGCATTAGATTTAGGGTCTCCAAAGGACGTCATCCATAAAAATTACTTGGTGCAGCCTTAGTCTTAGTGGGATTCCCAGGGATTCCAGAGTTTTGGTGACGATATGGCACTTCCGGCGCGTTACCAGATTTCAACTCCGACCCGGAAACAGATAACGTTCGTAGCTCCTTGCGGACGACGTTTTGTTGGTTGGTTTCTTCTTTGGGTTCTTGCTCGGATGTAGAAGAAAAGTACCAAGGCAAAGTTTCCTCCAAGGTGAAAGCTCCAGGTCTAGAAGAGGTAACGTTAGGCGTTTGTACATAAAACTTGTTTGGTCAGAATATTTGCATATGGCCAACGGAGTAATAACGCCGAGTGGTGGGGGAGGGGGGCAAAGCATGGATTCCTAAAGCACTATAGCAGGCTTACGAGTTAGGCTTTTGGGGGCTTATTATGCTGTTTTCTGATTGTAGAGTACTTCTAGGCTTTACACATTTTCTTTTAAATTATTAACGTTGGGTAACATAAATTCGTGGGGTACTTAAATTCGGGATTTTTCGAAAACGGGGTATTTAGGGATATGTGCTAGATGCAACATCAGTAATACCGCTAGAAATGCAAACTTGATAGACTAACGCATTCAGAACACTGTCTGAAAAGCTTCGATAACCATGCATTAGAAGTTGGCGACGTCAAAAACTCTCCGTCCCTTATTGACAGAGTCTGGGGGCTTCGTGGGAGACTCACACTGCACGGTTGTTCGCTGGTTTATAAGACAAATGTCACATCTCCTGCCTGCTAAACACAATTATTTACAAGACAACTTATTACAATCTCTTTTGCTAACCTGCAACTGGATTCTAAGTGTGATCAATCATCAAAACTCCTCTTTGTTGCTACAACCTACGGCACGTGTATTTTCCCGCCGCCAAATTGTTACCCAGAATCATGTCGTCAAGCAGACGACAAAAGGTTTGTGGGGAACACTTTTTTGTCTAAATGCAGCGTGTGATAGTGGACTGAGGAAGATATTTTCCTCAAAGTTTGCTCCTAACACAACAAGGAACACATGGACATAGTAGTATTACCATTGCTACGGCATCCAGCTAACTTTCCATAAATAATGTAACGTTACACGTTGCCCGATGATGACGATGGGCCGACTTTGAGTGAAGTTCTACCGACTCAACACACGGGTTGTTCCCGAACTGGCCTGATGTGTGCGGTACGGCCATTTTTTCGTGTATTTTTTTTTACTTGGACACGTCTATATCCATAGCACTCTCCTCAAGCCAAGGATGGAACGAATAGCTGCTGTATAAAATGTGATTAGCGGTGGGTAAGATATTCAAGACGAATCTTCTCTCCCGAATTAATGTGCCCCCCTGTCCGACAGCACCGTCATTGTGCGTGCGGCGGACGGTAGTTTCAAGTTGAAATATTATGGTGTCAGCACGACTAGAGACAAAATCTACCATATATATGATTAGTGCAAAGATAGTACATGATACTGACAGAATTATAGAAAAAAAGGATGGTTTATTGTTCTGCTAGATTGATTTCAGTCAACCATTATCGGAAAAATCCCGAATTTATGTTACCCAACGTTAGCCGGCTACACATATGACGTTATACACACATGGACACACACTGACAAATGGACACACACACACACATACATGCACACACACAGATGGATACACACACTTAAACACACAGACTCATGATGTTTGTGATTCCAGGTCAGCATGAGCACTAGTGGAGAGGATCGAGACTGCCGCCTGGGTGCCTCCAGAACCCGCTATCTGCAGCAGCTCGCCTCCACCTGTATGGACACATGCCCACAGCTCGCCAGGTTCCTGCTGTAAGTATGGTAGTGAATGAACAAATGAATGGTCTATTCGATTAAAATACATCGCAGCCCTTGGAGCTGAATTGCGTATCTCATAACAATTAAGATTGGTCAATGTGGGAGGTTTGTTAGAAGAGATTTTACTGAACATTTTGCGACCCTACCATTAAACCAACACCCCTCCCCCTCTCCTGCAGGCATACTGCAGATTCTGACAGTGAGGGAAACCACACAGCTCAGGGTAAGGAGACATCAACTTTCCTTTTTACCTTCGCGACGAATGGTTTCGTCGAGAAGGTTATTCGACGGTGCTTGTCTGTGTGTCTGTTAGTGAACAGAATAAGTCGAGAACGCCTGGATGGTTTGTTGTCGTAGTTGGTGTGTCGGTGTGTATGTGGGACATCTCAAGATGATTAGATTTTGGGCGAAGTGTTTTGCATAATTAACGAGAAAAGTGTAAAAATGTGTTCAATTGTATGCTTTACTATGCGTTCTGGTTGCGACGTGTGGGCTGTATTGTTTCAGGGCCCTGGGGATATTGATACGGGTAGATCGGGGGCAAAGTTGGTCATGAGGGGTCATGAGGGGTCATGAGGCAGGCAGGAAACGTCAGTCACATGTACTGCCAGGGACAAATTGGCTATCAGCCAGCTGTAGGGCAGATACAAGAGATAGGCTTGCCCATATAGGCAGTAATGCTTTAAAGCACTAAAACAAGGGCTCAGAAAAGGATTCACCTTAATTGCAAGCCCCAAAAATTCTTATGCACCAGAAAGCCACATCTGTCTACTTTAGAATCATGCAAAGAAAATAGACAGTTGACCAGCTCGTTCTCTCGTAACAGCTGACAGACGAAAACAATCGTCAACTTTGACCTACTCCCAGCCTGGAAGAGTCCACTTGGGGCATGTGAAACCAAACCACAAAGATATCTCCTTACACCAATTAAAAGACTGAAACATACAAATTTTGACCAAAGTTGGATATACACGGCCTTATATGAGTAAGAACAGTCATTAATGCAGTGCCACAGCATGGGAATACCGAGCATGTCTGTGTGTCTGTTAGTGAACACGATAAGTCGAGAATTCTTGGAAGGATTGTCTTGGTATTTGGTTTGTTGGTAGGTCTCGATGAAACCTGAAAATGATTAGATTTTGGGCCCCCTATCGGCTTGTTACGGTACTGCAGCGGAACTTCATGTTATGATATCTCGTGTTGTGGACATGCTATGGAACTGATTTTTGAGTGGTAGATAGCTCGTTGGGCAGAGAGTAAGTGGTATAGGTTTGGGCCCCCTAGCAACTTTTTTGGAACTGCAGGGGTAGGTTTTGCTTCAGACTTTGAAAGGGAATAACTCAAGAAGGGCTTGATGGAAGGTCATGATTTTTTGCATGTACATAGCTTGAGCGATGATGTACATGATTGGATACTTATTATGCAAATCAGTAACTAATTTGCATAATTAATGAGGAAAGTTTATACATTCATCAATTTCCATGATAGGACTCGCAAACATGTGACATATGTAACTGAGGAACAGAGAAATATTAATAGATATCAGCTATGCAAATGAGAACCTCATTTTAATAATTAATGAGAAAATAATATAACTCGAGATGGGCTTGATGGATGGTCATGATTTTTGTTATGTAGATAGCTTATGTGATGCTTTGTATGATTGGATGATAATTATGCAAATCAGATTATAATTAATGAGGCAATTTTAAAAACCTGCTGTGTTCCATGATATGACTATTCAAATATGTGACATTTGTAACTGAGGAAGAGAGGAATGTCAATAGATAGAAATTATGCAAATGTAGGCCTAATTTGCATAATTCATGAGAAACTACTATCATTCCATACTAGTAAATAACGGCAATTTCATACTTGTTGCATTTAGAAGTTGTGTGAATGTGAACACCATTGAATCAAATTATGCTAATAAGGAGCTTATTTGCATTATTGATGAAAAATGTTAGCATAACCTTCTTTGTTAAGCTCATAATCATAACAAGGAGGTTTGGACAACTTATGTTATTTGGGCGAGGAGGATCAACTGGTATGATTTTTGATTGATGAAAAACACTCCTAATACGTCAGTCATAAAGGTCAAAATCATTTCGCGAAGGTATGAGGTCGTAGAACTCTTGTTTGTTCTCATGTGAATGTAAAAAAACGTCACAAAGGACCTTCATGTGGTCAGATTGTGGATATGGTTCTTACTTCATGACACTGAACATGCTTTTTCAAATCCAATGTATTAGTACTGTGCTGTATTAGTATTGTTTCAACTGCGAATTTTAAAACACAGGGAAAGCTTCCTTTTCCCTCCTAATGCAAATAAACCAACCATGAAAGTACATGAATTTTAATACTATGATCAGATAATCCGGCATCAATTTTTAATTGTTCTAGTTTAACTGTATATTTATAAACTTTCTGATCTGTTCACACTTTAGCTATGCCGAGCCACATGACCTGTCAGTCATGTGGAAACTTGTTGTTGCCTGGCAACCACACCGTGAGGTTACGACCTAAAAGGAAGATGACCTCAGCTGTTCGACGTGTCATGTCAAAGGTCAGCGAGGGTCAGATGGCATCGGCGGCAGAGGTCAAGCTACTCAAGAAATACCAAGAAAGGAAAAACCACATGGTGAGATACCACATGTTTTACGCTGTGACTTTTTTACTGTGAATTTATTACGCTGCGAATATGCGTTTCCAAGGTATGACTTCTGTACCTCGGAAATGTTTCAAATGTGAACTTAGAATACCTTCTTTCCCCTTCTGCCGTAAAATCAAGTCGCAGTTGAAACATTTCCGAGGTACAGAAGTCATACAGTGCTTTCCTGGGTTTTCAGGTTGTTCAGTGTTCTGTCTGTCAGGGTAAGGCGGTCATCCCAGCAGCCACCAGGAAACATGTCGTCATGGCAACATCAGGGTCACAAGAAAGTCCAGCAGGTGAGAAAGATGGCCACCAAGGTTGGCTCAAACTTACCTTATTTTATTTCAACTTCAACTTCAAGTTTGCCCCCAGATAACCCCGTCAGGAGCAAAGTAAGGGGGGGGGGGTCCGGAAAGTCTCAACTGTGGGGAATAACACGACAGGGCCAGGCAGGGTGTTCCACTCAGCTGCAGGAGCTGTATGTGGAAAAAACGAAAATCTGTATGTGTCTGTACGAGCGTAGATGGTCTGGTATTAAAGTTGGTGGCATCCCCGGGTGCGCCCCTGGGCAGCTTTGAGTAAGTTGTCAGTCTCAATGTTAATATTTGTTCCAAGCTGCAAGAAGGCAATATCTGTGGAAGCCCAACTAGCTTGTTAATGTTGCTGTTGTCAAGGGCTAACTTAAACATAAACAACCCCACATCTATAACAATACAACAAAAAACACTCCCTGGTCTTGTTACTGTTGCAGGAACTCCAGTGGTCTCCAGGAGAATCGCCAAGGCAACCCGAAGGCTTGTGTCGACTCCTCAATCCTGCAGGTCTGTCTGTGTGCCATATTTAGTGTTACCTGTCTATGTGCTATATTTGGTATGACCTGCCTGTGTGTGTGCCATATTTGGTGTCACCTGCCTGTCTTTGTGCAATATTTGGTGTGACCTGTTTTCCATATTTGGTCATAGGAAGAAAAGTAATGATAAGATCTGAGGAACCTGTGTTCAAGGCGTCAAATATATGTTTCTTAAATCTTAGATAAGTCTTCCCTGTCTTTTTCCTAGTTCTCCATTTCTGAGCACCCCAGACAGTATGAAGGTTACAGGTTCGAGTCCCGGCACTCCTGGCTCAAGTCTGAGGGTTGGGAGTTCGAGTCCGGGCTCCTCCGGCAAGAAAGGAAAGCAGCAGAGACAGAGACACGCCCAGCTGAGACACATGCTATCCCAGCAGTCTCTGGGGGACACCAGCACCTCTCTCTCTGACTTTCTCCAGTCTTTATGACACTTATTTTATAATATAATAATTCTACATGGATACATTGTAACTCAAAGATTGGGTATCAAGAAGGCCAGGAAGTAAAGACCTTAAGAGTGGTTAGAAATATATTTCCATCCTGGATTTTATTGAATTCCTTTGGAACCACCAGAGGCTATTCTAGAGGCAAATACCTTCACGACCAAGGCATTCCAATCTGTTGGAAAATGATATGTTTGTATTCCGGGTATAAAGTAAATTATGTTTGATTGTTTGTTTTAACCTTATTTATTTAAAATAAGCTCATATATATATATATATTGGGCGATATAATTATTAGTACTAATTATTAGTACTAATTAGTAATGAACAAAAAATATGCCAAATGATGATGTTAAAGACAATGAACTGATTAAAGACTAATTGAATACATGTAGTTGTAAATTATACATGTAAGCTGCATTGTAGGACAATACAAGACCAGACCAGACCGTTGTACACCTAATGCCACTGAATACATTTTAAAGAATAAAATGGATTTTGAATCTTTATCATATATTCATGCCATGGAGATAAACACAAAGATTGAGCAAAACACGTTAACAATAGATGATTGAGGAATAAATAAGCACTTAAAAATACCCAAACTCTTAACTGTATCATAATTATGCTCTTTCTCTCTCCAATTTCCCCTCTCTAAACAGAATGTTTGTGAATAGCCAGTGACGTTTGATATTGTTCGCATGGCCCATGAGATTCACAATCAGTAAGAGTGCAAAATGTACACCGCTCCTCCTTTCATATCTGTCAGAACGATTTTGCCATTGGGTAGGACCGCAACATCGGCGGGCTTGACCAGTCCGTGCTCTCGGGTCACGATCGTCTTCGCGAAGTTTCCCGAAGAGTCGAACACCAGCACTCGGCTGTTTCCGTGATCGACGACGACGAAGTTGTCCAGGTGGTCGACGGCGACGCCGCACGGATATTGGAGCTGCCCCGCACGGCTTCCCTGGGTTCCTATCTTCAGTTGTAACTTGTAATCTGGCGGGAAATGAAGAAGCATGAAGTTTCCCTTAAAGACAGCAGAGATAAAATCTTAATGTGATAGAGGTCTACGCATGGAGAAGTCCTAAATACTACATTTTGTTTTTTCAGTGGGACAATCTTTAAGTTGCATTGGTTCCTGCTTTTTTTTATTCAACTCTTTTTGATACCAGGAAAATTCAAATTTGACGTGCAAAAGAGATGGTTGGTAACAGAGTTCGAAATCCTTTTTTTAAGTCAGTTAAGTCAGGGCAACCAAAGCCAAAGTTTCAGGTTGCCCTAGTTCCAATTACCCCAATTTCTGCATATCAATAGTGAAATTCATTTCTAAGGCAGGAGTCTAAAAGTACATGTACTTAAATACACACTGATTATACAAATTAGATCACGTGACTGACCTGAATCCATGACCTTGACGCAGTGGTTGCTGAGATCGGACACGAGAATCCGCCCGGAGATGTCCGAAGACACGAAGTAGGGCGATCGGAAACGCTCGTCGAGCCGACTGTGCGGCGAGCCGACTTTCCGAACCAGCGTCATATCCGGTCCGTAGACGCATATCCGGTCCCCCGGGGGGTCCGTGACGTAGATGCTCCCGTCTTTCGGAGACACCGCAATGCCCATTGGGAAGGTGAATGTCCCGAAGCTCTGTAGCAGTGTCCCGTTGGTGTCGAAGACGTCGACTTTGCGTCGCGCGGAATTTGTCAGGAGTAGGCGACCTTCTTGGTCTACAGCAACCTGAAAAGGAAAACAGGAGAAACAGTGATCAGATCCTCCTTCGGAGGCGACGTTAAGGGAGGCTAAACTTAAAAGATCTTAAAATTACGTCAACTTGGCGTCGCGCGGAGTTGGACCAGCAGCAGGCGACCTTCTAGGTCTACGGTAATCTGAACAGGAAAACAAGAGGCACAGCGATTAGATCCTCCTTGTGGGGACGTATGCATTGGGTATGGGGGAGCCTCCACATTAAAGAACCCAACACACTTATCGATAAGTGCAGAGTGGTCCGGTGTGCTTGGCTGAAATTTGGGCTCATTATATACACTCTCTCACTCAAAAATAGTGAGGAATATTGTATTTCTATTCAGCGCTGACCACGCATTTTTAATAAAAAAAAGCTTCTTAAATCCTTCCATTCACACTTTTATCCTTTGTCTTGCTCCTTATCTACATCCATCTGCGTACACATAACATGCATTCTACCCGCCAACCCTGTCGACATACACAGTCGAGATGCCGTATCTTAGTGCACTGGCACAGACGACGTTTAGCGATTCAATAGAGTATTGCAACGGGAAAGTCCATCCCTATAAACCCCACCTAGATAAGTACAAAACTGAAAAGGTAAGAAATACCTGGTGACAACCCGGAGCATCAAAGGTCCGAATGAAGGCTCCTGATTGGTCGAAGATGTGAACCACCGTGGATTCAAACTTTGACTGTTCTCCTCTCTGGTCTACCACAGCTATGAGTCCGTCACGTGACACTGCCACGCCGTACGGTTGGTTGAATTTGACTCTGTCGTCTGAAAAAAGGAAGAAAAATTGGTGTTTGACCGAAAGTTTGGTACAGGCAAAAATGTTCTTTTCTCATATATAATAAACATTATTGTCAATTGCAAGTACATCTATGACAATAAGAAACCTGCGCGTAGTTTGTAAATACAGTATAACATTGCAGCAACTTCTAAGGCTTTTTGCTTTCTAAGCCATGAACAATATTTCAATTCCTTGAGGTTAAGTGAGAACAATCAACAACGATGTACCTGATATCTTAGTCATTGTGTTCGGCATGTTGAGAGGTGTAGGAGCATCGCTAGAGGTCGCTGCTGACTGAGTGGGTCCCGTCGCTGTGTCCTGTCGCTGGGTCGGCCTGGCAGGTTCGCTCATTTGCCGTCTCATACTTGGAACATACTTGACTCGCTCACTTCGTGTTTCATCGAAAGAGAAGCCACCGATTCTGTGATCGGGAACCCAGAATCCTTTCGCCCGAATGTCGCCGCTGTAGCTAACTGAGGCGGGGCGGGCTCTTATACTCTCAACCCGCTTGGGACTTTCTGTACTAGACGACGAAGACCGCCTCGAATCGTTGGATCGTTCTGAACCCTTCCTTCGTACTCCTGTGTCTGATGAACTAAATCTTGACCAGTTATCCACAACTCTAAATGAAACTTCGCCTGTGTCACTTGTTCGTCTGCTGGCCGCTGTATTTTGACTGTCATATTCTTCCCGCTTAACGTCATTGCCGCGAAGTTCTACCTTTTCCCAGTCATCCTTTAGTGAAGAGCGTGTTTCGTGGCCGTTCTGAATATCATTATTGCCGTCAGGGGAAACTGATTCAAATTTAAAAGTATGTTCTTCCACGTGTGCGACGTCGTCTTCGGACGACTGTGTTTTGATCTGAGGGCTGTCTATTCCGTCGTTTGGTCGCTTACCAACTATGATTCCATCAAAATATCCTACAAGAGGATCCGAACCGACGTCCGTAGGAACAAACGTTGCCTGAAATTCCGGCGGATTTTTGACAGGCCTGTTCATGGTCTCGTACATGATTTTCAGCTTCTCTGAGATCTCTCCGTGCCGGTTGACGTCCACTAACCCGCCTCGAGCCAGCTCCCTCTCCGCCTCAACGTCAAACGTCAGCAGGGTTTCCACCGTGCTTTCCAACTCCTTCTTTCTCTGGGTCATTTCAGAAACGTGCTTTTCATACAGAGAGTCCAGCTCTTGCTGAAGAGTTTCTCCCTCTAGTGTGATAGCTTGTATGCGTTCGTGCACAAGCGCTTCGATGTGGCGTTCCATGGCGTGTTTCTGCGGAAGGATCTCCGAGATAGAGCCGCGCACTGCCTGTAGACTGGTCACGGCTGTAGCAGACCTCTGCCGCTGGTCGGACAGCGCGGTACCGACCCGTTCCTTCATCCTCTCTATCTGCTCGTCTATGTGACACACCTTGTGTGAGTTGTGGTTCCCCCTGGGACACTCCCGGCACAGCGGCTTCTCACACGTCTGGCAGTAGAACCTGTGGAGGACACGTTCAAAATATACTTCTGCCTTCTTCTTTTAAGCCTTAAAAGCTTTAGAAGCAAACATATCACAAAGCAATGTTAATCCTTGTATCAAACGTACGTGGCTTGTAAATACATATATACAAATAACAAATACTTTTTTGCCTGGCAACTCCTAGGTTTAACCATCCAAGATGGCGGACAGTGCTAACGTCACAGTCACGTGAGTGCAATGTCTTGCACCCACGTGACAGTACCTACGTCATAGTCACTTGATTGAAAATGAAGTAGATGTAAACATGTCTGAACCTTATGGCCTGTCGCTGATGAGTCAAACATTCGTTGATGACGAAGGGCGTGACGTAGGGCTCCTCTATGGTCCTGATCTTGAAGGACAGTCTGCTGAGGAACACGTCCTCAGGAAACCCGGACACCCCGCTGGCGGGGACGTCGGCCTCATGGCGGCAGGTCGGACAGGGAAACGTCAGGTAGCTCCCGGCACACCTGGCGACGCACGTCTCACAGAAGGTGTGGTGGCAGGGCAGGGTGCGCGGCTTGACGTAAGGACGTCGGCACAGCGGACAGGTGAGGAGGTCCGTCTGGATCTGGAGCCGGATGTCCTGGCCGGGGTCCATCGTTCTTCACCTATTATAAACGAGGCACAACAGTTCGTTATACTTATGGTGTAGTGTTTACATTAGCCGCACTGAGGCGCTTTTCGTCTACAGTGACAATCATTTTCCCTCAATGAGCTTCGTTGTCAATAACGAGTGGAAACAGACATTCACGTATTGTACGTGACGTTAGATCAGTTCTCTCAAATAACTCGTTTAGCACGTTGTTGAATAGGTTTGCTTTCTAGAGTACTGCCCCCTACAAGAAATATGAAATGAAATGAAACATTATATATATTGTATAGATATGATTGAACAGGAAAAATTGTCGTCACGCCGTCGTAGGACTGTTCTATATGCTATATACTACAAATTTGTCGAAACATCGTACGATTTATCTAAGACAACTTTGGCTTATATTCTTACGACAGTCGTGCAACATTATGTGCACGTGACCGCAAGAACTCTCAATCCCACATATTTCAAACCTATAGCGTACTCCACTATTATAAACATCCTGGGGCAAAAATTATACAACCTCTTTGAAATGGGCTTTAGAAACATACGAGCACTGTGAGCAGAATGCCAAACAAATAGAGGGATTACTTTACATTCGACCGGTACATTCCGTCACATTCTATAGGTGGTTCTGACACAACGCTAAGGATTAAGTCAACGCCCTCCTATAAGCATCTAAGAACACATTAATGTATGTAGTATATAGCGTGTAGCGTCTTATAATACGAAGATACACACTCGTACAGTAACAATAACCCAAGGATCGTTGATAGAAGGAGTAACGTTAAGGTATACAATAAGTAGAAGGTGAGTTTTGAGTACCTGTTGCTGATATGGACACGTGGGGAGGGCAGGGTTATGGGCGCGCCCAGAAGGTGACTCAGACTGGCTGTCAGGGATCAGCTGAGCTACAAAAGTCGTCCCACTGGTTCTATCCTTGACGCGAGGTCAGAATTCTGACCCCTGACCTTAAAAGAGGGTGTCGCCTTTTCAGTTTGAATAATAGCAATTATGACGTCCCGTCATAGTAAATAGACGAGCTGTCAGTGAAACCGTTCCCCCAAGGGATTATGTAGTGGGGTGGGGGGCACGAGTATGAATTGTTCATTTTATGTATCTCAAACCTACTAGTATATCTAGATGTAAAAGAATCAATAAAACTGTAATTTTGTCCACATTTAAGCTCGTGGCGTCTCTCTTACAAGTTATAGATAATGCAGTACATATTTGCTTTTGTATAAGAGCTTCCATGCATTCAGTTATATCTTTCTAACACAATTTTTATGAAGTCTTTTTAATTTGGATCCGATAAGAGGACTCGTAATTAAGCGTCGTTTCATGTGATTTTAATTAGCATAGAGCCTACAAACCACTGACCAGCCATACCAAAAACATGCCATCAATCTATAGATACATATTCATTTATTTATCTATCTATCTATTTGAGTAGCTGACATAAAAAGTAAAACGTAGGTTACCCAACCAGCCTACGGCAAACGTTGGCTAAGCATATACAAATGCACATACAATCAACAGTGCCTAAATACATATGCATATGCCCTGAGCTACTTTTCCAGCGTCGTCTTTATATCACAATCATAAACGCCGTACGGTGTTTTTATCGCACGGTTTTCATCGAGTCTATTACATAACGGTCCATCGACAAGGATCTACAAAAGTCATTTCAGTCACAACACAACTGAATTTAGCACGACATCTCCACGACTGTCCCACGAATGTCCTACGTTTGCTGTCGTGAACCTGTCTTGCGACTATTGTGACAGGTACTGGTACTTTATTTACCAACGACTGAAGCTTCCACTACAAGCCTGGCCACTTAACCATCTCCCGTTGTGTTGGCATTTACATGAAAATGCGCTCAATTCACACACGAGGCGTAGTTAGAACTTACAGAAAAATCTCTACATCTTCATCAGATGGGAACTCCAGAACTTTGGATACTTTTTCCTTCGAGTTGATGCGAAGGGTCTTCCACCGAACAAAGTTGTTATCAGAGGTATCGTCGACTTGTGACGTTGTTACTATTTGAGAGGATCCTCCCGTTGTCTCTGGTTGCTGCGCATGCGCAGTGCTGGGAGCTGTGTCTGGTTGCTGTGTAGATCCTCTTGTTGTGTCTGATTGTTGTGTAGATCTGACAGGTATTTCCAATTGATGTATAGGTCCCTTTGCGGTGTCTGATTGCTGTGTATGCCTTTGAACTGTCTCTGATTGTTCTGTAGATCCCCTTGCTGTCTCCGGTTGAAGTGCAGGCATTTGAGCTGTTTCTGGTGGAAGTGGTGTTGCGCCTGATTGCCGTCTGAGTCCCCGTGCTCTGTCTGATTGTTGTGTCGGCCTTGCGGGTGTTTCTGATTGAAGAGTAGGCCTGGTAGCTTTCTCTGGTTGCCGTACAGGCTTGGTAGTTGTCTCTGATTGCTGTGAAGGTATTGGAACTGTTTCTGACGGAAGCTTAGGCCCCGGAGCTGTGTTTGATTCCTGCGTTGTCTTTGGAGCTGTTTCTGTTTGAAGTGTAGGCATGGTACATGCAGCTTGGTCTGGATCCTGCGTAGGTCCTCCCGCTGTGTGTGATTGCTGTGTAGACCTTGCAGGTTCACTCAATTGCTTTTGTATAGTTGTCTGATTGCTGTTGGCTGTCTCTAATGACTGTGTAGGCCTGGAAGCTGTCTCGGATTGCTGTACAGGCATGGAAGCTGTCTCGGATTGCTGTGTAGGTCTGGTAGCTGTCTCTGATGGCTGTACAGGCCTGGTATCCATGTGTGTTTGCTGTGTAGACCTTATTGCTGGTTCAGATCGCTGTGTAGACATGTAAGCTGTGTCGGATTCCCGTGTAGGCCTAGTAGCTGAGTTTGGCTGCTGTGTAGGTCTCCTCGTTGTGTACGATTGCTGTGTAGGCCTGGCAGGCTCACTAACTTGCCTTCTCATATACGGCACAGACTTGGCGTTCTCGCTTGGTGTTTCACGGGGGGAGAAACTACTAGTTCTGCGGTCGGGAAACTGGGAGCCTTTCGTCGGCTTCTCGTCGCCGTACCTCGCCGAGGCTGATGGGTTCCTAACGCCCTGGAAACTCCCGGCTCGTATTCCCTTCTCGTGTTGACTGTTAGATTTGTTGCGGAGTTTTACCTTTTCCCAGTCATCCTTCAGCGAAGACCCCGTCTCGTGGCCATTTTGAGAAACGGACCCAAACCGAAAGGTATGTTCTTTCATGTGTGAAACAACTCTAGACGGCTGCGTTATGATTTCAGGGCTGTCTATTCCGTGATGACCTGGTCGATCACCTGTTTCAAAGTATCCTACAAGACAATCCACATCCGTGGGTATGAAGGTTGCCTGAAATCCTGGAGGTTTTTTGACAGGCCTGTTCATGGTCTCGTACATGATTCTCAGCTTCTCTGAGATCTCTCCGTGCCGGTTGACGTCCACTAACCCGCCTCGAGCCAGCTCCCTCTCCGCCTCAACGTCAAACGTCAGCAGAGTTTCCACCGTGCTTTCTACCTCCTTCTTTCTCTGGGTCATGTCAGAGAGATGTCTATCACAGAGCGAGTCCAGCTTTTTTTGCAGCGCTTCTCCCTCTAGTTGGATAGCTTGTATGCGTTCATGCACAAGCGCTTCGATGTGGCGCTCCATGGCGAGTTTCTGAGGCAGAATCTCGGCGATGGAGCCACGCACTGCCTGTAGACTGGTCACGGCTGTAGCGGACCTCTGCCGCTGGTCCGACAGGGCGGTACCGACTCGTTCCTTCATCCTCTCTATCTGCTCTTCTATGTGACACACCTTGTGTGAGTTGTGGTTCCCCCTGGGACACTCCCGGCACAGCGGCTTCTCACACGTCTGGCAGTAGAACCTGTGGAGGACACGCAGAAAATGTTGTTCTCTGTTGCCCCTATAAATACTGCAGCCTTCTTCTTTTAAATGGTTCAGAACCCAACATAACATAACACAACACAAGGCAATGCGTACGAATACTTATGTCATAGACTCAAGCTACTGTAATTATATATACATGACAAATACGACTTCCAGGTTTAACCATCCAAGATGGCGGACAGTGCCTACATCACAATCACGTGACTACAAACACCCATGATCTTGCTCTCACGTGACTATGACGTAGGCATTGCACTCACGTGACAGAGCCTACCTCATAGTCACGTGATTGAAACATCCCATAATCTACAGATAGATCTACAGTAAGAGTAACCTTATGGCCTGTCGCTGGTGAGTCAAACATTCGTTGATTCGTTAATCATCCAAGATGGCGGTCAGTGCTAACGTCACAGTCACGTGAGTACAAAGTCTTGCACTCACGTGACAGTATCTACATCATAGTCACATGATTAAAAACACCATTTAATATACAAATAGATGTAGACATGTCTGAACCTTATGGCCTGTCGCTGGTGAGTCAAACATTCGTTGATGACGAAGGGCGTGACGTAGGGCTCCTCGATGGTCCTGATCTTGAAGGACAGTCTGCTGAGGAACACGTCCTCGGGAAACCCGGACACTCCGCTGGCGGGGACGGCGGCGTCGTGGCGGCAGGACGGACAGGGAAACGTCAGGTAGGTCCCGGCACACCTGGCGACGCACGTCTCACAGAAGGTGTGGTGGCAGGGCAGGGTGCGCGGCTTGACGTAAGGACGTCGGCACAGCGGACAGGTGAGGAGGTCCGTCTGGATCTGGAGCCGGATGTCCTGGCCAAGGTCCATTGTTCAGGAGCTATTTACGATTAACGAGAGAGTTGATTAGGCGAGGGCTCAGCTCTGTTTAATCCCGTACTCGGAGTATCCCAGAGTACGCTGATTACCAAGGTTCTTGGTAATAATCAACAAGACACAAGCGCGGTTTCTATTAGTGCAGTGCCTGCAATAGCCGCACCGAGGCGTTTCTACTCCATATAGATCACCTCTCTCACTACATTGAACTCTACTCTCCAAGCAGTAGAGTTGTTTCTGACGTCATTGTAGGCGTTTTCAATTCGGGCTTTCTATATTGTCGACAGAAAGAAACCGTGAAAACATAGTAAACCCAACAAAATAGCCTAGAAAGACATCAAAAACAAGACCAAACCCAACTTCTGCTTGGAGAGTATACGTAATTAAACTCTTTTCCCCCGGAAATTACGACACGGTGCCGATGTGCACGTGTTATCATTGGGTTGGGTGGGATTTCGACAACACCTAGGAAAGGAATTTCAAACCAAAGCAGGTTATCCCCTCTAAAATCTACGTCGGTTTAGTACTGCAGAAAACACATGGCATGCGACAAAAACTACATATAGTACACTGTATGAACAGAGCTTTATAATCGTTTAGATATATCTTAACAGTATAGCCAACGAAGTTAACAGAGAGATTACTTAGATTCAATTACATATTTCGCATACCCTCGCGTTCTTCAGGTATTCATGATGCAAGTCCCCGCCCGCCTAGCTACACTGTCTAAAAACGCAAGAAGAACCCTTTACAAATGAAAAAGGACACACAATCTTGTAGTAACTTGAATGGCTTAGGAATATATGTCTGGTCGGTAAAACTACTAAACGGAGTAACGTTAAGGTATAGAGTAGATAGAAGGTGAGTTTTGTGCCGTACCTGTTGATGGAATGTGTACGCGTGGAAGACCGGGTTATGGGTGCGATCAGCAGATGACTAAGTCTGGGTGTGAGAACACAGAAAAGCGGTCTCACGGGTTCTGTCAACGACGCAAGTTCACAACTCTGACCTCTGAACTTACCAGAGGGCATCAGTGAAATCTACCGTTATTGATTGGTAAGGACGACTGCTCACACAAATTATACACCGCCCCTGTACCCCATGTTTAACAAGACCAGGAGATGATCACACTGTCTCATTGATTATCATTAGCAAGTGTCAACAACTTCTATGTTACGCAGTCACATTCTTGTTTATTAGTCTTGCTGGTTGGCGAATTGGTTGGTTGGTTGGTTACTTAATTGGTTGTTTGTTTGTTTTGTTGTTTCGTTTAGAGTTATTTTTCTAGCCTTTTGAAAATATCTCTATCCAGCGCCAAATCCGGAGACTGTAAGTGTAGCGATTGTAAGACGCAGAAGTGTCCCTAGCGACTTCTAGTTGAAGTGCAGATATGTAGACCTGTATGTAATTCTTGTAGAACAGACTGTAATTTGAAGTTATTTCATCAATTTCTCCATAATGAGCTTTTGCGTTTCGTTTTTTTAAAACATAATAATGGACGTGGGAAGTTTGCCGAACAGGCAGGTATCCTTACCACTCTACAGCCGACCGTTTGTTATTACAATGATAGGAACTTGAAAACTGATATGTACATTTCTCTCTTGTATTCAGTGTTGCACACTCAAGTTCTGTTAATGAACGACACCCGATACAAGCCTTAGAAAAGAAACAATCACAGAGAACGTGTCAATTATGTGCAGGATTTTCTCTTTTTCTTCTTCAAATGTTTGGATGGGTATCAAAATGTATCATACTATTGATACGTATTACATCGTGTAAATCATTTGCGTATAAAACACTCTTGCATACCAACACCAGTTAAAAGAACATAATCTCCAAGCACAGTATCAGTGTCAAGGCAGTATCAAAAGGGCCAGCTTTGGATACTCGTTGGCCATTTTGATACTGCCTTGCAACTGATACATATGCTTGAAGATTAAAGAGAGTAGTGAATATTTATTGAGGAAAGCTTTATAAGTCACTAGCTGAAAGAAATATTGCCTCTTTACATAAGTTACTGTTAATGCGTTACATGCTACCTCGTACGTATACATATATTGCTGAAATTGTCTATATTTCTAGTAAGATGGCTGGATATAATAAAACAATACACACACTCTTTCGTACATTTCATACCAATCGTACCTGATATAACGCGTTCTACATGTAATGTTAGATCATGGCATATCATGTTAGTAAACTAAGAAGCCACTGATTCTTCAATAAAGCTAAATTCACTGGTCCTATTACACGAGAGAAGCTTCAAGGATTAGTAATTCAATATGATTCAATTTTAGAACCCTTTTGAATTCAAAAAGCTCTCTTACCGTATAAGTCACCGTTTTTTTTAAATCTTTGGTTGCCCAAAGAGCAGGCTAAATATTTTTATTTTTCATTAACCATATGACGTTTGAATGTGACGCTTGTCTATGACGTCACAGTCGCCATGTTGGTTGGTTAAATCTGGATGAATCAGACCTATGGGTTTGCATCTGCATGATGTCATCATTATGTGAGTGTTACCTAACGTTATCTACAATTGTATAAAAATTCAGATCTACCTGATAATTCCCAGTTTCAACCAATCAGCATGGCGGATAGGTACCTATGTAACTCAGTTACGTGAGTGCTAACACCCTGTAAAATGAAACAAGCGCTCTCATTGGTCAGACTTGTAATGGAATATGAGCCCTCGGTTGGCCTCCATATCCATGACCGCCAACCGGCCGTCGGGCATTAAGGTCACTTGACTGGGGTGTCCGAGGCCCTGGTCAGAGGTCAGCAGGTGGCGGGAAAACTTGCCGTGCGAGTCAAACATGGAAACCCGTCCATTCCCACTGTCTGCCACGATGATGTTCCCTTCAGCGTCCAAGCATATTCCTGTATGAGAAACGTTGTCATTGAAACGTCAGCTTTTAAAGACTCTCCCTGGAGATCCCTAAAGTTCCTGTCAAGCATAGCCGACCATGACCTCCCGAACTTCTCCAGACCATAGTTGGGACTCATGCTCAAGACTAGCTCCGAAGTTGGGAGTTATCGTGAACAAGATCACTGGTTGTGGTTGGGAGTATGCCGGCGAGTAGGTCAACGTATCCGGGATAGTTTTTACAATATTGAATACTTCGACTACTGTACTGTATAAGTATGAGTCTTTCGAGAAAAGGGGACAATCACATAGCGTGAGCACTGATAATTTTCTTCAAACGATAACTTAGCAGGAAGAACGACAATATTGTTATGCAGTTGAACTGTTCTTCCCTTGCACAAGTTGCAGGTAATACAAGACACCACATTGTACATAACGTTACCAGTAGTACATTTTGTATATCATAATAAGATTCTAGTACCAGTTTTCAGTTCCTATAGACAGTCAACACGGATTTATTTCTTGTTCAAGGCAGAAACTAGACCGTTAGCAACTTTTATCATGCCTGTCAAATATGAAATGACATCAGTTACCGTGCTTATAATGTTTATATAACTTATAAAGTTACGTTCTTTAGAATATCATAACATTACAACGCCACCTTTAGGATTCTTCAGCTGTCCATCCTTGCTGCCCTTCTTGGCAACCTTAAGCCGAAACGTCCCCATCATTGCAAACACCTGGAATTCCAACAAGATAAAGAAAAATAAAAAACGTCATGGTTGGCAACAGCAATGTTCCAAGGTACTGCAGCCGGACTTCCGGTTTTCATTTTTTTTACGTCGTTTTTGGACAGACAAGGACGACTTGGCACTGCACTCAAGTTTTTTATAACTTATTTCAACAGTGCCACGTACAGAGAACAGTATACCCGTTTCTACACCTGGGTGAGTGAGGAAAGTCGTATAAAGTGCCTTTCCCAAGGGCACAACATCGGTGGCGTCAGGGGGATTCGAACCCGGGACCGCTGGGTTCTGGGCCGAAGACCCTGCCGTTACGCCACAATATGTATTTTCATTTGTCATGTAGCTTTTAGCTAGGCATAATGAGGGGACTATGTAAGGTAAGGTACGACACACCCAACTTTTTTCTGTCACAGAACAGCTGATTTTAGTACGAACTGTCCGACTAACTCCTCTGGCATGTCATCTGTCTATTTGACCTGTTTCTGCTCTTTCCATCCTCGTCCACCAGGACGTAGAGCGGAAAGGTCCTGGTGGACGAGGATGGCTCTTTCCAGCCACCTCTAGATAGCTAGGGTAACAGAAACGATGCATAACGAAAGCCTCCTATGTACCTTGACGCAGTGACTGTCGTGGTCGGACACGAATATGTTCCACGCCGAATCGACGGCTACAGATATGGGGTAGGACAGCTCGTGGTCGCCGCGCCCGCTGCCGCCGAATTGTCGTATCAGCTGTCCGTCAGGCTGGTAGATGAACACCTACAGATACAGGCAGGACAAGGAGCGTTAAACGGCGATCTTCTGTACCTCAATTTTAAGGTGTGATAAAAAGATGATAACCTCAGATGATACCTTGTCTCTCACTTCCACAAGAACATATCAATTTGTTAATTACATTGACAGGACCTGTATAAGCACTACCTCGTTAACTTTGTAAGTACTTTCAGACAAGCATATGGCATTGTAGCCATATAGACATACTGCTAAGCAGAGGAGTGGGTCCTGCTGGTTTTTTACGTGTTTTAGGCGTTTTTGTCGGGCTTTCTACTTTGTCATTTTTTTGTCATAGAGTTATGACAAAGAGACTCGTTACATGTTTTGCTTCGTAAGCGTGTTTTGCATCATGAGTGTGGCATCATTATGTGCTGTTTTTGATGGTGAAATAAAAAAATTTAAAAAAATACCTTACCTTGCTCTTCTGCGTGTCCGTGACCAGTACCTGACCTCCCACCGGGTGGATGGCGATGCCCATCGGGTAGGAGAGCTGCCCCTTCCCGAAGGTCTGCACGCACGTCCCGAGCTTGTCCAGCACGTCTATGCTCTCCTGCTGCGGCCTCGTGCAGAACAGGTGTCCCGTGCTGTCAATCAATCAATTAATAAATAAATAGATAAATAAATAAATAAACCAAGCAATGAACCAGTCAGTCAATGAATCAATTAATCAATCTATCTATCTATCGATCTATCAATAATCAATCCGAATCAACCCATCATCCATCCATGTATCTATCTATCTATCTATCTATCTATCTATCTATCTATCTATCTATCTATCTATCCATCCATCCATCCATCCATCCATCCATCCATCCATCCATCCATCCATCCATCCATCCATCCATCTATCTATCTATCTATCTATCTATCTATCTTCATCTAGACTGGAATACCTTGTTGGCCTTGGCCATGTTTCCCAGAGGTCCAGTTTGAGAGAACACAGTCAAATAATCTTTTACAAAAACGACATATCAAAACAGGAAGTTTTGATGCAGTACCGTAACAATGCGATTGGATACCCAAAATCTAATCATATCCAGGTCTCATCAAGACCTAGTCACATTCCATTTCCAAATATCAATAAAATCCATCCAGGACTTCTCGACTTATGATAGACTTCTACATGCATACATACATAAGATACACACATACAAACGCTACCGAAAATGCAACCCTCTTGGCGAAGGTAATAATGAATAAACAAATACCTGTCCGCGGCTAGATGAAAGTAGTGCGGCTGGAAAGACTTCCCCACGAACTGTCCCGCGTTGTCGTACTCTTTAATCTCTCCTTCTTCTATGTCGCTACAGCCGTCCATGACAAAGATGCGTCCCTCGGGGGTGACTGTCATTCCTCTGGGTTCCGCTAGTTGGCCCTCTCCCGAACCCTCGTGTCCGAAGAAGACTAGACCTGGTACCGGTTGGTTGGGATTGATTCCTCTCATGACCGTTGGTGGTGTCGCATTTGCAGGCGTGAGGCTATTCTGTCGTTCCTTTTTAGAGCCTTTCTCCCTCAGATGTCCTAGGAGGGCCTTCCCTGTTGGAGTGATGGCCGGTTGGAAGTCCATTTCCAGCGAAATGTAGTCCGCGCTCAACTCCTTCATTGTGATGGCAGCCTCTAACTTTTTACAAATGGCGTCCTCCATGCCTATGACCTCTGGTTCGGTGAACTCCAACCTCTTCTCCGCCCAGTCTCGAGTGGCAGACACCTCGTCGAGCGTGCTCTGTGCCGAGTCCTTCTGCTCTATCAAACGCATTTGTTTCGTCATGAAGTGACTCTCGAGCTCCTGAAGTAAAACCGCTGCCGTCTTGTTGATATCGTCGATCAACTGTTGCTGGTAAGACCGTATGGTGCTCTCTACCGCCTTCTTCTCTGCATCTAGCTTCTTCTCGTTGTCAGAGACGCCGCTAGAGACGTCTTCGTGGATCTTAATTCTCTCTTTGCACGTCTTCAGACTTGCGCCTATCCGGTCGCGACTGCCACCTGCCGCTTGAGCGGCGCTGCATATAGAATGCCCCTGATGAATGTCGAGAATGCACTCGCTACAAATGGCCACCTTGCACTGCTGGCAGTAGAAGCGACGGACCTCCTTCTTGTGTGTCCCGCACCTGTCTCCCGTGCGCGGCTTCGCAGCTATCGGCGGAGGCGGCTTCTTGACAACCGGCACCAACTTCTCACAGAAACTGGCGATCTCGAAATTCTTCTTGAACCCCTCGACGCCATCTTTAGGGAGTATGACCTGTTCTCGACATGTAGGGCACCGGAAGATTCGCTTGTCCGCGCTGATCTGTTTGATACAGTTCTGACAGAAGGTGTGCTGACAGGGCAGGACTCTTGGATCCGTGAACGTCTCAAGACAGATCCCGCAGGACAAGAGCTCCTCGCGGATTTTCTGTAAGTTGGTGGTGTCCATGGCCGCTCCTTGGCCAGGTGTGTTGGCGGGACAAGCCGTGATGGAAGTGAGGAAGTGACGTAATTTTGTGGAAGGAAGTCGGCGATCAAGTGAACCTGAACGGTTTGAACAACAAGAAGAGACATGTTAAGTGTTTTTCTTCACGGTTAAGTGGAAGGGATAGTGCGTGACAGTTTTTGATTGACATACAATGAACGTTGTTTGTTTGTTTGTTTGTTTGTTTGTTTGTTTCTGTTTTATTTAGCCAGGGTGGCCCAACTCAGTGCACTACACTGCTCTGCAGTGGGGCCCTGGATAACACAATACAATCAGTACAAAACATAAGTCTAAAATACATATACATCGATACATACAAACTTTACAGAGCCATAATCCATACTCGTAGTCCATATTCCGTTCCTATCGTAAGGTTCAGTCTTGAGCTATGAGGTGAAGTTTAACACACGTTTTTAGCTTGCCCTAAGAAGTTCGTACGTATACATAATCCCTTCAACGAACGGATAGCACCGGTTTGTTGTTAGCATTCTTAAGGCACAATGTCGTGCGGCAGCAGAAGTAGGCAACATATATTATGACAATAGAAACTTGTACGACGGCTTCAATCATTCATAACCTAAGCAGGTGTTTTAATCTGTCTTTTCATAGGCAAGTTTCTGTCCTAGTTTTTATTCTTAACCCCACAGCGAGGTTTCTCTGTGCTATTTATAACGCTTGAAGCACCGCAGGTCTTGTTACAAGACGGTGGTTGTGTTTCACAAAGGTAAACACTCCATTCATGGGCTACAATGTTCCTGAAACAACATTGGCGCGAACTCGAAAAACGACTGCTCACACACACACACTTAGGCGACTGGTCATGGCCCGCATAGACTGTAGTGCCACGACAAAACTGTCACGTATAGTTTAAAGAAGACTTAGAGGATAGTGCTTAACGATGTAGGATGCGTATATCTAGAATTGAGACGAACTTGATCAATGTATCATACTAGTCCTGAGCTGACCTCTAACTTAAGTGGGCATTTTTCAACCACGCCCCCTCCCCACTAATCTATCATGGCATAGGCTGGTCCGCAAATAAAGTTGCGCATTTTGATCTCGAAAATATACAGCTTTACTGAAAATATGTAATTTCAACCACGCCCCTCCCCACTCCCCACTGCCTACTATTATGGTTCGCAATTTTTTGCGCATTTTGATTTCAAAAATACACAGCTTTACGAAGAATATGTGATGCATTTTTCAACCACGCCCGTCCCCACTAACCTATTATGGCATCTGAGACTGGTTCGCAAATATGTTACGCATCTTGATCTCAGCTTTACAAAGAATATGTGATACTTTTTGTCATTGTACAAAAGAAGGTGTTAACATGTATTAAGTCTCCGCCATTTCTTGACACGTCACGTGACACACCCTGCCATGCACTGTTTACTTCCTTTAAGTGAGTCATGTTTTTTTCGAGGAACGTTTCCTTGTAGTGGTGGTTGAGAAAGCACGAAGCAATTTGAGGCACCGCCTTCAACAAAAGACTGTAAAACACAATTCTGATGCCCATCGTTTTTCAACCCCCCTCCCATGTTCTTGTAAGCTTACTACTTGCCCATAATTCTTAAGGAATTGTTGTTACAGGCACATTTGTCGTATATTGTATATCAGCGACAGTGAAGGTAGTTGACTTGAAGCATTTGCGCTACAAGGAAACGACAGTAAAAAACACTTAGCAAAAAGTTAACTTATCATTGAGTTACCATGTCATGTTAAAGACAGTATGTAACTAATATTCAGCTCCCTTCAATGTACATATGTACAACTTGCTCGACAAGGTTGATTCTTATGTCAAGGTTCAAGCGACAGCTACACGCTGCGAATGCTGTAAAAACCTCACCTGTGTTTGGTAAGTGGCTACCTCTACTTACTTATCCTTTTCTACTAGTACAGAAAACCGTCCAAGCGTTTATCTTTAAGGAACGCCAACAAAAGACCTGTAAAGCTCACCTTGTTTTGGGAACAACAATAAACCACTTGTCAGAGTTGAGACTTTCTACTTGAATATCTCGAGGGGGCACGCACGTTCCCTAGGGCCCTATTGTCGTCGGGGTCAGAGTTGACATTCCCTTTTATGGTCTATGGACGAGCGTAAGAAATATTCTGCTCAGGGGTGTGTACATGTGTAACGTATCCCTTTAGCTTTCTGAGTCCGATCAAGGGACCGGTAACATTCGTCGCACGACGGCTCTACGACAGCGAGTGCATGGTTGGAACAGTCATGAGAGTGTCGTGCAAAATTCGGCTGTCTTGTGGCGTACCTTCACATTGATGCAGTTGATACTTATTTCGTTGGGTGGAGCTTTTGCCGGTCTCCGCTCGACAGTGGAAATCTCAAGTATGCAGATGTACATGATCATGAATCATGATGTAGTATTAAATCGACGTGCAATCTGGCTTAAAATGACGTTGATGACTGTTAGCTTCAGTGCTTCAGATTCTTCTATATCAGTGTCAGATATCTGTGATATCCATGTGTCTGTTTCTAGGTTTAAATCACTTTGTTGCAACTTTCCTCATAGTAATGATAACTGTAACGATAACGTCCGTAATCATTGGTAAAGGGAACTGCAAATTGAACATCAACATTATAATAGACAAGACGTCATATTACCCTAGCCTGAGCGTGATGCAAGGAAAATCTATGATTCAGAAGACTGTGCAACTTAGAGAGTTTTTATTCAGAATCCGATGATCAACTCATAGTGATGATCAACTTTGAAATACAGTAAATGATGTACAACAAGAGTTCTACGACCTCATACCTTCGCGAAATGATTTTGACCTTTATGACTGACGTATTAGGAGTGTTTTTCATCAATCAAAAATCATACCAGTTGATCCTCCTCACCCAAATAACATAAGTTGTCCAAACCTCCTTGTTATGATTATGAGCTTAACAAAGAAGGTTATGCTAACATTTTTCATCAATAATGCAAATAAGCTCCTTATTAGCATAATTTGATTCAATGGTGTTCACATTCACACAACTTCTAAATGCAACAAGTATGAAATTGCCGTTATTTACTAGTATGGAATGATAGTAGTTTCTCATGAATTATGCAAATTAGGCCTACATTTGCATAATTTCTATCTATTGACATTCCTCTCTTCCTCAGTTACAAATGTCACATATTTGAATAGTCATATCATGGAACACAGCAGGTTTTTAAAATTGCCTCATTAATTATAATCTGATTTGCATAATTATCATCCAATCATACAAAGCATCACATAAGCTATCTACATACCAAAAATCATGACCATCCATCAAGCCCATCTCGAGTTATATTATTTTCTCATTGATTATGTAAATGAGGTTCTCATTTGCATAGCTGATATCTATTAATATTTCTCTCTTCCTCAGTTACATATGTCACATGTTTGCGAGTCCTATCATGGAAATTGATGAATGTATAAACTTTCCTCATTAATTATGCAAATTAGTTACTGATTTGCATAATAAGTATCCAATCATGTACATCATCGCTCAAGCTATGTACATGCAAAAAATCATGACCTTCCATCAAGCCCTTCTTGAGTTATTCCCTTTCAAAGTCTGAAGCAAAACCTACCCCTGCAGTTCCAAAAAAGTTGCTAGGGGGCCCAAACCTATACCACTTACTCTCTGCCCAACGAGCTATCTACCACTCAAAAATCAGTTCCATAGCATGTCCACAACACGAGATATCATAACATGAAGTTCCGCTGCAGTACCGTAACAAGCCGATAGGGGGCCCAAAATCTAATCATTTTCAGGTTTCATCGAGACCTACCAACATACCAAATACCAAGACAATCCTTCCAAGAATTCTCGACTTATCGTGTTCACTAACAGACACACAGACATGCTCGGTATGCCCATGCTGTGGCACTGCATTAATGACTGTTCTTACTCATATAAGGCCGTGTATATCCAACTTTGGTCAAAATTTGTATGTTTCAGTCTTTTAATTGGTGTAAGGAGATATCTTTGTGGTTTGGTTTCACATGCTCCGAGTGGACTCTTCCAGGCTGGGAGTAGGTCAAAGTTGACGATTGTTTTCGTCTGTCAGCTGTTACGAGAGAACGAGCTGGTCAACTGTCTATTTTCTTTGCATGATTCTAAAGTAGACAGATGTGGCTTTCTGGTGCATAAGAATTTTTGGGGCTTGCAATTAAGGTGAATCCTTTTCTGAGCCCTTGTTTTAGTGCTTTAAAGCATTACTGCCTATATGGGCAAGCCTATCTCTTGTATCTGCCCTACAGCTGGCTGATAGCCAATTTGTCCCTGGCAGCTGCAGTACATGTAACTGACGTTTCCTGCCTGCCTCATGACCCCTCATGACCCCTCATGACCAACTTTGCCCCCCATCTACCCGTATCAATATCCCCGTCGCAACCAGAACGCATAGTAAAGCATACAATTGAACACATTTTTACACTTTTCTCGTTAATTATGCAAAACACTTCGCCCAAAATCTAATCATCTTGAGATTTGCCACATACACACCGACACACCAACTACGACAACAAACCATCCAGGCGTTCTCGACTTATTCTGTTCACTAACAGACACACAGACAAGCACCGTCGAATAACCTTCTCGACGAAACCATTCGTCGCGAAGGTAACTAGCTGCTCTTGATAAATATCTATACATATAGCACCACGTGTATGATTATGTATTATGGATATGAATGTTGCAACATATTGCCAGTTATATATTGGTGGCGTCTTACAAGTACGAGTAGTTATACTACAATACTGAAATTTGTAACACAACTCCAAACATAAAATAAAATGAATATAGATATAGTTATACAT
Source organism: Branchiostoma lanceolatum (assembly GCF_035083965.1). Lineage (NCBI taxonomy): Eukaryota > Metazoa > Chordata > Leptocardii > Amphioxiformes > Branchiostomatidae > Branchiostoma > Branchiostoma lanceolatum. The sequence continues at coordinate 16,005,127 of NC_089733.1, forward strand.
AATATCAGTTACGTGAATGAATAACTACGTGTACATGAGGACATTTTATAATGATTATCATTGCGTCACATATCAAAATCCGTTCTTTATTCCTTATATTAAAGTTAGATATTCGTAGTAGACATATAACATTACGTACCTAGCTTATACATGTACTCCAGATGTACGCTAGCTGTGAATATATCTAATTCTATCTTATTAGTATGAAGTGAACGTTGAGGTAGATATATTTTGGTTGGGAACATAGAATGCTGTCAACTGAACATAAGTCATTCATTCCGAGTCTACCATGAAATGATATGTGACAGTTCCCACCAAATTGACCAACAAGATAAATATAAATATTGTAGTACATAATATCATTATATATAACACTTATGTATATATATGGATATGAATGATTACGTGCACATGTTCATTTTATCTTACTAGTATGAAGTAGACATTGAGGTAGATAGATTTTGTTTGTGAACATAGAATGCTGTCAAGCATAAGTCATTGATTCAGTCAACCATAAAAGACTGTGTGTGACATTTCCCGCCAAATTGAACACACAGACACCCAACAGCTAACGTTACACCCAAGGCATGTCGATAATGTCAAATTATGTAACTAGCTAATACTCCCAACATTCGATAGCTGTGGATATCCCACTATCTCACAGGTAAATGTTTTGGAGCACAGAATGATGTCAATAATCATCGATTCAGTCGACCATAAAGACTATATAGTTGGCAGTTGCCTCCCTCCATAGCTACACCCAGGGCATGTTGAAGCTGTCGATAATGTGGTTCTGAGTCCCATTCTTCGCATGTCCGTCCGTATCCCCCATGAATTTGTCCAGAATCGACGGTAGAGACCTGAAACCCTTTCTCCTGCGACGCTTCAGCCGTCGTTTGGTAGGCGTTCTGGTCGGTTGTTTTTCCTCGGGGTTTGCCTGATGCCCGTTAATTATGGTTAACCGCGGCGGGTTCGCTCCGCCACTAACCGGGCCAGACTGGTCGACGTGCCCGTCCGACGGGTTTTCTTTCGCCGGGATTTTGTCTATAACAACAAACGAGTCGACCTCAGATATAGAATATTCACAATCTAGGTTTTCAGGGACGCTAGAAGTTGTCAAACTCATGTTTTCAGCTGTTTTAGTCCGAGTGGTGATACACGGAATGTCCGCATGAGGTTTTACACTATCTTCCTCCAACAGGTCGATCACCCGAACGCAGAGGCTTGCCGTGTAGAAATCCTCGGGTAGCCCGTCTACCCCACCCGGGGGAAGGCCCGTCACCCTCCCGCAAACGGGACAAAGGATAACGACGTCCCAAAGCATAATTTTTCGGAGACAGGGTTTACAGAACGTGTGTCCGCAAGCTAGGATTCTCGGAATATGGGCGAGGATGTGGAAGAAACCATTATGTATTCTACAGACGAGATGTTCGTCTATAAAGTGCTGTATCAAACTGCCAGGCGCTGCCGCTTCCAGTATAGTCTTACTCACATCGCCGTGTATTTTGTGTGGAACGCTCCGTGTTAGCTCTGTGTCTATGTTGTCCGTTTTGTTTGGATACGAGAGCTCTGTCTCTGACTCTTCTGTTGCTGTAGATGTTACGGCTGTCCCCACCGCAGTCGACAAAGACGTTAGTGTAGCAGTTGACATTCTCGTGGCGTCTGTTGGAATCGCTGTTTTTGAGGCTATCGTCTCTTCGCCTGAATGTATGCTTGTTCCTCTTGATGCAGTAGGTCTAAGCTCAGAAACTGTACCTTTTGCTGTAGATTTTTCTTCGCTACTTATAGTGCCAGACTTCTGTTCCGTACACGTTATTGTCCTGGATAACGCTTCAACATAACGTCCCATTGTTGTTGTAGTTGTCGCCGCCGTCTTCATTGTCCCGTTGGTGTGTCCTACTGTTGACAAATCTGCAGTTGGCGCGCATTTTCTTGTCAACATCACTTCATTTTCCAAAAGAGTTCCCGCGACCACGATGTCTAATTCCAGCTTGGACGATAGAACGCTTTTCACTCTGCCGACAGAGTCAACATTTTGTCTCGTTGTGTTGGATAAGTCCGGACACGTTTCCAATACACGGGGCGACGACAGAGTTCTCGTTTTCCTTTTAAGGTAGCCTATCATTCTTACACCGCGAATGCATCGGTCTCACGAATACAATAAATGGTTCAAACGAACAGTGTCTTGAACATCAGGTTGAGGTGAATCTTTCCCCAGAGGTGGAACAGCAGTTCTGAAGAGACGTGCAAATGTGTACAGGTCACCGCAACCCAGTCAGGTTTGGCCTTGTGATGTGCTGCCTGGTATGCTATATATGTAACAAGGCCATTCCAATGTGATTGTATGTGTCCTTGTTCTACAATCACGGGAGGGCGTTTCGGGAGGACTACTTCTCGATACACATATGTGTAGATGGTTGTCATTGTAAAACCTAAGAAAAGTACACATAATGGGTTAGATATTGATGTTAATCAACGGAGAACTTAAGAAAACACAAGAGCGCACTTAATGCCAACTGCGTAAGTGTCACAACCTTCCTGTTTCTTTTATTGATACCACGATTCAATACATGTGATTCCCCGCTCTCCTCACCGAATGTACAAATTCTTAATCCATCTTTTACTTCTGAAAAAAAAAACTATTACATTACGGGTATCACTCAATGTCTTCCCAACAAATGTACACACTTGTATTCATCCAGGGCTTCCAAAAACGGTTACACTTATGACAAGAAAAAATTCACTGTGTTAGCAAGGCCAGGAGATGAGATCACTACCGGATGACGCCCATGGCATGTGACAAGGCTTCTTATATTACACATAAAGAATCCCTATTACATTACGGGTATCATTTGATGCCTCTCCAACAAATTTGTATTTATCCAGGACTTCCAAAAACGGTTACCTTTATGATAAGAACCAATGCACTGTGTTAGCTAGGCCAGGAGATGAGATCATTGCCAGGTGACGCCCAGGGCAGGTAATCTGGGCAGGTGCCAAGTCTTCTGGACCTATAATAAACCCCAACGACTAGTCCAGGTGGCTTGGTAGTCGACTCAGGACTGTACAAGGCCCCAAGAAGAACCATGGGCCACTCAAGTAGCGTTTTCTGGTAGGAAACCTCCACTTGAGTAGATCAAAGTTCCTCACACACAGCCCCGAGTCGACTCCAAAAACGTGCGTGTAAATCGGGCCTAAAATAGACCCTGGGGGACCAGGTGACTAGTTAGTTGCGGTTGACATTAACGTTAAGAACTAAAGGTTAGATGATGCAACGTCCATCGCTACACACAAAGGCACAATTATAGCAAGGTGCGTCTTGCTTCGCCTCTACTGTGGCCTCCATCAGGCGTTCTTACGGGCGCATGGATCGTAGAATTCGGCAAAAAGGGATAATTGGCCAGTAGAGTCAGTCCATGGTAAGGTATATATTTCCCCTGCGCTTGCGAATGAAACCCTCTGGCGGCCAAACTTCCCTGGCAAATATTCTCCCAAAAGCTGGCGTACTTAATCTGTTGAGACTACCTATACTGCGCCTTACTGTATGCAATACCATACTGAATACCAACCATGCCAACAACGGGAGCGCCAGAGAAAACAGCTACAATTTACGAAGACAATTATATCAAGGTGCGTCTTGTTTCGTCTGCTGCGCCTTTACGTTTTCTATACAACACTGAATACCAACCATGCCAACAACGGGAGCGCCAGGGAAAAACTTAGGAGCTAGATATGATATCATCCCTCCAATCAACACAACATCGCTATACGCAGAGGGCAATCATTGCACGGTGCAACTTTCTTTAACTACCGCATCTTTTCACTACCATACTGGATACCAACGATGTCAACAACAAGAGGCCCAGAAAAAAAAGCGAGTTACGAGGTAGACATCATCTGTCTAATCGAAAGACTTGCTTAGCAAGTAAAATCCTCAAAATCATATTGCATGTCGGTGGTTTGAAAATCCTACTCAGCAAGGTGTGCGTTACATTGACACCGTTAAAAATTTAAAGTCCGTCCCGCACCAGATAGGGCGGTTCCCATCTCCGTTTCAATAGCCCTTGGGCCACGCAACTTTGTGCAATTACTACAGCGGCGGACTTTCAACGAGCCAACGAACGAACCGACAAACATACCAACTAACTAACCAACCAAAAAACAAACAAACAAACACATAACTTTCTTGGCGAAGGTAATTAGAAACATACATGAACACACGAATCCTCAGATCTTCGGAAGAGCTTAGGATTTCTTGAATCTTTTAATCTCTACTTCTCTAAAATTAACATCGTCTTGTGTGCAAAATCCTGGGACTTTTAAAAAAGATAAACGTTGGATTATACTTTTTGAAGTCAAATATATTTGCAACATGGGAGAAAAAAATGCAAATACGTTTGTTGTCTCTAAAAGTGTGTCTATTTTAGGACAAGGCCGGGAGGTATCGAAGTAATCATCACGCACATCCGACCGTAAGAAGTTCCAATTGCGTCCTTGTCCTGAGAAGTATAACAACTGTCCACATACGTGACTACTTAAGAACGTAGGTTTGTAATTATCGTCGACTTGGAGTCGTACGTATCACAATCTCAAAATTCTGACAGAGCAAAGTTGGAAATGTACACCAAAGGGCATAATGCAAAAATAAAAGATACAGATTGATTCAGATTGTTGGAAATGCAAGGAAAGTAGAAAGATAGATGCCTACGTGATATAAGACACGAAAACATTGCGGAATGCTGTCCCAGAATCTATGCCATGGCCATTGCTTGTCCCTACCCCACCAGAGGTGCGAGCCCCGGACTGCCCCCGGGCTAGGGGAAGGTACAGGTGTGCCATGTCCTTATGATCCAGTTTTAGGGACAACAAAACATGTGTAAATCCCGTGTGTCATCTGAAAGGAAAGTTTGACAGTTTGACACTTATTATTCTTTCTTCTTCGTTGATTTTGTTCTCGTGTTGTGCAGCAAAAGGTCTGGAAATGGTGAAAGTCTGAAAAAAAAGCTAAGTAGCAAATGTCGATACATTAATACGGAAAATTTTTAACATTGACAAGGTGGTACTGAGATGTCGGAGAGATGGTAACAATTTCTACACTGCATGATACATCATCAGTATTCCATTGTGTCCCACAGCAGGAAAATGAATAGCTCGCCAGACGAGTCCGCTAGCTGGAAAGCAGGTAGTCTCTACCAGACTAACCACGCCGGCTATAGGGAGAACATTTGCCGGGGGACTTTAGCCATGGAGGGTATCATTCGCAGCCGCAATATTTGACCCTCTCTCCGTAGCCGACTCCCTTCATAAAATTGACTCTATTTCATTTGGCAAATTTCTACTATTTTCCCAGCGACCCGCGGAGGCTGGTAGAGCCTAGAAAGCAGGACTGCTCGGACATTTTGGCAGTAGTGCGGCCGATGTCTAGCCGATGTCCGCTCAACCATGCATTGCTCGACCTCTAGCATCGGCTGATGGTCGCAGGCCTCCGATTACCTGGCTATAGTGAGAGTATTTGACCACCACAGGTTTTCATTTGCAGGCGCAGCCAGGCCCGGGAAATGTTAACCTTCCCGTGGACTGACTCTACCGGCCAATTATTCCCCTTTTTTGCCGAATTCTACGATCGGTACCCCAGTAGGAAGGCCTAGTGGAGGCTAGGTCACCAAACCCAATCTAATGAAAGGAACAAGGTCGAAAAAATATGATCGATTCTTTGGCGATTTTGTCATTCGAAATTCCTTCTGGCGATCGACAGATTTGGCCTCGAAGGTCGTCGACAGTGAAAGCCACGAGTCATGAATCGATACATTGCACGTTGGTGCCAGGGCAGGCGGTGACACCAATTTTTAACCGATTCAACTAATTGTACACTGCGGTGATGAGGTAGCCTGGGTGCCATCCTCCATAGTGCCCGCTAGGTCAATCTTTTCGCTTGCTAACCCCGGTGGGTAGCAAACGAAAAGATTGAGCCGGCGGTTACTACGGAGGATATATGGCACCCAGGCTGGTGTTGAGGAGGACCCATGGGACAATAATGGACCGGTAACTATGACGTATGAGACCCAAAGTTGACGATATTCCGGATCCGTACCTAGTCATGGCTGCAACCGTTCAGACAGACATGCATGAATAAGCCTCAGTCAGTATATGGCTGTAGGCTGCCACTGTCCGATTGAGACAAGTAGAGTTTTGAGCACCCGTCGGAACTGATGCCGTCGGCACCCGCTCAATTCAACAACAACTCCTCGGCCTACCGCCTATGGTTAGAGCTGTCCTCTCTCATCAACGTCGATGTATTTTCAAACATCATTTGAGAAAAGGACTTTTGCGATTTGTATTTGAAGACCTTTCATTAGGAGTCTCAGTCTTAAGATAACGACACAAAAAGACCCTGAGTTGAGGTGTTAGGCATTTAAAACATTGGATAATAAGTTAGTGCCCAACTAACTAACTAACTAACTATATGTAATCTTACAGGTGTCACCCTGAAAACTCAGAAATCATGTGGTCCCACTGACGTCACCACTCTGGCTGTGACGTCATCTCCGGCCTCGTATGCCTGGGGGCACGACTGTCCCTATTATACTTAGGACTGTCCACCTCCGATAACAACACTAGGCATACACGTGAGGGCTCAGAGACTGTGGTGGAAGCCCTGGCGATAGGACCTACCCCGTACTAGTCCAACATATACTCCAAAACAACAACATTTCTTATAAGGTACGGTATCTTTATAAGCGTCTCTTTTGTATTTCCTTACTTTGACGTGAGTTCCCTGATTTACCTTTTTGTTGTGAAGAATATTTATAGTAAAGCGGTTCAGTTGCAATACATTGTATCGACCGGCAGCGCTTTTTGTGTGCGCTATAGTACTTTAACATGTCGAATTCCTTTTTTTTTCTTCTTCAGAGCGGACAAGGGAACTCAAGGCATCAACATGAGGGAAGACATCTACAAAGACTTGGAATGCGACTTCTTGGCGCAAGTAGAAGACGCGCTGGAGCACACGGCGCCGAAAAGACAGCAGGACAAGCAACTACAGGCTATAATGACAACGTTCGAACGAGAGAACCTCACTTGCTGCATCCACCTCGGAGTGTTCGAGAAGAGCCCACGCCTACTGCCGTGTCTGCACCACTTGTGCGACGACTGTCTCACGGCGCTCATGAGAAACTGCATAACCTTCCGCTGTCCGCTGTGTATGAAGAAGTACTGGGTGCCGTGGCAGGGCATCAAGGCGTTCAAGCAGGATCCGAGGCTCATGTCGCTGAGGAACAAGCTCAAGCAGGCGATGAACAGTCGCAGGACGACGTTACGACAGCTGTTAAACAGCGCGTTCCTGCCGTGGGTCTGAGGGCAAAACACTCCTGGAGCCTTACTGGTGACACCGTGGCTTCAGGGGAGCTTCATCGGCCCAGTATAAGCCTTACAGCCGCCTGGACAATCAGCTTGCCCCCGGTGATTTTCCTGCCTTGGAAACAGTACTACTCTCCCCGGGGCTCTACCTACTCTCCAAGCAGATGAATCGGTCGTGGCTATTTTGTTGGTCTTTTGTGGCATTTTCAAATTTACAATGACTTAATGTTGACATCAGTGTTAGTTAATGTTTTAATGAGTACAGGGATAAAAGACTTGGTTGTAATACCATGTTTTATCGCTCCAATTCTTCTTACATGATTTATGGTATTCAAGTTTGCTCTACTGCGCCTTACCGTATTCAATACCATACTGAATACCAACCATGCCAAAAACAGGAGCGCCAGGGAAAACAACAACAATTTACGAAGACGATTATATCAAGGTGCGTCTTGCTTGTGTCTGCTGCGCCCGGGGTTCTACCTACGCTCCAAGCAGGTACATCGGTCGTGGCTATTTTGTTGGTCTTTTGTGTACGTACTTTTCTGTGTTTCTCTTTTTTTTTCCCTAGTGGTGCACATCTTTTCTCGGGGCTGCCATAAGAAAAAGCAGTACTAGACTTAAACGCAGAAAAGGCCGCACCAAAAGACCAACAAACAGTAACCCCGACCGAGTTATCTGCTTGGCAGTTGGAGTTGGAGTTTGAGCTCTAGTTGTATCAAAGCAGGTAAAATGTTGGACCATGGTACACTGCTGGGACTAACGTTTGTGACCTGAGTTGTGTCACAGTTGTGAATTCCAAACAAGACCAAAAGTGAGTTCGACTCTACAAAGAATGTTTTGGACATTATTGATACTTCGTACATGACAAAAGAATAAGAAGAAGGTGCTCGAAAATAAACCTTGATGTAAATTGTCAATAATGATTCGAAAAAAAAATTAAAAATGGTATATCTTAATTAGGAAACCGACTTGTGCCAGATGCCTAAAAGGTAGTATATATAGATGAAATTATATCTTTGTCAACTGTTTGTAATTCCAGGCAGTTACATAGTGTGTTATCCTAATATATGTGACGTGGACTTGTGTAAAGCTTGCTTAAATTCTATATTTGCTGTAAATATCATAAGAGTTTATATCCTATATGCGTGTATCGAGATTTTGCTTACAATATGTAAATGAAGACAACAGTTGCTTTAACATATTTATATGAATAGCATATTTGTAAACAACATGTATGTGCTACTCCAAGAGGACGCACAAAGAGTTAAAAAAACAGCAGCAATGTATATTAAAATTGTAAAGATAGCAAAACACATACAGCAGACAATGAAAACTATGCAAGTTTTCCCCCGATTCCAGTATCGTGTTAGCTTTCTGTTATAAATAAAACAGAGTCTATCAAGAACATTCGTTCCATCTGTGTTTTCTTTGACCAAACAAGTAGGAACCAGCTGTGTATGGCTCGGGCCATGGCTCCGGCAGCATCTGTCAAAATGGTATGTTAATAGTGACCTTGCTTCTTCAAATTATCACACTATACCCGAGGAATGCTAGTTAACTTAATCTAGAGATTAATACACAGAGATAAAGTAATTACGTCGATGAAGGTTAGAAGTCCAGGTAATAAGATACACAAGATACCAGTGTCATCCTGTTTTAGTTCCAGGCTCTGCCTTACCAGCCGTTATATTTTGAATGGAAGCTCCTCGATAGATTCCGCTTCTGTAAACTGTTAGCTTGTGTACAGAGATGGATTATCCTTAAAAGAGTTCGCGGTGACCTTAAAAAGGAGACACAAACAAGTCACAGTTGCGCAACAACAAGGTGTTTAATTGCTCGTTATTGAAGTACTAGAATTCCAAGGATAAGTACGGCGTTGGTTGGTGCATAGTAATCATGACGTAACAGCCTTGGAAGCCAGAATACAATGGATCGGGGTAAGATCACGCCCTAAAGCCCCTATCACACTGGACTGCGGCACGTTGGCGGCAGCGTGCGAATGACGGTGGCCAACGTGCCGCGCACAAATGCCAGCTTGCCGCCATATCGATATCACCGCCAATGTGCCGCTTGAAATTGTGATTTTTTTTAAAGTTAAGGAAAAACGCAAGCGGCAAAATGCCGCGAACTTGCCGCGAACTAGACACCTATTTTGGGGTCCATTAGTCCACAACAGGTCCCCAAATGGCCGCCGTCAGATTCAAGGGTTGTTTGTTCTAACCAAGGACATCCTAGATATAATGTCCTTGTTCTAATAAATCGACAAACATATATCATTATGTACACATTCATGGTTCAAAACACAAACGAAGAGCGGTATATCGTTCGTCTTCGTAATTTCTGTTACTGTGAGACTCATAAGCAATTTTACTACTCAGTTTACTCCTAAGCAAGCATATTTACTGGGAAAATTTTCTGGACGTACGTCGCCTTTTTTTCTTGGGTGTGAATCCGCCCTGCACGTCGTATGACAGGCATTTTTATGGCCCGTTTGGATGTAACGTACGTCGAAGTCTTACGGGCCATGAATTTTTCTAAAAAGGATAAAAGAATAGAATGATTATTAGAATAAAAACAAGCCGAAACTTTAGCAAAACGTGTAATCCATTTTTTAAAGGATTCAGATCTTAACTTCGAGCAATTGGAAAGATTTAACTCAATCACTCAATCGGTTTGAGAACGAGATCCAAAAACAAATGCAAGAGTCTGTAGGCTACAAAAGGATGATGGGAAATTGCTGCCTTTGGTGTTATTTTTGTTATGTTTAAAGAGAGGAAATGGCTTTAGAAGTTACAATAACACCGTCTAAAATACGTCATCACAGCCCACTCCCGCTGGCCAGATTTAGAAGTTGCCGTAAATACACAGCCAACAACGGAGAGAACGGATTAAAGGGGGTCCCAAGGGAAACGAACTACGTCAGTGTAGCCGAAGTGACGCAAATACCATGCCTGGTCGTCGCCAATTTCCTGTATCACCTGGCTTCGGCACTGAATTCGTGGAATAGGAATGACGTGTTTCGATAATCAGTTTCTCCCGATCCCGGGGCGAGGTTTTCTGTGACAGGAATAAACCGAAGTTTTTCTGAGCACGTTCTACACGTACAGGCCGGGCGCTACGTAGTCCACCTGTTACGGCTCGTCCAATACTGGCTGCAATTCTGTAATTGTTGCTAGGGGTCTCTTCTATCACGACCATCAAGACAGCCTAACACATCAAGCGACTAAAGCGCATGTGACAAGAGTGTGTGTGTGTGTATGTGTGTGCGTGTGTGTGTGAGAGATTGGAAACGAATGGGAGAAAATAAAAGAGAAGGAAAAAGAGCAGAAAGGGGTAAGAAAGCAAAAGGAGGAAAGGAAATATGATATGAAAAAAATAAAGGAGGGAAAGAAAAAATAAGAAAAAAATAAAAAAAAATTAAAAAAGAAAGACCAAACAACAGCATCGACTATTAAATGGGAGATAGGACAAGTCAGACGTCTCAAAAGCAACTTAAGATGCCAGGGGATGGAAAAATGGAATTTTGGAACGGCTGTGCTGTACGACTTCTGCCGAGGCCAGGTCATGGATATGCATGTACGTGCCATTCAGCCTGTAAACCGTTAGCGATGGCTATTTCTATCCCCACTTTGCTGTCATTTGAGGCACTTGATACTCTGTTTACTATCAGTGACATGACCTTCTGGAAGTCTGTTTGTGTGTTTCTGTAAACGTTTAAGAAAAGAAACTTTAGAAAGACAATAATTAAGTCAAAGTTACAAAGTTACAAAGTTTATTTCATTTTTGATTTTAGCCATGCATATTTTTTAATTTCTATCAGAATAAAAAGATAGAAAGAAAAGAGGAAAAGAGTCGAAAGGAACAAAAAACCGAAGAAGTTGATTCGCCTCTGTTGTCTTTTATGAACTCTGACTCTGAGAGTTTTCTTCCAGTTTTTGGGAAAGCAACTTTTCTTGTTTGCAGGTCCGCTTACTATGCAACTGTTGGTACAATCCGCTATAGATTTGTGAATTAAGAAAATTTGAGCTAAATTCCAAATCGATAGAGTTGTAGCAAGGAGGTTTATCATAGTCAGGTTTGACATTGGGTGTCGAGGGTGGGGCGCGAAAAACTATTACCCACAATGCAGCAAAGCTGATGGGGCTAAGAATTTAAATGGCAACGAGTCATATCTTTCACACCGCTGGAAAATAGAGTTGACTACGAGCTAGGAATGTGGGTTTGTAAATTTGGGACAAAGATAGAAATCTTCGTAGGTGCAGTGAATATTGTTGAGCCTGGAGCGATAGATTGCAATGCACATTTCTCTGCACGAGCAGCTTTGCCTGGAAACCTCTTGAGATCGGTTACCATCCTGGGAATCGATTGACCAATCAGAGCGTGGGGCTAAATAAATTAATTGCACCTCTGACCAATCAGGGTGCAGGAAACCGCCCCGCATTTATCACGTGAAGTTGGAGTCTGGCGAAAATGGCGAATGATTTTCTACCCTTGATGTTGTTGTTTTACCGACTTTTTCCTCAAAATCTCCACAAACGGAAGGAGAAAGAGCAGAAATTTTGCTCAAAGATGAAAGTATGGACTGATCTACAATAAAGTTGTGATTTTCCCAGCGCTTGGCGGCCCACGAAGCTCGCAAACTGCGCACAGAAATGTGGTAGTGAGCCGAGGGCTGTTGTCTGGTGTGTCATTCAATCTGGCCAGGGTTGATTATGTAGGGGGCGACTCCCGGGCCTTTGATCGCTCAGCTCGGCGGCCATAGCTTCGTCCGTGGTTTTCCCAGTACCACAGGCCGCCAAACCGCCCGAATTCCGCCCGATTTCCACATGACCGAGGCAACTCTAGTCCAACATGGCCCATGTAAGTGCTGAATATTACCTCCTCGGTAGAACATGGTGTCTGTGCCGTGCGCATTTCGGGGTGGGTTTTATTTTCGGGGCGCCCCAAATTCCCAGCAATTTCCTGTTCCTTCTGCGCCAAGCCATCCGCCCGAGACGCAGCCAGTTTTCTGCTATATATCCTCAAGAAACGTAGGAAAATCTACCCAGGAAAGGTAGGCCAGATAGGTGGGCGCAAGTGGGGCAAATCTGACCGAGAAAATGGGTCCTATCGGCCCGTAATTCCTCTCGGTGCGGGGTGGCAGATGGGGCCGTGGACAGATTGTGCTTTGTTCGGGGGCCCCCGACCCTCCCCACCGCAAATTGTATGCATAGTTTGGCGCACAAACATAGCCTAGGCTGGTCAGTTTAGCCTGGGATTCTTCCTGGGTGTCTTTCGGACAAAAATGAGGTACGATACCGTCCGTTTTGTGGCTTTTCTTCGGTAGGTGTCGCTGATAAGGCGGGGGGACGGCTCCTAGGGTGGGAGGGGGGCAGCCTCTGCGTTTGCTGGTTTCATTTCCTGTAAATTCCTCAATTTTGTGCCTGTTTTTCCTGTGTGTTTATTAAAGATATCAGGTGATATGATGAAAAATATGACATTTAGGTATCCGTAGAAAATATTGAATTCTAATATTGTGGGTTTTGTCACCTATTTGGGCCACAAATAGGGCTATATTTGTATGAATTCGCTTGATAAAATGACCTCTCTTGAAATGACATTGTCTAATAATATTCCAAAAATATGCTAAAATTTTGCTCCAAAATGTACAAAAATCGCCACACAGATTCTTCATATTGCTCCTTTGCATGTTTTGATTCATAAATATGACTGTACCTTGGATTAGGGGTCAAATTTGGCCTCATTTATCAGAGGTTTCGACTATTTTTGCCATCAAAACATTCTATATGAAACCAAAATAGTCCCCATGCAGTCTCCATGTCCCCGGAATGTATGATATCATATCAGTTATAACTAGGACATCGGCTCATCTCAATATGAAAAATGGATATGTTGGTTAGGGATGATACATGAGTTTATGATACATGACTAAGTCTTTATTTTAAAATGATTATCAGCAGTTATCATATTGGCAAGGTAACCTGTTGGGGTTATTGTGTACAGCATAATAATAATAATGATAAACATGATATGTTGTTACATTTCGCTACTACTATATAGGAACAATTTTTGTGTTTTCTGTAATATATAAGGTAGCATTTTCTTTAAATTAGAATGTGGAAATTGTGCTGATGTTGCCTTGTTTATATTTTTGAAGGAAATATGTTACTGTATTGTAAATTTGAGGGGTTTCTAGTACATAATGTAGTATTGTCAGTTTTATTCATAACAGATGTTATCTTATTCTATAAAAATGGGTAATTGTCATGTCTTTGCTTCGTATTTATAAGAGTTTATGTTTTGCTTTGTTAAGGGTTAGGTATGAATATTATTTCCTTTTATCTCTTACCCCATAGTCATTTTTTGCAGGTCTGTGTCACAAACAAAGGGTCAAGTAAAACCTGTATTTTAACATTTTAAATTTGAATGCAAATTTTATCGTTTATGGCAAGCATATACATGTATCTAGGAATTTTAGGTTTCGCAGCAACCCGGTAGATTACAGATTATAGTACAGGACCAAAATCTATTTTGAAATGAATGAATTGTTGATTTTACATTGTCAACATGAAACAGTCACCTGCAAATTGTAAGTACTCAAACGAATCGTTATTAAAACTATGTTTTGAGATAATACTTCCATATTGATAGATCTATTATTGCAATGTACGAAAAAGCCTTTTTTCAGATGAAATAATGTCTCGCCAATATATACTGTCTGCAATATTGTCCTATAGTATAAAGAAATCACCTTGAGCAGATGTTTTGACTATTTCATAGGTGGTAGTCATCAGTACATAGTAACCTGCAGAATCTTATGAATAAGATATAGAATTTGTGTTTTAAAAAGCTAAAACAATACATCGTTTTGCAAGATTGTACGAAAAACAACTGTGCCCTTCAACTTGTGATAATACCATGCTAGCATGTAGTGTATACCTATAAACATGTTGACTTGTTGAGTAAAATGTTACGTTTGTTAAGGTTTCAGGAAAATTTACAAGGAAAATACTTAGTATGTCAAAACTGTCATAAAAAAATGGAAAAGTTACTGTGGTACAGCCGTACTACAGGTTTGGAGAGGGGCTAGTACAAACTATGTTTCCGTAAACAATCTTAAAGATACCCAATATCAGTCGTTGCTAGAAAAGGGGAGGGGGGCAGTACTGTAGGGTAGCTGTGCTGCCTGCTATTTTGTTTTCATTTACTTGAATCTGGTTTATGGTAGTCGATGTCAGAGAAGACGCCTTGTACAATGTACTTGTGCTTTTCGAGATGATTTCTCAATGATTTTTTAGGGTCTATCTGGGGTTTTCCATGTGGCTACTCTCTGCAGTTCTTTGTATTCTGATGTACTAAAAACAGTTCCAGGAAAAAAAAGGAGAAGTGTAAACACCTGTTCTGGATACATGTACAACATTATATATACATGTACATGTATGTTTATTTCATGTGCATAGACTGTATCTTTGTAGTTTGTACGTCTATTTGGTCTGTGCCATGTTGTATTTTTCTTAGGTTTTCTCAGGGAACAGCCGTAAATCTAAGAAAGGGAAATTCGATGATTGTGTCCTCAAGTGTTTGGATGTTACAGCTGGATGCTTGTTGCAAATAGGGTATCACAGCTGGGATTGAAGTAATCTTAAGTAAGTTGGAAAAACAAAGAGCTCTCTGTCAGGAGACTGCCTTTGTTTTCAATCTAAAATTTAGGGTAAAGCCCAGAAGTTCATGTTCGTCCTTTTAGGTTAAGTGAACCTAATCTTCGACTACATTTTATGTCATCTCCAAGCAGATGTTGGGGAGGCTAAATCGTTACCTTTTCCAAGATGCCCAGTTTTTTGTATAAAACTGCTTATTTTCAAAAAGGCAGCTAGGAAAACATAATGATTTATTCAACATCTGCTAAGATATTTGTTTTATGTGCATCCTTATAAGTGGTGATGACAGGGTTTTGACTGTCTAGATTCCCAAAAGCACTTGTACCTTTTTTGTTGTTGCTTTATTCTCTTGTGACCAATTATAGATAACTGAATGTACATGTGTCTAGATGTATTGGTTAGAAGGGCTGATCAATGTTTCAGTAATACTAATAGATCAAATGCATTTCAATCTATCTATCTATCTATCTATCAATCTATCTTATATAGAGGGTTAAACCCCCTTTTCACTAGACGGTGATACTGATAGCTGAGTGACCGTACGGAGACAAAAATTGGATTTGTGTAATTTTTGATTTCCTTATTGGAATATGGTACAAGATGCAATAGTCTGATTTAAAACACAAACAGTTAACACAAGATTGTCTATGAAATCGTTCAGAAATCTGTCAAATCACTGGTTACTCAGCAGTTGCAACTTCTTGGAAGGGGGTGTTACAAGTTGATGAATGCAGTTACTTTCATTTTGAATTGGTCCTCTGCCCAAGATGGATTGATTGTGGCGAGTTCTACCTTGACCTTAGAAGGTCTTGTTTTGTTATTTGTAGTTCATGAGGACAGTAGGGAAGACTATAGGATGGAGCCTGTCATCTGTTATTTGGAAGAACATCAGACTTGTCTGTAGCGACCACTCAAGGGACATGAAGAAAATGGTCACATAGGCGGTCAGTGACATATTCTAGACACTTGGGTCAATGGAAAAGGTATTTATCTAAGGGTCCATCAAAATGGGGCCAGGATACCTCTGGTAGGTTGTCCTCATGCAGAGGTGACGAGTCTGTAGTACAGGTTTGACTGTACATGTTGTGTGGGTGGTTTTTCTTTTGGGTTTCATACTTTCTTGGTGAATACCTTTGGTAGGAATTTTGTACAGATTAGTACAATCTTGAGGAATTCAAACATGATGCTGTTAAAGCCGAAAATGTGGGATTGAAATCTTATTAAGCATTTCTTTACATGCATAATTTTTCGTGTACTAATTTCTCATGTGGCAATTGATATGTTGGCATGCTTATTGTATTTACCGTATTATTCACGAAAGCAGCAACATCAAAAACAATTATGCTGAATGAAATCATATATTGGCATTGACAGTCGTCATACTGAGTAATGTTTTGATGTTGCTACTTCCGCAACATGGAATTAGATACAGTCATACAAAAAAAGAGAAGTCGAAAAGGAATGGCAAAAACCAGCCACAACAACAAGATTAGGAGGATCTGCATGCCTTTTTCGGGGCGTAGCGACCTGTCTTAAATCACCATTGATTGTAACCGATCGTCTAATTCAACGTTAAGCCTTGTCGGTAAATTATTTGTGAGGCGTTATTGGTTGCTTTATTTCTTCGTGGCATGTTACTCGTTATCCAGAATTCATCGTTAAGTGTTATTGACAAATTCTCTGTATCGCGTAGTCAAGCTCCAGATTGTCCCAAACTTACAATGGAACATCCGGCTGTTTTGCTGAATTTAATAATCAAGATACCAGGAGCATATAGGATCACGCATCAATTTACCGTTAAGCATAATGATGCATTGTCATGTTCCTAAATTTATATTGCTGGCCTTCCTAAATATACAGTTATGTGTTGCCAGGCCCCCATGCCCGCACCCCCCTCCCATGCAGACCCTAAAATCAGACAAAAATACAGTTGCCATGTGCAGTCAAAATAACCTCCTTGGTGCAGTGTATGCCCATTTCTTTTCACATTTTGTGAATGATATCTTTCATTCCCATTTGTGTGCTCTTGTAAGCCACAAACCTCATCCTAAGATGAGAATGACAATCTTGTTGTCCCACCAAACAACTAGTTTCAGTGTCTCATTCCAGTCTGATGATACCATGAGATAATGTATCATGTCATACACAAGGCTTTAACCCTACGATGCCTGATCATTTGGCAGGTCAATGACCAATAATGATGATGCGTAGGGGATGTGGATTTGGCATGACACAAAGCAAATGGTCGGCTCTGTGATATGAATGGATAGAGGCAGGTGGAAAGGATTTTGTTTACTTTTGGTTTGATGCCGCCTTTGATTCTTAAGAAATGAATTGGAAGAGGGTTTTGTTTGACATTTTAGTGTAACCATATTTACATATGTATGTACAGTATAATAATTTTTTATTAATATAATAGAAATTCAACATTGATCCAAACCTTTTTACCTATTTTTAAAGGAAACAGTGTAGTTTTATTGTATCTTTTATTATTACGATGACACAATAATGATGCAGTGATGATCTCCATGAAGCACAACATTTTATGTGCAATTTTCAGTCCACAAATTGTTTTAATCATGCAAAACTTGAGAAACGTGCAGCCTATAATTTCCAACCTCAGCTACCAGATTCCTGTTGTTTTTTCATAAATCCCATTTTTCATATTAAAAGCTAATCTTTCATTTTCCAAATGTACAACTACCCGGTATGACAGTAAAGCCCATTGAGGAGTTTAGAAGAGCTCAGGTGTCTGGCAATATTCCAAACATCCAGACTATTATTATCAGTTGAATGGCCAGTCAAGAATTGTAAAGATAAGCTGTAAAAACCTACCACCGATGTCAATTTTATTCCTATTAGTAATCATTCTTCCGGCTTGAATTGTATCATGTTTTACCACAGTTCACCAGAGCCGTCTGTGCTTCAGATCTCCCTTCAGATTGTATTGACTATTGACTAGTATTGAGTAGATTGACGCAGTGTCTTCCTTTGCATGCTTTGTATCCATATGGGTGATTGCTTTTAGTAGTTTTACATTTTGTACCTGTTGATCCTGGAGGAAGTCCAAGAGCGTCAGCATCCTGGTTTTAGTGTTAT
The DNA here is from genome assembly GCF_035083965.1 of Branchiostoma lanceolatum. NCBI lineage: Eukaryota > Metazoa > Chordata > Leptocardii > Amphioxiformes > Branchiostomatidae > Branchiostoma > Branchiostoma lanceolatum. Next base: position 16,023,243 of record NC_089733.1, read on the forward strand.
TAAGTTTAACATTTACGTCAAATGATTTCAAGGTTGTTAAGTGTCCTTTTAAATCCAGAAGGCTAAGGTCTTAAGAAAGATTTAACGACAAGGGATCAGGTGGGAAAAGGTCCATTTAAGCATTTAAGTTCGCGGGGATTTGATATCGTAGTAGGGAGAAATTTGTGTGTTCGTGGTGGTTTTAAGTTCGCGTTTGACACAACAGTAGTGCTACAGTCGCATAATGGAAACACTGGTGGCTTTATAGTCAGATACCAAGATACAGTAGCTGCATATTCACCATAACAGGTGCCTCATGATACTTAACAATGTAATTTACGTAGTGCTTAAACAAGGCAAGTTCACCACGAAAACCGTAAACATAAAACTACCGGGAGCATTTCTGCATTTGTATCTGGCACTCTTCCATGGCCCCTAGAAGCTCTGTTCGTGTTTGTTGATAGTTAAAGTTGTTGGGTTGTAACCTTCCTCCTACTGAGGTAGCCTTCTGACACTGATGTTGGCAGCAAAATCATATTGTCAAATAGCAATGCAAAAGTCATACAAGAAGATCCACTGGTACTGAGAATTTGAAGTAGATGAAACTTAATTAAGAGGTAGAAATTTGTATGTCATTACAGTAGTAAAGTAGTCTTGTTCAAATAAGAAGTCATTGAACTCTCATGCACGCACTCACACACTTACTCATGCACACATACACTCTTACTCACTCACTCACTCACTCACTCACTCACTCACTCACTCACTCACTCATGCACACATACACACTCAATCACACACATTCACTCTCACTCACACATTCACACTCACTCACTCACTCACTCACTCACTCACTCACTCACTCACTCACTCACTCACTCACTCACTCACTCACTCACTCACTCACTCACATTTGGTGCCAAGTACATGTAGTACATCTGTGAAACGAATCAGTCTCACACAAAAATAAATTCTAAGTCATGTTAGTATATATGAGAAGTGCCAATATCCAGCAAAAACAGCTGCAGTGTAAATTTTTTCTTTCAACATATCTTATGCTTTTCTGTGGGTGTTTGAATGATGGAGTCTGACATTTGATCTTGAGGGAGCAGATGTAGCTGACAGCCTTCCAAGGTCTCAAACAGATTTGCTACTGTCTATGTATCTAACATGTACATGTATCACGGGCATGTTCAAGTTATCACCTGTTTTGTACTTGATTTGATTTACTGAGGATTTTGATTCTGATTAGCTTTTGCTTGATTGTAGCCTGGGATAGAATCATTTTTTTCAAAGTTTTTGAAAGAATTCTGGTATGAAATTTTTCACTTCAGAAATTTCTGAAAATTTCATCTTCATGGAACTTAATTTTGCCTTAGATTATAAGGATGAAGTATGTTTTCACAACATGTTAAGTTCACTGTTAGAAGAATTCTGTAGTACAGTTGTAGTAGTACATTGCAAACACATATTCACGGGGTCATGAATTTGAGGAAAAGAGGTTGCCGCAAAAATGAAAACACCACAAACTTTTCATGATTTACAGTACTAGACTGAGAGGATGCCGATAAGGTCCATACCATTTTTAACATCTCAGAAGGGGTGACCAGGAACATTTCTATTCTTTTTTTAAGTCCTGCTAACTCACGGAGAACCTAAAACAAGTTTGCTGCATAAGTGAGTTCACTTTGTCATGAAATGCTTTTCAGTGTTTCCTCCCAGCGTATTTCCCCATTCCCCAAATGTGTTGGTGTAAAGAAAGCTTTTGTCACGAGTCAGAAAGCGTTCAGTCCAAACATCGTTCCCCAAGCTTCACACCTTATGTATACATCCCAGGTGCAAGGCACGCAAGGGTACGGGCTACCAATAAATTACACCTGGGTGTAGAACTAATTGCCCTTGCCAAGTTAGAGTGACCCAGGCATCTTGATAAGACCCATAGGGGTAGCAGCCCTCGCCATTTCTATAGCCCTTGGGCCACACATTTGTGCAAGTCACTACAGCAGGGGGCTAGTCTGCTGGTAGTGATGTGTGTTTACCGGGTAACTACCATTCTCTTTCCCAGATGCAGTAATTTTCCCATATTCATTGTCTGCTAACATCTGTCACAAGGACTAGAAATGTTGCTGAGTCATTGAAGTTCAAAATTTAACCAAGATAGAGAAACGTTTTGGACAATTATATTCAGATGCTGTTAAGTTTTGTCGTTGAAAGAGTTACTTAAGCTTGAGAAGGAGAGCAATAGCTTAGTTGGGGCCCTGGATATTTGACAATGTACTCGATAGTAAAGACTGTTTACTGTAAATCTGGAAATGTTTGTGGTGGTTTTAATTTCACAGCGACCTCTCTATTGTGAAATCATGACACTGCAAATATCCATTTTCGCTATTGTTTCAAATCATATCAACTGTAATCTTACAACACTGCAAAAACCTCCTTTCTCCTTCTACCCCGAAATGAAGTGTCTGCAAAAATAATGAATTCTACAGTATGTAGGTCAACGAACCCCCAGGGACACCACAGGGGCACTGGAACAGGTGCAAGGGTGTGGCCTGTTACCATGGTGACAGGTGCACATGGATAGGACTGGGGTTGGAATATGTCTGTAAGTTGTAACTGGTAGTTTCAACTGGAACCATTTAACTAATACATGTAATAGCATATCATTCAATGTTTTCCTTCAAAATTATGTTTTTTTAAAAAGAATTTCTAGGTTTGTTCTGAAGGATTTATGTTTTTGAATTTGGTTGCTGGTTATTACATTATGAATACCATACGTATCATGTTCAATAGACCATCTCACATTAAATTTGTATATCACAAAGGTTATGTGAAAACATTATGTGCTTTAGAATTATGCAAGGGCCAGTTAAACTCTGTCTTTCTCATGTTGTTACTGTGAACCTTCAATTGTTTGCAGTGGTTTTATTTTTGCGGTTTTACAGTGATCTTTACCCCACCAATGTAATTACTACTGCACTACAGAATTATTTCAGGCACCAACTTAAAACACTGAGAAAGCTTCCCTTTTGTAGCGAAATTAAGTCTTTGTGGAAATAGATGAATGTACAGTATTTGTTAGACTTTCATGTACATGTAGTCCCACTAAGAATTTCAGAATGCTTGGAATTCACATATACGTGCATATCCACAGGATGTATGGCACATGATGTCATTGTCAGCACTCTGAACTTAAGTTTTGTCAATAGCATCAATAAGATATTTTTTCATCAGTCGGTTTTGAAAGGATATGTTCACACACAACAAAGAAGTAGGTTAGGGAGGTGACACTGAGTGGAGATAAGGTTTAGTTTGGGTAAATAAAATTCAAGTACCAGTATATGTCAATAAAGCCTATGGCAAACATGTGTAAGGAAAATACTGTAGATACGCTTACTTTTGCGGCAGTTTTATTTTGCGGTAGGAGGGAAAAGAGGTTTTCGCGGGGTTTCAAATTCGTGGTCGAAACAATTCTGTAGAACAATAGTTATACATTGGGAAAGCGTATTCGCAAGGAAAAGGAAAGGAATGGAATCTCGAACCAGTTTAGCTCAAATGAACTCAATGAACAGATGAGCTACTCTTCCACTGGTTGTGACAGAGAAGACAGACGTTACATACAGTATTTATAGGTTCATTGTACCAGGGAAATTCCCCTAGCTCTTTTCGACAAGCACAATGAACAGTGGACCACGGCTTCACTGCGACCTTTTCCGGTAGCGTTAATGTCGGGTGAGCGACACAGCCGGGATCGGACCCGGGGCTTCTAGTTCCAGAGGCAAGATCGCTAACCACTGGACTACGCACGCTATGTGGGAAAATGCGCAGTGTTATTACTTTGCGGTAGAGAGGTCGCCACGAAAAGTTTCAAGATCACCAGTAACCACATGATCAGCTACCGGTACATGTAGCAGACAATACAAACAGCTTATGATAAGAACAGTGGAATCGGCTCATTTCAGGCCAAAAGAAATAAATCAAATTTTCGTTCCAAGTTCTTCCAACATAACTCTCCTCTCTGAGACTAAACACTTCTAAATTTCTCTTGTAATTTGTTATTCTTGTCCTATTCTCTTTGTCTGTTAAGTGAAGTGTTATTCTTTTGTCTGTATTGTTTTTTCTTTTAAACGTAATGAGACAAGCTGATCACCACTTCCTAAGAACGAAAGTAGGGTTTTACTATTCATTATAATTGTTCACTCCCACGAAGGTTAACGTTGGACCTTGTATAATTTATGACTTTTACTATACCACACCCATATTGGTGTAGTGTTATATGGTGCTATTGTGTGCTACAGTCATGTGGTAAAAGAAAGTGCTTGTCTTGCTTGGGACTCAAAAATGATTAAGGTATGCAACTGGTAATGGTTTACAGAACTTTTGCAGACTTGCAGTAACAAGAATTCAAATACCTGAATCTTATACTAGGTAGATAGAGTTCCATTGTAAGAAATTCTGCCTCACGAGACAATTGGTTGTAGCATTCAATCAAACGAGTTATGGCTTATTACCATTTTATTGGTGGTGAATAAACTAGATGTATTATATAGATATAAAGGTCTGGGTGCCTATGCACTTTTGTGTAATCGAAATTGGAGCTGTGTACGTTATTTTTGACTCGGTGCACCAAGAAATATTTGTGTAGAATAACGTCTACTATGTACATTTTCGTAAAGGTATTATTGTTACATATTTGTACACTATACGTGACGGTACAGGCTTTTCTTGATATTCAACTGTCAGAAAAAAATTATAAAACCTTTGTTGTAGTATTTGTAGTAGAATTTTTAAGCTATAGAATTTAAGTTTATCGCAATTTTTCAAAGCCTGAAACTATGTTGGCACTATGCCTGAAAAATCGAGTGCCTGCAACTCTATCTGGACAAGAGTTCTCTTTCATTTTGCTGACATTTTACTTTATGTCAAATTTTTTCCTGTGCACCTAAAGTTTAGATTATTAGTTGCACCAGTGCACAATCATATTCCCAGAAATGAGTTTCAAGCCCTGACGTAGTTATATCAGGACCCTTGGTATCAGCCCTGGAGCAGCTGTATTCTGTGGGAGCCTTGTGGATTTGAGAAATAGGATCGGCCGATATTGCGTTCTAGATACTCGCAATATCAGGCCAGTAGGGGAGGATGGGGATTTGATAAGGTGCTCCTTCGCAGCATTGAGAATATCTCTGTTTATACTATCAGATATATGTAAACCGATAACTGCTGACAAACCATTCTTGTGATAGTGTTCTCTAGCGTCAATGAATAAACTCTGATACCTCTATTTTTGTTGCAACGCAAAACACGAAGCAAGAACTAAGACATTGAAGAATAGGACTGTAAATTGATTAATTTTTGCAGGGATTTAATTTCGCAGTAGGAGGCTTTTCATGAAAACTTGCACCTGACCCTGTTCACTCCCTGAAATTGTGCACCAAGTTAAAAAGATTCCTCTGAGATTCTATTTTCATGTTGTTTTTCTAATCTAGCATTTTTTTTAAATTTGTTTATTCCGTTAACCAAGAAAATAAATTGGTGTGGCCTAAAGCTGGAAAAAGCCCTGGGTACCCAGCTCTAGTTGTGACATGCAACTGGTGAAAATGTATTTTTGTAAGCCCAAAATGACATATTTAACAACGAAACCCAATTGCACCATCATGTAATCTCCAAGCAGATCTCCACGGTGCGAGAAGCTCCAGTCAGCCAGGGAAGTTGTCAGGGTTGCTATAAATGCTTTGAGACTACCATCATGGGCTCCCAAACAATGAGTGGGACGGAAAAAAACAACTTAAAGCTGGAAAAAGCCCTGGGCACACAGCCCCACTTGTCAAAAATCCGTCAATATCTATCTGTCTGAGGCTCCTTGCGATGTCATGACACCGATTATACCCGTCTCTGGGGTCTGTCAGTCGCCGTTCAGTTGATGGATGGGGAGTTTATAGCATACTGGTATTTATGGAGACCCTCCAGTTTTACAAGAGTGATTACTGCATTTTTCATGTGGAAAGTGGCATCGGTAAATGTCATGGCCATGATAGTTAAAGCACTGCTTTCTTGTAATTATCATTAATAACTTTATTGAAGTCCATTCCTAAAGGCTTGTACATAGTATTTAAAACAAGCAGACAAATAAGGTACATTTAAACTGTGTCCTTAGAAAGAAAGTAAATGCCTTTTAATGCAACGAAAACATTCTCACCTTCCAATGTGTTGCCAAAAATTATGTTCTAATCATTGTACAATTTGTAGGCTTAATTCAATTTTTCCAATTCTTTTCCTTTGTATCCTGACCACCCTTGAACTTGGGAAATAGAACGTTCCTAACAGGCTGAACGTCCTCGACCTTTTCTTTTGGATTCCAGAAAAAAAGATGAAATCAAAAAGATATTTATAAAAGCAGCACCAGCTACAGTTAAGACAGTGTAGCATTAGATTAGCCGGTCCTTTCTTTGATCTGCCTTCTCTACCCGCATGGATTCGACATCTTCCAAAAAGGATTTGAAGTTGCCATGGTAACCATCACCTATGGTGATGCCTTCAATGAGTTGTCCTTTCCTCTCAAAGAGGGCGATCTATATAGGTTTTTCTGAGAAAACCATTGACAGGAAACGTGTGTAGGCGTGCTTGTAGCTGCTGCGGTGCTAAAGACGTATGTGACCCCAATTGCTTGTAAAAGCTGGCATTAGAAAGTTATTTCTTTGTCCTAAGGCCACACCAATTTATTTTCTTGGTTAGGCTACATCAATTTAATTTCTTGGTAAACGGATTCTTTTTTTGATTTTAGCACAAGGACATCATTAAAACAGAAGGCTGGGGCATTAAGGCAGAAACTTGCACCTGACCATGTTCACTCCCTGAAACTGTGTGCACCAAAGTACAAACTTTCCTCTGCGATTCTGTTTTTATGTTGATTTTTTCAATCTGGTATTTTTTTTAATCCGTTAACCAGGAAATTCAATTGGTGTGGCCTTAACGGAATAAAAAAAATGCTAGATTGGAAAAACAACATGAAAACAGAATCTCAGAGGAAAGTTTTTACTTTGGTGCACTTACATGTAGTATCAGGGAGTGAACAGGGTCAGGTGCAAGTTTTCACCCCAGCCTTCTGTTTTCATGATTTTTTGTTGTTGCTAAGATTAAAAATAAAAATCTGCTAACCAAGAAATTAAATTGGTGTGGCCTAATGCCACTCAATGTGCGGTTGACGTAAAGGGGTCACACTTAGAGGTGATTTAGCTTTTCTTGGAAGACAAGAACATACATAAAGTCTTCAATGTAGCGTAAGTACTGAAGTATATTAGATTTGTGATCTAAGGCAGCACCAATTTAATTATTTATATACTTGGTTCTTGGACATTTCTAGATATGGCAAGACATCAAGAGGAAAACAGATCTATTGGGCTGGGAGGAAAACATGCACTGACCTTGCCCAAACCAGGTAAATGTAAGTACCAAGATGCCGTAGATACTGTAATTCTTGATTTGTTAACTGTAACTTAATTTTAGCTGATTTAACAGTCACTTGTCATCCGCTAAAATTTCATCATAGCTAATATTTGATCACTAATATTTGAGATAGTAATGTTTGTTCCCACCGTTGAAATTAAGTGCCGTGATCTACTCCATTTGCCCACATCCGCTGTATTTTCCTGCCGCTATATTAAAATGATTAACAGTAGTATTATGTTTTTAAATTGAAGAACTAACCAATTGAATTGGGTTGGCCCACAGACATGTAAATGTGAAGTCATGCTGACATTTCTTAATACTACATGTACATGTAGGTTGAATGTTTGATGTTAAAGGGTTGACAAGCATTAGAGTTATTGAATGATGATTATAGAGTTGTGTTTTTAATTTTTTTTTACATGTGCATTTATTTTTTCTAATTACTTCATTGAATGAATGTATTGTTTTTGGTATGTCTGTCTGCTTGCTTGTCTGCTTTTGTTGTTATATTTTCCATATCATACTCGTCACTTTAACAGTAGAGTGACAGTAAGTGATCAATGGCACATGTAATTGATTAGTTAATCAAAACATAATTTGCATAATTAATGCAACTGAACCAGACATAAGAGAAAGTCGGAGTATTTTACGAAGGTTTGAGATCTTTAACCTCTTGTTCCTTTTTGAAGACAGCTGCTTGAGATACCCAACCTGTAGTTTTTTCTCTGTTTTTTTTGACTTGACAAATAGTACTTGTGCTAAGTGTGTACTAATTGTGTCTGTACATGTACAAGCTGAAGGGAAAGACTACATGTACTTAAAACATTCCATTTCAATTCAGGTGCCATCCACAATGATGGAGTGACTATTGCGAGTGTCCATTCAAGTGAGTCCGTTCTGGGTAGACCCTGCAAAAATCAATGGACAGAAAGAGAGAACATTGCCCTTTCTAATAGCCTCCCCTTTTCCTAACGTGGGTAGAATTTATGTACGCACTACGGCTTTGTACATGTATTTTCAGTTTGAAGGTTGTTACTAAGGTCTCTTTTACACCAAGGACATTATTGCTATATAATGTCCTTGTTTACCCCAAACGCCAATCGTTGAGTGACCATTGAACAATCAAAATTGGAATTGTGTGAATATTGATTTTATAATTGGAATATGGTGCACGATGCAAATTTAAAGTATAATTTAAAAGACAACAAAACATTAAAAAAATTGTTCTTTGAGTATGGAATTTGTTGAGTGTTCTGTCAAATATTCAGTCGCACAGCGGTCTCAGCCTCTTGTGGAAAGGGGATGGTATTTATACGATTTCGAAAGATTTGCTCCAAACGTATGGTTCAAATTTGTTTACACTAGTTTCTTATCATCATATTGATTTTTAGTAGATGCTTCTTCACTCACAATTTTGCATAATTACTTCAGTTGATTGTATCTTAACTCACAGTTTTGCAGTTTTCAGAAAAAAAGGGTTTCATGCCATCATATCAAGCTGTTTGGTCACACAAGTGCAACTGCATGTTCCAGCTTTTCAACTTTATTGCTTAGCAATTTCAGATGATACATGGTATAGCAACTAGGGGCTAAGTTTAATCTAGACCAAGCCATATATTTCTGTACATCTTAAGAAAATTTAGGTCAATGTTAACAGGAATTGTACATGGCAAACACTAGATGCAAACAGACGATTGCTTTAAGTTATAGTTTCATCAATGTATAATACAGTTACATATACTGATATAGATGTACAAAATGTATATTGTATAATACATATTCTGATTTATGCCTTTTACAGTATCTCTCCTATACAGTCAGGTAGGGTTGATATATTAGCCTGTTTCCGTATATATGTAGGCTGCAAGTATATCAGATTCTACAAGGTGTATCTTAAAAGTATAACTGTAATCTCCAGTCTCCTGAGTTGGTCAGGTTGGTTTGTGGGTCTCTTGTGGCTTTTTCTGTGTATCTACATCTCACTAGAGAGAGATGTAGAAATGCAGAAAAGGCCACACGAGACCCACAAAACAATCCTCACAAACTCATTGGCTTGGAGGTTACCCTAAGTGTACATAACTGACTTCTACCGACATAAGAGTGGTTAGAGTCAGACTTAGAGTAAAATAAATCAACAAAGGATGATGAAAACAAATCAAACTCTATCGATTAATGATACAGTAAATTTTGAAACTTTCGCAGTATTTTTAGTTTCGCGGGTTTCCACAGTAACCTGTCTTCTGCGAATTCAGGACACTACAAATGTGTTTCCTTAAAGTTATTCTGTATTACTACTGTACCAGGACTCGAAATTGATTTTTGGAAACAAGTGCACTGGTGCACCCAACCAAAAAAAATAGGTGCACAGAAAGAATTTTGGGTGCACCACATAAAATAAAAGTTGAATGTCGGAGAAACATAATTGCAAAGTTTAACAATCTAAAGGACTTCAATCTATAATTCTATAACTAACTTCAAAATTTAGAACAAGCAATACAGTAAAAGAGTATTGCTTTTTGTGATACTTTCATTTCAGTATATTCTGTATACTAGTGTACAATAGTACCTTTATCCTATAGCATAAAATAGGTGCACCAATGCACCCACAGTCAAAAATTAGGTGCACAGCTCCAATTTTGGGTGCACACAGGTGCACGTGTACCCAGTATTTCGAGCCCTGTGTACTATAGAATTGTTTCGACCGCCAATTCAAAACACTGCAAAATCCACCCTTTCTTTCCTACTATGAAATAAAACCACCACAAAGATAAATGATTATACAGTACTACTGCAGGTTTGGGCGTGGTGAAAGCGCAGCATAGCATCAGCAGCTGTGGCTGGGTATGAATCACTTTTGTGTAGGATCAATAATGCGATAACCGGGGAAATCTCAGGTCAGATACGGTCATGCCTCCCTAGCCGTAGATTGCTACATTGTAGCAATGCTTCATCACCCTCTACAGTAGTTTAGATGAAGGATTTGGATCATCCAAAAACGTGTGTTGCTTTCTTTATGAAATTTTTTGGTTACTGTAAATGCATTTAAGTTCTCATGATTTTTATTTTGCAGTAGGGAGAAATGGAGTGTTCGCGGTGGTTTTAAGTTCTCATTTAAAACAATAGTAGCGCTACAGTCATAAGTGGGTAAAAAGTTTTGGGGTGGCTTTAACTTGGCGCTGAAGAGTTCACCGCGAAAACTGTGAACATAAAACCACCGCAAACATTTCTGCATTTACAGTGCAGCTCAGTGAAATCTGTCAACTAATCTCCAGATGTTGGGGTAGTAACGTTTTCTGAACTGCTGGCTTTTTGATCCAATGTTGGGGTAGTTGTCATTTTAAAATCTTGCACCCGACATCTGCTTGGAGCTTTAAGTTTAACTACTGTAAATGTTGTTATATTTGCAGTAGTTTCATTTTTGCAGTGTCTCTCCACCACGAAATGATGACAACTCGAGTATGTGTTTTTGTGCTACAGTTTTGTTGTGATTGAGAACTTAAAACACAGTGAAAACCTCCTTTTTGCTCCAGCCGCAAAATTAAGACCATGCAAAAGGAAATGAACTTACAGTATACAAGACATGTACATTCAGGTCACTTGTGTACTGCATACGTTTGATGTACATGTTTACCAAACCAGAGTAATCTAGACAAAGTGTTTATACTGTATTGAGGGCAAACTTCCTCTTTCTGGCTTCTAGCATTAGCAACAGTCTATATTTATCATCCTTTAAAGTAACCACAGCGATCGGCAGGTCTATTTGTGGAGTGTTACTTCCTCTTGCATTTTAACCAGAACACATCACTCAGTTCCCATCCTCCAATACTAAGTACTTAAAAACACTCAATATTAACAAGCTGATCTTCTAAAATCTAAGGTACGTTTTGTCTCGAATCAGACTTTTACTGTACACTGTCAACCTGGCCATGGAGCCGTTGGTGCATTTACCTAAGTAGATTGATAATGGTCTGTGTAGGATCTATGGAGCAAAACAGGTGATTCGACCAGCAAACCTCCCGGACTATTCCATTTCTGTAGCCAGGGGTGGTGAATTTTTTTCTTGTGAGCTTCTAGTGGCAGATCTTTAATTTCTTCTTCATTCCGAAGCGTTGTGATTTCTTTTATATTCATGTAGATATCGTTGAATATTTTTGCTTATCCCAAAGCTACTTGAAATTTGAAAATTTTGTAAATTGCTGCACGGACATAGAAGAACTGTCTGATTGCATTGTCTAAATCTAAGCATTGTTTGAAAGCTACGTGTACTTGTATCTAGCGAGGATGCCCCAAAAGAGATACTGTAATCAGTTGTGAAATAATCATTGACATTATACTAAGATGCATGCTTTATAATTAGAAGCAAGTAGCAGGCTTTGAAAGACAATTTGATTGTAGATGTAGATGTATTTCAAGAATTTTGTATGGCCCAACCAATGATAAACCATTTCCTGTGTTTTAGCCTCTCCAACAAAATCTGCACATTTAAATGTAAGCGCAAAGCTACCCTACGTTAATATGTTTGAATATAGGCCATAGTTGTCCCTACATTACATTTGACCATATTTGGTTAAGGACTTAAGGTGTATTTTGATGACTCAGCATTATGAGCTTTTTACAGATTTATGCCATTGTGAATGGATAAAGGCTCACAGATTCCCATTTCCTGTTTACACGATCTCTCCACCTCTCGATCAGTTTCTTGGAAATGCTTGCAAGAAAATCCATCTTGGTCAGAATTCAAAATACAATTCCACTGAGTATAGAGATGATTTAGATTTGAAGAAGTCAATGATTTAAAATTTGAAATATATTTTTACAGCAGAAAACTAAAGCTATTAAATTTGTATACAAACTGTATGGCATAAAATATAATTTAGCTCAAACAATTATCTTTGTCAGAACACGTCTTAGGTAGAACTAGAACTAAAGATTCCTTAAACACATCATGTTAAAGAATTTATTATTACGGCTTTTGAATAATTGTAATCTATTGAAATGTAAATGTGTTTTACTGACGTTAGCCACATTTTGTATTTGTTACAAATGTATGCAATTTAGGTCATGACTGTGGTGTATACATTATTTTCCTACTAAACAAGTAATTCATAGATTTGAATTTAAGAGTATGAGCTATAGATTATAGAACTGTACATTTCTTGTCTGTATTAGCATTTAAACCCTTGATCATTAGGTAGTATCGACAATTATATTTTGAAAAGGTCATACTTTTATAGAGTAGCTTTCACCTGAACTGCTAACTATGTAGTATGAGTGTGTAGTGATATACTGTATCTACAATGTACCTGCATCTGCCCAGGCTAGTTAAAGACCAACAAGATGGCAGCTCAGGTACCTAACCATTCATAATGCCAGAGTTCATACAACTTACTAGCTTCCAGCAAAGCGCCATGACATTTCCATTGCATTTCAAGGATCACTTTCATCCTAATCGGAAGTAACCTTAATGGCAAAATAACACTTAAAAGTCCTTCAAAGTTCTATATTTATCAGTTGTTGAAATGGTAGAATCTTCAGTTTTGGTCCTGGATAAGATGCTGTACAATGTAAGTTCTTCTATCTTTTTGGGGATTTATGATTAAAGAAAGTATTTTAAGTTCGCGTTTGAAAACAATTGTGTAGTATAGCAGTTATGTATTCAGTACTCAAAATGCTTTTTTCGGCCAGACGGCAACTAGAGAAATGCATATTCATGGCATCAAAGTTTGGAAATAAAATCACAGCGAAGGTGCGAACATATGCAGAATAACAGTAGTCAAAAGTTCTGAGCTTCAAACTCAGTTGAGAACACTTCCTATAGCTATGTGACTTTTTAAACTGGATCTCTTACAAATACATACTTAATGGCTATTTTTTTCGCCATCAATTATTTATACCGGGAACCTTTTGAACATTCATGACTTTCCATATTTTTTTTAAACAGAGAAAGAATTTATTTTTCCTTCAAGAAGATAACACAAGCCTTACATGTAAAAGTGTATGTAACCTGGTTTGACATTTGATGGATCCCATGGAGGCTTGGATTATGGTGATTTTCTCTTTGGGAAATCCATAGACCTTGTTATGAACGCTGATTTATCATTGGCATAGACTCTCTAGTTTAGAAAGCTTGTAGTAAACGTGCCATTTACTGTGGAGATGAAGTAAAAGACTCATGATAGAAATGTTGTGCGAGATTGAATGGCAAGGAAACAAAAGTCCTCTGCTATTTGCCGCCGTGGAATCCCTGCATATAGCAGATAACAAGATTCGAAATGGTAAAAGGAACATTTTTAAAACATACCCCCTTAAAGGACTAAAAGAAAAAGGTGCAGGTACGCAGAAAAAACGTATTTGGAGCCCTGATATAGAAATGATGGGTGTTTAGATAAACCCAGAAGTGAAATCAGCGCACTGGGTCAATACACCGACATTCACGAGCGTTAAAGGTCGTAATTTCACGCCAGAATCCTCTTTTACGACCACGCTGGGCTGTTTAAGGTGATGTGTTATGTGAGGGTAACATTTATGGAGGTATAAATATGGAATCCAAATTGTAAATCTGCTTTGGTTTCTTGTGGGGCATTAGCTGTGATTTTGACTTTAGAAATTGAATATCATGTACAATTGGGGTTTATGTTAAGTTGATGTGTAAGTTTGTGATTCATATTCTGTTTTGTCTCTGAAAATATCTGATTCAATAAGCAAAAAACGTTGCCATTACTGTCAAGCATGTACTTCTTGTACTACTAGTACTACTACTTGTGACTACCTCTGCATAGGTTACCAGGCCATTGTGGCCACTTTTTTGTGTGGGTTTGTAGATTATTTCCCATTGACCAAAAGTGTTAAGCGTCTATTGTGCCCATTTTCGTCAAGTACGTACGTACCTGGAATGGTTACTATAGATATGTTTTTTGTGTGTGGGTTTGTTTTGCATAACCGGTAAGCCGCCTTTAGGCCTAATACACCAGATTTGTACGGTAAGTACAATCTTTAAAAGACCTGATTGTAAGGTTAAATTCACACAGGGATGGACACCTACTCTTTTTGATAAGTGTGGTGGGTTCTTTAACGTGCTCTGGGTTCTCCTCAAACGTGTGACCTCTGACTCAATGTCCCATCGGAGAGAACATCCCTAACGAAAACTAGGTACGCATTTTCATCCAGTCCAGTGAGGAAATACGTTTTAAGTTTTTCCTAAGGGCACAACACTGCGGCTTGCGCGGGATTTAAACCCAGAACCTTAAGATTTTAAGTCCCTAACCACATCAAGACTACCTTGCCACCTGTGGCTTGACTGTATCTTGACAGAAATTGAGATGATAATGTAAGTATGACTGTGCTATAGTGGCCGGCCCAACATCTGGCCCCCGCCCCAATCCCTGACAGCCGATAGGGTATTCCCCGGAAGAAAACAGCATTTCGTGTGTGTAGCGTGCAAAGCGCAGAAGTTGGGGGATTTCAGCTGTTTCGTGGGTTTCGTGAGGGAGGTCTGGGCTCAAACATTTCCGATTTTTACTGGGCTGAAAACCTCGTAGCTTTTGATGATAACACCAGTTCTGTTTTTTCCCTGTTCTCCAGCATCCAAGAGTAATGAGGCCACAGGCATTAGCATGTACCAGGGGAAACACATCCACTACTCGGAGGTAGACAACAAACCCCTCTGTTCCTACAGCCCCAAACTCTGTAAGCAGCGGCGGCTCAACGGCTATGCCTTCTGTATCCGCCATGTTTTGGAGGACCGCTCGGCGCCGTTCAAGCAGTGCGAGTTCGTGGCCAAGTACAACAACCAGCGCTGCACCAACCCCATTCCTAAGAGCCAGGACAGAAAGTAAGTCATTAAATCAGCTCGTTAGTGGTTGAAGTTACTTGTGGTAGTCAGGTAGTTAGTGACCCTGCCCCTAGAACTAGAAGCCGTGAGTTCAGATGCAGCTGTCTCACTCACCTGACATGCACGCTACTGGAAAGGGTTGCAGTTCTAACGACAGTGCGTTAAGCAATGGTCATTGTGCTCGTTGAAAGAGCTAATTTTTTCGGTACAATGAACCTGTAAATACTGTACATAATGTCTGTCTTCTCTTTTACGACCAGTGGAAGAATTAGCTCTTCAGTGAGCTTAACTGGATCTTTTCAAGTAAATGATGTTGATTTTTGTTCATTGTGCCTCTACCCTTGCAGCTACTGCAACAGCCACTTACAAGTGATGGGGCTGGCTCCCAAAAAGGAACGAAGGAAAACCTCGAAAGAAAAGATAAAAAAGGAGCCGGACAATATGGTGCACGTCGGCAACTTTCCCGCCTGGGACCCTGTCATGCCTCCGGTACCACCAATCACCATCAAGCAGGAGCCTCTCGACGAACCCGTGTTCCGCAAACCGGAGCCGCCCGCGAAGCAGGGCAAGTCCGTCAAGTCGCGGCTGCACAACAAAATCACTCAGAACAGACTAAAGAAGGAGGACTCGAACTGTCACCAGCTCCCGACCTTCTCAAGTTCGCACATGGCTGTGCCGCCCCCCTCCCCACATCTATCCCTCCACCCATTCCACACCGGTATGATGCCTTTCCACCCTTCGATACCCCCCTCCCCCTTGTCGTACCCCCTCCCCCCACCTTATATCCCTCCCACTGTGCCTTTCATGCCCGCGCGGCCCAGGAAACCGAGAAAATGCGTTCGGAAGTACCTCCACGAAGCGCGGAGGTCGGAGGTCAGGAGACTGATGAAGTTGTTGCAATGCAGAGAAGAGGCGAGGGTAGACCTGTTTTCATGTAAGTCAAAGGTCAACGACCTTAAGATTTATCCATCTATTTATTTTGATTTACACATCCATGGGCCTTTTTTGATGCCGAAAGAGAGCAGGCTTTCTGTGGACAACAATTGGGATTTCTCCAGCAAAAGAACCTGGGCCTGATATGTTAAAAATCACGAATCAGCACCCTAAAAAATGAAGCCTGAAAGATTGCAAAGGAGGCTAACAAGATAGAGCAATGGAAAAAACTGTGTAAACACTACTCTCCAAGCAGAGGATGTGTTCTGGCAGGGTTTTTAGGCGTTTTTAGGCGTTTTTGTTGGG
Organism: Branchiostoma lanceolatum; assembly: GCF_035083965.1. Lineage (NCBI taxonomy): Eukaryota > Metazoa > Chordata > Leptocardii > Amphioxiformes > Branchiostomatidae > Branchiostoma > Branchiostoma lanceolatum. Next base: position 16,039,738 of record NC_089733.1, read on the forward strand.
CTTTCTACTTTGTCATTTTTTGGGGGTCTTTTTTGGGGTTGGCTAGACCAAAAAAAAGACAAAGTAGAAAGCCCGACAAAAACCGCTAAAAACACGTCAAAAACCTGCCGGAACCCATCCCCTGCTTGGAGAGTAGTTAACACCAGCTAGGTCATCATCCTAGACAACAAAATGTACAGTCAAAAGTGACATTTGACTATAACACAATTATATAACGTTGAAATTTTCATATTACATTCATTCATTCATTCATGTTTATTGCATGTTCATGCCCTTCCGGGCTAAATGCATTATAAGTAATACAATTGTGCATTGTAATAACAGAAAAAAAAATGAAGAAAACTATTCTATGTTCTATCTACTTCTAAAGTTTACACGCTACTTCTCTCTTCTTGAGACATTTGTACACGAATTACAAACATCTCAAGACTGAATTACAATCATATTATCAAATTGCAATATAGATAATCAAAATGACAATGGCAACTTGAAGATTACATTGATATTGCAATTACATTACTTAACATGCAATTACAACATTCTAAACCTCCTTTTTCATTATATCTAAAATGTTGTTTACTTTTGCACATAATACAATGTAAGATCAAAACACCCACCTCAAATTGCAATACTGTAAGTCTGAAATGTTCACAGTGGTTTTATTCTCGGTGTTTGTGTTGACCTACAGTGTATACACTGCAAAGTGATGATACCACAAACATGCATTTCCAATGTATGACTAAGCAATTTGCATTGAAATGTGTGTTTTCTCGGGTGGGTATAAATGAAATACAACACGGTGTATTCCGCATCACCCTCGGTCCAAACGGTCCAATTGCAAACGGCCAAACCTAAGGCAATACGGAATACACCATGTTACATTGTTATACAGGCCGACAGGGTTATCCAAGTAAAATAAAGGTACTACTACATGTTGTATTCTACGTATATCGAATGTGTTCAGGCTAATCAAGTTGATCTCTTCCTCTACAGTAATAGAGTCTTCAGACAGCGAGGACGAGTCACATGACTCGTTACCATGGCAACATTCCTGGTTCTCAGATGATTCTGAGGAAGAAGACTCGTCAGAGTGAGTGTTTTGTCTTTTTTCTAAATGTTTGATAATTAGTACACTGTGTGAATGTTGTTGTTCACCTTGTAGTGCCTAGTGGCACAAGTTTCCTTACTGTTTCAGTAGCAGGGTATGTTTTTACAGGGAGGGGTTGCTAGCCCTTTCCCTTTAACATGCTCTTTCATATTGTCCGTGTACAATCTTGATGTGCAAGGGACAGCATACAAAATATGTAAATTTTCAATGACCACTGTTGCCTTCGTCAGGATAAATAATGAGCGAATGTAAACTCGCAAGAGTTACATCAGACACATGACCTTATTGACACGTTCCTTTACGGATACATGACGTCATCAATTGGCCAAACTGGCCAGGAAGTTTATACCTTGATGTATGTCTTAGTGTTGGAAGAAAGTTTAGCATTTTACTATGATTACTACCAACACAGATGAGCTTCCATGATGAAATATGTCCTTGTTTTGCCCGTTCCAGTTCCGTGGACGCGTCCCCGGTCAGACCGCGGGACAAGCGGTTAGTCACGGTGCACCGTAGCCTGTGCAGAAAGTACACCCAGCTCCTGCAGTCCCTCAGGAGAAGTGCGGAAAAACAGGCACTCGACCAGCAGGAGTCACGGACAGTCCTGGGGTCCTACTGCTCAGACAGGAGAGAGACTGTGGAAGTGCTGAGAGAAGAGAGCAGACACAAAGACAGTGTGGTGGACAAACAAAGGTACATGTGTGTTCCATTCAATCTACAATGTACATGTAATATTGTTTATATATGTATGCCTGCCTGGCTACCTACATGGACTCAGGCCAGGTGCTGCCCCCTTGCTCCTGCTATATGTATTGCAGTTTGCAATAAAGTACAGTCCTCAGCTGCTGTTTCAGCAACTTCTAATACAAGTCCTTCCTGTATCATCTTTTGTCTTATTTTGAGGGGTCTTCCTTGTATCGTTTTGAGAAGGCATGTATGTTTCCCCTTGTTACCATGGTGATATGTTCTAGAGATGTGGGTGTGTCCCTTGTTAGCGTAGTAACATGTTGTACCTTCCCTTTCAGCCACAGACACTGTGAGAAGAAACATGGGTGTGTCCCTAGTTACCATGGTGATATGTTCAAAAGATGTGAGTGTGATCCTTGTTACCATGGTAACATGTTCTTCCTTCCCTTACAGCCACAGACCCACGGTGAGAAGAAGAGACGTGGGTGTGTCGAGGGTGTGTACGGGGGACTGGGAGGGACAGAAGTGCACCAGGAGAGCCCTCCCCCTCACAAGATTCTGTGTGCAACGTATCCTTTCATAGGAGTTCCCTCTATTGTTGTTCTCTTACAGTTTAGAGCCCTGACCTTTATTGATAAACGGATATCTATATACGTACGTAAAGCAGTGCATTAAAGGTCATTCTGTATGTTTGTAGGTTTGCAACCTTGACATTTTGATACATGAATGCAGATCAGAGAAAAGAATTATAATACTACCAAATAAAATGATTATTAGAAATAAGTAAAAAGGAAACGTACAAAAAAAGATGACATTGGAATACTGACACTAGGTTCTGTTGAAGTTTTGAAATATGCAGATAAGTTCCTTAACTGTAGTCCTTAGATGTGGGAGCGAATCCTGACCAGCTGCTATATCAGAGGTGCACGGCGAGGTTTTCGGACGGACGGCAGTGCAGCACGACCGTCTTCGACATCGCACACGAGAGACCACTCTGTCAGGAACACGCCAGGAAAAGGGTACGCTTTCCTGATATTTCTGAAGATTGTTGTAATGCAACTTTCCGTATTACATTCTCTTACAAAAGTTTAAAATGTATACCTAAATTGGGGGTATCTTGATACATGATCGAAGAGCTTTTTTTTTCTGCACTGCATCTTTTGTATGTTCTGCTATTCTGCTTGCTATGTTTGTCTTACATTCTTAAAGAGTGTCACAAGCTAAATGTTACTTATTTCACTCATCTATTGCTTTCTATCCCTTCCCAGGAGCTCTCCCAAAAGAGAGAAGCGGACAGAAAAGCGGCGGCAGCCCTTGCCGCGCAGCACGGGCCTCCCCCGAAGAAGCCACGGAAGAAGAGCAAGTCCTCGCACTCCAGATCCTCCAAGAAGAGCAAGAGTAAAAAGAAGAGGAACAGTCGGCCGCAGAAGCCAATCCCTCCGGCCAAGCCTGTCGGGAACAACGACATGTCGCTTAGCTTGGGGATCGATACGTCAGCGCTCAGGTACGCACACATGTCGCTTATCTTGGGGATCGATACGTCAGCGCTCAGGTACGCACACATGTCGCTTATCTTGGGGATCGATATGTCAGCGCTCAGGTACGCACACATGTCGCTTAGCTTGGGGATCGATACGTCAGCGCTCAGGTACGCACACATGTCGCTTATCTTGGGGATCGATACGTCAGCGCTCAGGTACGCACACATGTCGCTTAGCTTGGGGATCGATACGTCAGCGCTCAGGTACGCACGCAATAACAGCAATGAAGATGCCTCTGCCCCTAAGGCGTCGCCAAAAATAGCCAGCTTCCTATTCGCCAAGTGTGAACAAACTTTGTATTTATAGAAGTAGCTAAAATTGCTGTTCAAACAGTTCCTACCCTTTTTTCTTTCTGTCAAATACATTTGTTTTTAAAGAGGATTTCCCTGGCCTTGTCTTTCAATAACCTACTTCATCACAAAGCAATTTACTGCAGAAGATCTTAAAATGTTTGCGGTGCTTTAACTTGTTTTCACTTGAACCCCTTACCGCAAAGTCCTAACACCCCGCATATGTATTTTGTAAACCTATTGAAATATTTTTTCTAAGGATTATAAATTTTGAAATTTTCAAGGGGAGGACGCCCCCGGACCCCCCCCCCCCACAATACTCGTGTCTGTAGCCCTCATCCTCACACTTGCAGTAAGATGCCTCCACGTTGTAAAAAAATTCTGCCTAAAACCCTGTTTACCGTATCATGATGTTTCTGTGTTCTCTTTTGCAGCCCTGCCCCTGAGGGCATCGACCCCGATGACATCACGGAGGACCTGCAGGAACTGGACGGTCATGACATTGAAAAGTCGCTCGAACTTGACATCGACGACACGGACCTGAATATCGATAACGTCCAGTCTGCGCTTGAAGGGACGCATCACGCGCCGGGGTTGCTAGAGTCACATGACTTTGCCGACGTCCTCCCGAAGTTGCCGGAGGACTTGGAGGGTTTTGACTTCTTCACAGGTGGGAAATACTGCTGTGGTCACATTTTGGTTTCAAGGTGGAAACAATTTTATTAATATCTGTAAATCTGTAAATGTCTGCAGTAGGGGTGAATACCGGTTTGGCTTAATAAGGGCCAAGTCCAAGTTTAGGTCCAGAGATTTAGGTTCAGGTCCGGACCTGAACCTGGACCTGATCCTGTTCGGTGGATGTTTTGTTTTATTAGACCAATACTAAGCATAGAGAATTAATACTGACACGCACAACTATAAAAGTTTTTTGGTGAGAAGACTTTCAAGATAAACCAGTGTTTGATATTTGAATGTTACACTTATTTTAAATGCCTTTTTTGTCAGAGGGGAGACTCAAACACTTTGTATCAAACAAAATAGAAAAATATATTTGTACTTTGTTCAGGTTTTTTTGGACTCAGGTTTTAGGCTTTCAGGTTTTTTGGACTCGGTTCTTGGATGTTATAAAGGTCCGAATCAGGTCCAGCAAACCGGTATCCACCCCTAGTCTGCAGAGAATGAAGCAACATGCTATTGGAGACTTGGTGTATAGGTTTGCAATACAACAAACAGCATCACTTCCAAACTCTTTGAGAACCGCTCATTGAGAACTAGACAGTGGTCAACGAAAATTTGATCCTGTGTATACCTTAGTATTGGAAGAAAGTTTTACATTTTATTATAAAACTTTTGCTTGTTCCTTTAGGTAAGAACGGGGAGTTTGTTCCCACACGGGAAGAGGCCAAGAACTAGCCAGTGGTCGTCAAAAATTTGATCCTGTGTATACCTTAGTATTGGAAGAAAGTTTTACATTGTATTATAAAACTTTTGCTTGTTCCTTTAGGTAAGAACGGGGAGTTTGTTCCCACACGGGAAGAGGCCAAGAACTAGACAGTGGTCGTCAAATATTTGATCCTGTGTATACCTTAGTGTTGGAAGAAAGTTTTACATTGTTCCTTGTTCCTTTAGGTAAAAACGGGGAGTTTGTTCCGACGCGGGAAGAGGCTGAGGAGCTGGAGCGAGCCTTGGAGGCCGCCAACGACGTCGTGAAGAAGCTCCAGTCCAACAACGAGCTGCCGAGCCTCATCATGCAGGGAGACGGGCAGGACAATCACATGACTGGTCACATGATCAGTCAGGGCGGCGCGCTGATGGATCACGGGAGTCTGTCCTCCCAGTCCGCGCCCGCCATGGACGTGGGGTCGCTCATGAACAATGACCTTGGGAACAGCGACCTTCACAACATACGGGACGTGAACTCGTTTGACCTGGAGAACCCGGTTTCTCTCGCGCTGGTTTCGCCCAGCCTCAGCACCAATCAGGGCATGTTTCCGCCGCCAGGGCAGCTCAACAACGGCGTGGCGTCTCCGAACGACGCCTCGCGCCGCGGACAGGTAGACAATCAGTCGCCCATCCTGATGAGCCATATTCCCACGTCCTCGCAGGGCAGCCCCTACCACAACAACGACCAAAGACTTCTGGGGAATAACGGTCACTACGGTAACGACCTGGCCTCCCTCCCCACCAGTACGGAGGTCGGGACGCCGCAGAGACCCCCGTGGAGCTCGCTCAGCCCCAGCGAACGTAACATGATCATCGGCGCGGCGGGGCAGCAGATCCTAAACACGGCAGTCGGCCAGCAGCTGGTCAACGCGGGGATGTTCTCGCTGCCCGTGTCGTCGCAGGGCATCAGCTCCAAGTACCCGACCTCCGTGACCTTGGGACCAACGGCTGACCCCATGATGCTGAAACAACAGCTGGAGGGAGAGCGGCTGCCCGAGCACCTTTACTCACAACTGCAGCAGGCGCTGAACATGAACATGAACTTGGCTGCTCACAACAACGCCGAGAAAAACGCCGAGTCGTCGGGAGACCCCATCTTGAACAACTATTCCTCCTCGGGGGTGACTTTTCCCGCCAACGGACAATAACGGTGGTTCAGTCGCCTTGGAAACGGACAAAAACCTGTGTGTCGGTCGCCATGGTACCGGACAAAATCGGTGTGTCGGTCGCCATGGTAATGGACAAAAAACGGTGTGTCGGTCGCCATGGTAACGGAGAGAGTACCTGCGTTGTAGGACGTCCCGCGGTGGGTAGTGAACACTAGCACCCCCTAGCTACGGTGGAGTACAACTGTACTTAATCCCATACTGGATATATGGTGTCTTTCAATGTTAACAGTCTAGTCAACTGTATAGAATGTCTTGGTAGTTACTAGTCGACATTTACCTACGATGCTGTCTACCCTGCTCACCCCCACACTTCTAGTGGAGGCTACCGTGCTCCATACTGACTGATTGTAATGCATAACCTACTATTGGGTCAAAAAGGGGGGAATTTTAACTAGTAATTTTCATAAACAATGCCATGACATATGGTAGTTAAAGTCAGAAGCCCTGAATATCTTACTTTGGAAAGGTCCACTCTGAAGTAGGGGTGGACAGGTTAGACTAGCAGCTAAAATATATAATGAAAAAGAGTACTCTATCTTTGATAGGCCCTGGAGTAGGGCATGGATATATTTGATAGCTGTATACCTCTCTGTCAGGGATCTTTTCTTCCTTCCATCCTTCCCTTTTTCGGACTCCTGCGAGCGTCGTGGTTGTTTCTATGTGTGTACAGTGACAGAGGTCTATTTTACTGTTATGTGTATATAATGAACCTAATAGAAAAATTTTATCGCTTCAAATGTGGTAGAAGGACTCATGAGATGTTGTTATAATGTACATGTATGTCGAACTACTTGTGCGACGTTTTAAGGCACAAGCGGTCCATGATGACTATGTCAGCTAATTTATTAGATACGGCTCAGACAGAGAGAAAATGGGGTTGTATTGTAATTGGTTAGTGATGAAGGCAAGGCTTACGTTGTATTTTGCTTGTGGACATAAATTTGTGTCTGTATCTGTACGAATATTTTTGGACACTACGGAAAGCAGTCATGATACACAATGGGCAGACAAGGAGGCTATTTTGGGGGAAAGTGATACGATATACCGGTCTTTCCTATTCCCTCTCAAAGTGGATCCCTTCAGTCAAGCTAATCAAATTATCTGATCTAGAATCGGTCTATTTTCAACGTAGCAGGATTTTAAAAGGAAATTAAAGTTTCATGTAAACCCCAAAAGTAGCCTCCTTGTTGTATAGCCCGGCATAGTGTTGTCAGGGACAGTGCAGGTTATATACGTGCTTCAAGACTGCCATTCAACATTTATAGGGTTTTCTACTCTACGCCACTGTCCATTTTTCAAAATCACAAAGCCACGGTTCCAGAGTCAGAATAGAGGGGTTTTCAGAAAATCCTGGATTTTGTCTTCTAACCTAAGTAAATTTTTTTGTTGTATAAATTTGAATGGAAAAATATTCGATTTCAGCCAGAATACAAACACTTTTACCAGACGACAATGACTACTAGTGGAGGAAACATAAGAAAACTTGTGGAACTGGTGTTCTGTGAATAATGCTAGATTTCTCCGTGTTTGTGGCAGCTGTGGTTAACATGTGCACATTTTTGTTACTTCTAAAGAATCGCTGTTGTTTTGCTGTAGGTTTCATTTTCATGTTTTATTTGTTGTTATAGCAGGATTATTTGCATAATGTCATGTAAACAGCCCTTTATATGGAAAAGTATTCAAGTCAAAATAGCAGGGAACTAAACAGCATAAATGATAGAATTTTTCGTTACCTTTGCAACCTTTGACCTTTGGCATTACATCACGCACTTCTATACTATCCTCGTTGCAAATGGATAACGTCACCATAAGAGAATGAGCAATACCGGATCAACGATGGTACGATTACGGAATGTTTTTGTTTGTTTTGCTGGTATTCTAGGATATGTTGTCCTAAATCTCAAAGGCAAAAGCTACACAGAATGACCATATGCTAAAGTTGTGGTCTGATACTAGGAAAGGCCGTAGCGGCAGCGTAAGGGTGTTAAATGATGTATCGCTCTGGGTAGGCGTATCGAAAGGTTTTATAAAACATTCCAGCCCCTTTTTCTTCTCAAAAAAAAAACTTGCTGAGCTAAAATTATTTTGAGGAAGTAACATATCTAGTACTTTAAGGCTTTCAAGTGTTTTTGCTTGTGGGGAAAACAGCCTTAAATACAACCATTTTGTTTTTAAAAAATTGTCTCTTAGAAGGTTGAAAATCTATTAGCAGAGTGAAACAAGGAAGGGAAGTTTTTCCAGTTTTCAGAAAACAAAATCGAAATTTTCCTCACTCTTGGGGTTTCAGGAAGATTTTTGCTTGCCTGTAGGATTTGCTTCATCTTGTTGCATATACGTTGCTTTGCTCCATTGTCAACATCATAGAAGTAAGCTACAGTGGAGCAAGTTAACCAAGCCTGATGCTCGCAAATCTACCACCCATGGTTTCTAGAGTAACCATTTGGCTCGCCGCTGAGGTGTCGCCAAGAAAAAAATCAACCAATTTCAGGAAACTCTCAACAAAGGGTACAAGCTCTGCTGATTAGAACCTCGAGACAATTTTTTCTTGTGAAAGATACGGATGAATTTGTTCTGATAGGGCTTGTACTTAGGTGGTCCATTGGTATCGTGCACCGTGGTTCTGTCTTTATATACACTCTCCATGCAATAAAATCTATTTTCTTATAAACTGGCCACTCGTGTTGTCTTTACTGTACATTCGCTGATGAAGGTTAGACATCCAGGTAATAAGATATGCCAAAAATTGTTGTTACTCAAGCCACTGGATATTTTTTTTTTCCTTAGCCACTGACGAAAGAGTAGATGCTGTCTGAAACATTTGACTCTCGAAATTTTATGCAGTTGCTTGAGTAACTATTTTTGACGTGACATGTTTACTGTACATTGAATACACGTACCACATCTACCAAGTAATATAATTCCACCATTGTACATAATTCTGCCACCCTGAAAAGACACGTCCAAACAGATCTCCAACCGAACGTTCCCCAGCATAATGCACTCCTGCATATCTAAACTGTGCATACCTGGAGGGTGCTGCACTAGAGATCTCTCAAACCCACTTTTTTAAAGTGACAGATGTATGTAACCTGCCAGATTCATGTTAATGGAGGTTATACATTTCTTTTGTTGGAACCAAAGGTGACACCAATCTATTTACCTGGTTCTCAAACATTTTGACGTTGAAAAAATAGCAAGAGGTCAACATGGGAGGCCAGAACAGAAAACTTGCTCCTGAGTTTATTCACTCCCTGGGTATTAATGCAAGGTAAGGACTTTCCATATAAAAGGTATTGCCTGCATACAACATACTGTACAAGTATAAAGTAGTTTGATTTTAAACCAAGTCAGACCAAGAAGGTTTAGCACATCTCCATATAACCTTGATCAGACCATGTTTTCCTGTTGGCACACCCTCAAAGCAGTATTGAGCTACTGTCCAAGCAGAGGAGTGAGCTGCGGTGTTGTAACTCTCGAGTGAGCCTGTCATAAGCGCCATCTGCCGGACCTGGTTGGTATTGCAGATTAGGTGGTTGAGCGGCGTTTGCGTTACACAGACTACACCACCGTTGTCGTCGCAACATACGACATTTTATGGTGGTACAATCTGTGTACCGCAAATGCCACTGTCCCTGGCTAGAATCACGGACGTAGCATGTCAGAATACGAGATATCAAAATCGTACGTTCTGCTGCAGTACCGCGGAAAGCCGCTCCTAGCAAGAGGCCCATACATAATCTAACCATTTCTTCCTTTTGCCAACCCCTACCGACATACGAAATATCATGAAGATCCATCCATCTCGAATTATACTGTTCACAAAGAAAGAAACACTGACAATACAAACAAACACACGCACCCGGTCACATAACCTCTTCTGGCAATGAACAAATTCGGGTCCTTTGCATTTGGGACGATAAGCCGTAGACATTTAGTCTGTAGGTATTTGGGCAGGTTTGTTTGCATGTCAGTTGGATTGATAAATAGATAGAGTGTTGGAAAATATTCCTGACCCTGGGTTACGCTACATTTGCTGTGGAACAATTATACTAGTGGCAATGATGAATATTTAATGTTCAGTCACGTACCGATGATCGTTATTCTTTTGCGGAACAGAAACCAGGAAGTAAATTGAAAATGTCTGTCTACATAAACATGTAAATTTCTCACCCACTGTCTCTGAAACGACGACAACCTCATCGACAACAGAAATGAACATACACGTACGCGAGGACAGTTTATGATGGCTCTGTGGAAGTGTTTTTTGATGTGGTGTTGGACAGGAATGTGTACAAGGAACATTGAAGACAGGTATGCGCACAGGAAATACCATCTCTTTGTGATATAATCTCTCATACAATAATATAACGCTGAACTGAACAATGCAGCGGCAGGCATTGAGACATGTTTGCTGTACGAGTTTTGTCCCTGGTTCTTCCTTAGGCTTCGTCGGTTTTTTTTTTTACTTTCTTCATTCGTTTAATTTCACTCTTTATTGTTTGATGGCTTTTGGTAAATAGTTGTTGCTTTGAAGTGACATTTTCACTGCCACCCTCTAATTGTAACGATGAGTAAACAGGGTCTTCTTTTGAGTCACACAGCCATTGATGCGGCTCAGGGATAGCGCTTTTTGTTTACAGCTATCTTGGATTCAAATGTCCAACGATCTATCTTTATTGCCAAGTCCCTTTAGTGTAGGGTTTTCACCATATTGTATTCACCATATTGTATTAATAATGTTGTATTATTACAAGGAATTTTGATCAGGTATTTCTATTTCTTGTTCCTCTCAGGTGTTACTTAATCCGGACAACAATTCACAGCACCTGACAAGACAATCTTTAACGCAATACGTGCCTAGATATTGGGATCCAACAAATCCGAAGCTGATAGAATATTGAGCTTATCAAGGGAGAAGCTGCAAGTTATTCCCAAAATCAACTTTCATTTGCCAACAGAGGATAAAGCCATTCAGCACAATGTATCCCTCAAAATGCATCCACACGCTGTGCATATGGATTGCAATGTTAATGTCAACATGCTTCACCGATGTGACTTCGTTTAGCACTGGAGGAACAAATACAGGGGCAACGTATGCACCAAGCATTACTGTAGGACTACCGTCTGTACCAAACACTACTGCAGGACCAACGCCTGCACAAACCATCAATGCAGGGCCAACGCCTGCACCAAACACTACAGTGGGATCAACCTTTATACCAAACAGTATGTCAGAACCGACGTCTGCACCAAACACCACTGTAGGACCAACGCCTGCACCAAACACTACTGCAGGACCAATGTCTGCACCAAACACTACAATGGGATCAACGTCTGCACCAAACACTAGTCCAGGACCGACCTCTGCACCAAACACTAGTCCAGGACCGACGTCTGCACCAAACACTAGTCCAGGACCGACCTCTGCACCAAACACTAGTCCAGGACCGACGTCTGCACCAAACACTAGTCCAGGACCGACGTCTGCACCAAACACTAGTCCAGGACCGACGTCTGCACCAAACACTAGTCCAGGACCAACGTCTGCACCAAACACTAGTCCAGGACCAACGCCTGCACCAAACACTACTGCAGGGCCAACGCCTGCACCAAACACTACTGCAGGGCCAACATCTGCACCAAACACTACTGCAGGACCAACATCTACACCTACATCTGAAGCACCGTGCTCTATTGCTACAACGCTCGACTTGTCTGACAGTAATATACGTTCCCTTCCCCCTGATTTTTTCAAGGACAAATGTCAACTTCGGGAAGTAGACTTGAGCAACAACCAAATTTCAAATCTCAATGACAGCATATTTGCACCCTTGGTCAATCTGGAGGTTCTAAATGTCAGCAACAATTTCTTAACAAGTATCACAACAGACTTGTTCAGCAACCTCTACAACCTTACATTCTTGGATCTATCCAACAATTCAATCAACGTCAAGTCAGACAATGTGTTTCTGCACAATACCAAGCTAGAAGTTCTCCATTTGGATGGCAACAACATTTCGAACATTGGGAGAAACACTCTTGCAGGTCTTAGCTCCCTGAAAGAGTTATACCTGAATAACTCAGGCCTGTCCAGCATACATCTGTCGAGCTTTGACCATCTAGCGAACCTTGAAGAGCTGTACCTACAGGACAACAACATTGAACAACTGCCTATGAACGCTTTCCAAGGACTGCAAAGCTTAAAGATCTTGAATCTACAGGGAAACATGCTTGGGTCGAGGTGGTGCAATTGTGATCTGCAATTCCTGAATTGCAAGGACACAGATATGCAAATTGAATTCAACTATACAGTAACATGTGGCAACGAAACAGTCACCTGCGAAGCGCATACCTCGTCAGAAGACTGCCCGAAAAACGTTCACACAATTCCCATCATTGCATCGATTTTACTTCTAGTACTGACTGTTGCATTGCTGCTACTATACCGGTATAGAGAGTATGTACAGGGGTTTCTCTACACCAAATTTCCCTGGTGTTGGGGGAAAGACGGACACGACAAAACGTACGATGCATTCATCTCCTGCAGTTGTGAAGACCAAGTCTTCGTCGCGAGGGAGCTTGCGCCAGGGCTGGAGGAACGGGGCTTCACACTTTTCCTGGAGTACCGAGATTTCCCGGCAGGGGCGTGCAAAGCGACAACCATCATAGAGGCGGTCGAGGCCAGTCGACAGACCATCTTCGTCCTCTCTCAGAGTTTCGTGGACTGTGAGTGGTGCGCGCTGGCGTTCAAGGCAGCTCATCAGCAGATGCTGAAGGATAAACAGAACAGGATCGTGGTAGTCGCCTTGGATGATCGCAAACTGCAACATGTAGACAAAGACCTTAAGTTCTACCTGATGACACATAAAAGTTTGAAGTGGGGAGAAGCCCAGTTCTGGGGGAAGCTTTCCTGTGCCTTATCCAGGGCGGGGAGGAGGGCACAGGTCCAGCCTATCCACAACCCTGAGGATCATTTGGATGTGGGTATAGAAATGGCCAACATGTGTTAGGCTCGGGTTGGAGGGCGCCTCTGTGTTTTTCTCTCATTGGATTCATAAGATAAGAAAATTACCGAACTCTTGTTGTTCTAAAATTGTGCAAGTTCATTAATTTGTTGATACTAGTTGATAATCTTAATTCTTATGTGTGCAATGCCACACTGTTCACAAGTTGATCTATCTAATGATGATAACGCCCGCGGATAATTAATTGATTGATTGATAAATGTCAACATGATAGCCCACAATGCTTATTCTCCAAGCAGAGGCTTCGATCGAGAGGGGTAGTTTCGTCCGGGATTTTAACGTTCCTCTCCTCTCGGACAAAACTACCCCTCTCGATCGAAGCCTCTGCTTGGAGAATACACAATGCTCAAAACTATGAGTTGCAGCTAATTATCGTAAATGTGTATCAGAAATAGAAAAGTACTCAATACGTTGTTATGTTAGCTAGTATTTTTTTGAATTGTAACAATATCAGGTTTTAGTGGTGTTATAATTTTGCCTCGCGCTTTGTAACATTATGACTTTAACGTGCAACATTTGCATTAAAAGTTTGTCACCCATGCCAATAGCAATCCCTTTTACGTTAGCTATCTATATAGTTACTGGTTTAAGGCTATATTATTCATGGTATGGGCCATTGCGGTGGGGACTGACACAAAACCGGCCGGTCAGAAAAAGGGAAGATTTTACACCCAACATCTGCTTTGAGAATACGCCGCCCGTGCAACTCTGACACCTAGCGAGGATCTCAATTATTGCACAAACAATTTCCAAGATGGCGGCGTCTCCATCATCTGGGCGAATTTTGCTGTGAGATTTTGATAAAAAATACCAATTTAGGTAAGTTTTTGCAGTCTAAAGCTTCCTTTTGAGAATGGCTTGAATATTTATATATGCTATAGGAGGGGTTTTAGTACAGTAAAAATCTAAGTTGTTTCGTAAACGTTAATGATACCTGGTCCATTTCGATACCGACGTTTAGTACTGAAATATAACAGACTCATGAATTAAATTCCAACACGCCCTTAGAAAAATAACCAGTTGATAATGACAACACAACGGTTTGAGATAAACAGCTTTTTAGAAACAATGTCATGTTATTTCTTGATGATGCATTTTAATGATTAGAAACTCGGCCCGGCGGTTTTAATAGCGAGGTGATTGTTGTATCATTTGCTTCGTGGCTAAACACTAAAACAGTGAGTGAGGTTAATACAGTAGAATATGTGTGACTTGCAAATTCGAAATAAGTCTAGGGGTTTTCCAAGATGTGTTTGTATACCATGATCAAAAATCTATGACATATAATTTGGACATATTGAAATAATCAAAAGACAAGACTTAGAAATAACAAGTGATTTAAAATGAAAACAACAACGTACAGCAACAACAACAAATTTGGACACCAGTGTTTCATGTATTCATGGATGTGAAGCCATGTTATGATAGCAAATATTATGTTACAGAGTAGAGTAGAGGTAAGTAGAGTAAAGTAGAGTCGCTTCAGCCAGGTAGGAACTCCGGTTCCCATTTGGGCTGCTCTTCAGTTCATTCAGCTCATCGACGTCGATCTCCACAGGTTATGATGATACAACTGCTTAATTTTCTTCCGACATAAAGGTATACACGGATCAAATTTTCAATGACCACTGTCGCCTTCTTCAGGATCAATAATGACCAATCACTGCCGAACATAAATTCGCGAGAGTTACTGACGCTTGACTTTATTGACTTTTTTGATCCGTGAATACCTAAGTTAGTGTTGGAAGAAAGTTTAGAACTGTATTATGATTACTACCAACACAGTTGAGCTTCCATGATACTAACGTTAGTATTAGTAATCCGCAGGTTATGCATGATAGATATTGATACATTTTATTAATTTGTTATCAAAAAGTGTGAAAGACACTGAGAATTCCCTCTATTAAAACATTGCTACATAGGTGTCGTGGTTGAAGACCGGTGAGCTGTTACCATGCCGACGGAAGCCGCTGCCCAAGGGTTTTCCCGCCCGAAGCCCAAGCGCGGGAAGAGCCTTTCGCTGCGCCGAACACACAGTTCCACGGAAGCTGACCGCGAGAACCCCCGCCATGGAAGGTGAATATTGCCCGAGAATCATCCTCCGTAGCGACTGCTGGCTCAATGCTTGTTGCTTGCTAATGTTAACTACAGAAGCCACAAGCATAGAGCCAGCGGTCACTGCGGAGGATGGTACTCAGGCTAAGTTGAACCCATGTGGCGTCATGGTTTGGTCTTACTAGATCTAGCTAGTTTGTAGTAAGAAGTGTGCATGTAATCTCACTGCTTGCACTGGTTGCTGTTGCCATCTGATTATGGCACACTGCATACCATTGAATTTATCTATTGAAGAATTTTTATATAGGATTTTTGTTGTCTATAAGGTCTTACCCTGAATGTATATGCATATTGTATGATGGTTTAATCACATGATTTGGAGCGATGCCGTGTGAACAACCAGACCTACTGTCTCCTGTCTTCTGCAGTTTTACGGTGGAGGTTCAGGAGAGCGTGCTGCCGCCTCACCTTCGAGCGCGACTCTGGGATCTGTTCCAGCAAATCGAGCGAGAGGTGGAAGTGGTGTACGCAGAGAACCTCGCACGTAAGCACATAATGCATGTTATTGATTCGTGATTAATGACGTCTTCCTGCGACTTAATTTCTTGTATCGTTGTGGTGAATTATTTGAATGGATAGTTAAAAAACATGGTTTGAAGAACAGGTTGTTGTTATTCAACCTTCAGTCTGCTGCCTGACCCCAAATTCAACACAGTTTTGTGCCAAATGGCTACCTTAGCAGAGGGAGGTTAAAACCGTTTGTGACATTGTGTACTTACATGTGTACGTATATTTCTGAAGTGACCTTAACCCTTGTCCTGCTGCAGTGCCAGAGCAAAAATATACCCCCACTGTTGAAGTGCCCAGAAACTTTTGATACAAAGGGTACCAGTTTGATATTGCTAATTTTTAGTTACCATGCTTTACAGCAACTGGGCAGGTGCAACATACGCATTCTAGAAATACCCTCAACCCGACAATTGTCAGGGCTAGTATACAGAACAAACATGTGCAACCTGACAATTGTCGGGCTTAGCAGGACTAACAAATTACCAAACTAAAATTTTCTGCATGTTTGGACATGTGATTGGATCTCAGTTCAGGTAATAGTACAGTATTGACATATGAATTGGTCTTGCACCGGAGTTCCGTAAAAAGTAGGGGTACTGACAGTTTTGACATGTGATTGGGTCTCTCACCACAGTTCAGGAGGAGGTACCGTAGATCGAGGTCCTGATAATTTTGACATGTGAACTTGTCTCTCACCACAGTTCAGAAGAAGATAGATTTCCTGATAATTTTGACATGTGAACTGGTCTCTCACCACAGTTCAGGATAAGGTCGAGGTCCTGACTGAGAGGCTTGAGGCTGGCGCCAGTGATAAACCCATAGGGGAGGAGTCACTAGATGGAACAGCCAAGGCTAACATCGCCAAGAACAAGTGTAAGTTCCAGAGGAATTTCCCCATTTAAGGGATGTGGCATTCATACTAATCTATTGTTGGATATCTAAAAATGGTAAAGATCACAAGGTAAACAATGTGATAATGTCTCGATGTGGCTAACTTGATTTAAGAAAGTTTGGATTTTACTGTGCAAAGTTTTTCGAAATGTAATGATATTGTGATTATTGGAATTGTAACAAGATTGTATGTTGAAACACTTTTGTACTAAGAACAGAATTCGGATTATGTTGTAACATAATTCGCAAGCTTCTTACTGAATAAAATCATCATCAATGTGATGTATAAGCCAAAAACCGGTACTCAAGCAACTGGATAAAATTTTATTGCTTGAGTAATTGTTTTTGGCATACCATATAACCTGGATGTCTAACCTTCATCAAAATACATTTGTATACAGGGTGCGAAATACTTTTTTGAGCCAGGTTGCCCATGTTGCAACCAAGGGCAAATGCTAGGTTGCACATCCAAATTTCAGGTTGCTCCAGCAACATTCACCGATTTCTTCAAATCAAGCTCGTATGTAGCGTATAATACTACTAACATTTCAAATTATATATTAGATAGTATTGTGTTCCCATTGACCTAACAACATCTTGTTTAGCTGAGGGCAGTGTGTTCTCGTCTTTTTCAGCTCAAATTCCACGATCTATGAAGGGTTTTGGATGGTTTAAAACGAAAAAGTGTTGATTTCTTTATTTCAATTGAAGATTTACCGAATTTTATGAGAGTGACACTGTGTTTTTGTGAGCTTCCAGGGCTCCGATTGAAATCTTTGGCTCAAAATATAAGGTTGCACACTGCGCTACCTGGGTTTGGAATTAACTTGCACCAACTGAAATCTTGTTGCACTGTGCAACGTGCAACTAGGTATTTCGCACCCTGGTATAGAACATGTATTCCTTTACATTATAACTAGCTATATATTTAGCTTGAAGGTGCTATGATGTATTGGTAGTTAAGTAAACAGCTTCATGTTAGATTCATTCCTGATGTTGCCTTTGTTTTTCCAGCATCCAGCCAGCTCTCACAGAAACTGAAAACTACTTATAAGGCCTCAACTAGCAAGGTATGGGCAGGGGATGATGTTACCAAGGGGTGGTCTGGGGTAATACATGGTGTAGCTTTTGAAAATAAGATCATTGAGTCCAAATAAAGGCAAAACAAGAATGGGGGCTGATGTTGGAGGGATTAGGATGTTAAGAGTTGCTAGAACATATCTGAGGAGGAAGAGCTGCTTGGAGTGATCAAACTTGAGAGTGTGTCTTGCAGGTGATGTTTCAGCTGCGTCTGACATAGCGGTGTTGATATTTGTAATCTCTGGCAAACTTGGATGCAACTGTTATGATGTTGTTACATGTATCTCTTGTACTTCCTAACATGGCTAAGTAAATAAAACAGGGCTCTCTCCAGTATCCGTCCCTCAGTCCCTGGACAGAAATTTGCTATTTGGGATAGGAAGAAATTTCAACCATTCTGTCCACATTGATTGATAAATCTAAATTTTATGGCCTTTTCATCTGGTCTTCAAAAGTGCTGCAAAACTTCCATTTTTGATATTTTACCTCTCAAACTGCACGGATTTCCCAGGGGAACATGTTTACAGACCCCTCATGCATCCCTACAGGTTCCTCATGCACTTGACACAAGGCATTTAACTGAGAGGGTGGAGAAAAAAATTTAAGCTGGAGAGAGCCCTGCTTCTTGTACCGTATTAACCACTTTCACCTTGCACAAGAGAACTAGGATTATATGATGCTGAAAAACTGAACTAACAGACTTGAAGAGAATTCCACATTACCCAGCACATGTTGTTTTTGCTCGATGCACTTTTTCACATCTGTCATTTTGTATTTTGTTCAAGTTTGCTGCATCATTCCATGTATTATACTATTTATAGACACAGCAAAATTTACAGAGACAAAAGTATCTTGAATGTTTAAATGTGCAAAAAAATGTTTCTCTTCATCTTGTTAACTTAAAACCTGGCTCCCTTTTTGCTGCTGTACTAACAACAACCTCCTGCATTTGGTCATGTGACTAAACTGATGCATCTGGTTGGTTGGTGACTGGTCATGTGACCATCCTTGTGCATATGGTTGACTGACTGGTCATGTGACTACCCTGGTGCATCTGGTTGGCTGACTGACTGGTCATGTGACTAAACTGGTGCATCTGGTTGGCTGACTGACTGGTCATGTGACTAACCTAGTGCATCTGGTTGGCTGGCTGGCTGGTAATGTGACCAAATTGTTACATCTGGTTGGCTGACTGGTCATGTGATTAAAGTGGTGCATCTGGTTGGCTGTGCTAAACACACAGCCCCACCAATGCATCTGGTCAGCTGAATAACAGGCCATGTGACTAAACCAATGCATCCGGGTGGGTGCCTGACCGGTCATGTGACTAAACCAATGCATCCGGTTGGTTAACTGACTGATCATGTGACTAAACCAATGCATCCGGTTGGGTGACTGACCGGTCATGTGACTAAACCAATGCATCCGGTTGGTTGGCTGACTTACTGGTCATGTGACTAAACCAATGCACCCGGTTGGCTGACTGACTGGTCATGTGACCAAACCAATGCATCCGGTTGGCTGACTGACTGGTCATGTGACTAAACCAATGCATCCCATTGGCTGACTGACTGGTCATGTGACTAAACCCATGCATTTGATTGGCTGACTGACTGTGTTCTCTGTGGAGCCAGATGCAGCACCGCCTTCAGCAGTCCATCGCGCCGGTTCGCGCCAGGCTCGACACTGTGTCCGGGGCCTCGGTAAATGAGCATGATGTTGGGCAATGCTAGAAACGCCGCCTTTGTTCTGTGATTAATCCTGCCTCCCTGTGATTGGCTTGTGGTCACATGTCTGTTGTTGCTTAGTAACAGCTCCTAGCTAACAAGATATGATCAGAAATTGTTGAAGTCAATGTTTTCTAATTTGGTGTCTTAAAAATCTGCTCTGATTTTGACTGATTTCTGCTGATGAATACTCTAATAATGATGTGTAAAAACAGTTGAAAATATTGTGATTAGAAATTGATAACTTCAAAAATCATGGACCTAAAATTGTCCTCTTCTTTGTATGATCATTTTTTTGTCACTAGAACTTATGTTTGGCTGTAATAACTTTCTTTCTATGGATGGAAATAATGAAACTTCAAACTACTGCAATATGTTCTACTTGGGTGTCATAGTTCACATTTTTACATACTTTATCCTAGGTTCACAATGACTTCTGGCCTTTTGCACTGTTTTTAGTTCTGCACCATTACATAGTTTCCACGAAACTGTAAATAACAGAATGCAGTTTTTGGCACTGGACAAAATGTATCAAATGTTAATTTGTTACAACAGTATAGCCTGGGTGCCATCCGCCGTAGTCACCGCTGGCTCAGTCTTTTCACTTGCTAACCACGGAGGTTTGGCAAGCTAAAAGATTGGGCCAGCGGTTACTGTAGGATGGTACCCAGGCTAACAACAGTACACATATCCTTTCAAAAGTAAGAATTCTTAAGCAAATATGTGCATCAGGGTTTTAGAACAATTTGCTAGCATTAAAATCTTATATTTGTTTGTTTGTTTGTTTGTTTGTTGTGTACAGATTGTGTCCAGCTTCAAACCGGCCAACACCAGTCAGTGCCAGATGATGCGAAGGTTCGTAGGTCATCGGGACGGTGTCTGGGAGGTCAACATCTCTCGTACCAAACCCCACGTTCTGGGCACGGCGTCAGCTGGTTAGGACACGAATACTTATCAGGTTTCTTTTGTTAAGCCCCTATCTCACTGCACTGTGGCACGTTGGTGGCATCGCTTCATCGTAAACCGGATTTGTGTTACGCATGACTTTGTAACGGGAATATCATGCAAAATGTAATACAGTAGTCGTAGTGTGTGTGGAGGCAATACATGCTCATATGTTTGTAATTACCAAGGAAACGGTGTCCCCTGTGTGTCCCCTGCAAGAGGGCATCTAATATCTTGTTTTCTTAGTGAAGGGCATCCTAAAGACATCCTGATGCCTGCTAGCTAATAGTATCTGTATCTATATAGCCGGTACAACCACCATTAGGAGTAACATACCAGCTTTGCAGGCACGCGGCACGGCAGCAGCTGGTTATATTACACCGAGCAGTCTGCTGCTGGGAGCCCTAACATTGCCACATCAGAAAAAGCTGTTATAAAAAATAGTCTGCATGCATTTATCATTTTGAATGGACATGGAACATGTTGTGTAGTTAGATGTATTTCTTCCATCTTTACGTAGACCGCACGGCTAAGCTGTGGTGCATGGCGACAGGCCAGTGTGTGTTGAACTACATCGGCCACAGCGGATCAGTCAACTCCATCAGATTCCACCCGAACGACCAACTGGCCCTCACAGGTCTGACTTTTGAACTTCTTCGTAGACTTAAGAAGTTTCATTTTCTCGAACATGTACTGTGTCAGAGGGAACATTTTCTGACTTTTCTGACATTTCCTCCCCCCAAAGAATTGATTGAACATAATAGAACCTGAGACTTATAGAACTCTACTACACAAATACCTTGCAGTTTACAACATGTACATAAAAGGCATTATATTTTCTCTGAATTGTATCAAATAGAGTTATATCTAAGGCAGTGTCATTTTTAACCTTTGTCTCAAGATAGAAGTATAAGTAAGTACCGGTAGATGAAGTATGTACACTCTCATATAGAGTTAGACAAGTCAGGGTCTCAAATCTTGTATTGTCCACCTGAAAGTCTTAAGACTTGTTTTCCCTCCTCAGCTTCTGGTGACCACACAGCCCATGTCTGGAGATCTGCAGTGGTTCTACCTCAGGTTCCCCCTGAAGGAAATGTGAGTCCCTTAACCTTCTCCCTGCTGCCTATAACCCTGTAACCAATAGGGAATTGGGTGCCAAATGGCTACTTCAGGGTGCTAAAGGTTAAAAACTGTTTCAAGCCCGTTGCAAAATGGCCTAGGGGTGTGTGTTGCATTGGGAAATCAAACCCTGGTCATACCAGAGACTTTCTCTGCTTAGCACTCTGATAAAGATTATCGGAGTCAAACACACTCCTCTGTCATTGAACTAGCCCCCTACTGTAGTGTAGCCTGGGTACCATCCTCTGTAGTAAACGCTTGCTTGATCTTTTAGCAATCTGTGATTAGCAAGCGAAAATGTTGAGCCAGCGGTTACTACGGAGGATGGTACCCAGGCTAACTGTTGTGGCCTGTGTGGCCCAAGGGCTATAGAGACTGAGATGGGCACGTAATTCATTGTCAGATCGCCAATCAAATTTAAGATAGAGTATAATCAGTGCAGTCTATATTAAGTGTGATTGATGCCTGTATTTAGAATAAAGCGAATCAAGCCTGCTTGAATTCAATTTACATGTAATTCGTAGCCACTGCCATTCTGAATTTAGAGTATGCACAGTGGTAACTGTTCCCCTACGTGTAGGTCCCCAGTCATGTTTCCTGCTCCTCAAATTTCAAGCTACGTGTTTCCAGGGCTGTCTCCAGGACCCATCCCTCTCTATGGACATTAGCTTGTTGGGACGGACTTAAATTTCCCCTCCAGCCGTCCCATAAATCTTCACTTCATGACATGAAATTGATGATTGTTAAGCTTAAAATGACAGATTTAACAATGAAAACTAACAACATGGGCTCCCAAACAATGAATAGGAGGACGGAAAAAAATATAAATCTGGAGACAACCCTGTGTGTTCCTCACCCTACATGTATCCCTTCTCCTGCTGACCCCCTACATTCTGTTCTCTCTTCTCCCTTCTCTCATTCTTTCGTGCTGCTTCCATGGTTCAGCCTCTTTTGTTTGTTCAGCGCTCCTCGGACGAGGACCAGATAGAGGCAGCAGAGAAAGAAGAGGGGGAAGGTAACAAACCTTTTTTTTTTACATTCCAAAAGAGACTTAATAGAAACTCACCACAAAAGCTTACCACAATTTCCAAACATTTACTGACGAAAAGAAAACTAGAAAGAACCCTGTTAACATCTCAAAAACCCACTCATTGAAGAAAAAGTGGGACACTTTGTCTTTCAAACCCAAATAAAAGAGCTTAAATTGTATTCCGCAGCAGTTCTTAGAATAGTCACTTGTTCTGCTTGTCACCATTGTTAGCTTGCACTGTCAGTTTACTTTTTCTATTGTGTCATGTTGCAATTAGCCCTCGGGCAAGGACGGATATTCACGCCTTCTGATTTTCGACCGTGTCGATTATTGTTGCAGCTGCAGCTCACACAGAACCAGGCGACTCCTCGGATTTTGCTCCCACCGTCGTCAGAAGTCCGCTCACAGAGTTCACGGTAAGTCTCATATAGTGCTACATACCTAAAAATGGGACCTGGACTGGACTTGTATTGTAAAAACGTTTATGTTCAAGTGAAAAAAAATAAAAAATTCAGGAACCAAGCGTCCATGATAATTCAGGAACCAAGACTTGCAATAAATTATCCTCTGTCAGTGACTAAAGAGAAGAACTGGAGGACCAGGTTTTATACCAGAACTCTGAACTGTTGGTCACCCCAACCAATCAAACGCATTGAAACTCAGATTCAAATCAGCCATTTCCAGACAAATCCCTTGCTAAGTTGCGTTAAGGACTAAATCTGACAAAACAAACTTGCCAGTGAGATGGTGGAAGGTGTCAGCTTCCAAAAGATGTTTTCAGATTGACAATTTTGGCACTGTGGAAGTGATTGAATCTGTCCGCGATTTAACGTTGAGAGAAAAGTAGTAGAAACTATTTTTTTCTAAACATAAAAGAAGACAATCTTAGGATGGTTCAATAGAAGACGAAGCCAAGTCAACGTTGTATGCTAATGAGTCAATTAGCTCCTATTATTTTAGTACAGGAGCTTATGTTGTTCGCCCTCAGGTTTTTTGGCGTATCTTATTACCTGGATGTGTAACCTTCATTGACACATGACCTGTTGACCTTTGACATGCAGGGTCACCAGGATGTGATAATTGCGGCTGATTGGATGGCGGACGGTAAGCAGGTGGTGACGGCATCATGGGATAGGACGGCCCAGCTGTATGACCTTGAGACAACAGAGCTGGTGCAGTCACTCACAGGTGGGCTCTCAAAGGGGTTACCAGCTTACCTCTGTTTCAAGGAGAATAATGGATGTGGAAATACTGGTCTTTTCTATCAAAGTTGGCATCACCCTACCAATGACCTTCAGTCGAATGTGTCAATCGCTAGAAAGTTGCCAAATTCCCAAATTATTTTTTCGTCTGGAAATCTACCCTGTTACATTAGACGGGCTTCATTGACCAACAAAGATATCATATGCTATGGTATTTTTTTCTGTTGTTCAGTAATAATCTGCGTAGAGGTGACTGTATGCTGTCCAATCTGATATGTGTCCAAAGTTGTGAGGCTTCAAAAGGGTATTGAATATCTGGGGGCTGGCATGGGGCGTCCCTTTCCCGGACCTTCCAGTCTAGCTTGGTGATAAGGGATTTATTAACTACTCAACCTAGCAACTTTTATCAGTACAACAGCTGTTTTTCATGGTGTATAATTTTTACCCCACCCAGGCCATGACCAGGAGCTAACCAACTGCTCAACCCACCCCACCCAGCGTCTCGTCGTGACCTCCTCCAAGGACAGTACCTTTCGCTTGTGGGACTTTCGGGATCCTTCTATCCACTCTGTCAACGTGTTCCAGGGGCACACCGAGTAAGTGTTACGTTACGTAGTCCTGGAATTCCACTCTTTTTGCTGCCTTTGTATTCAATGTATTTCAGCATCTGACTCACAACAACTCTGGCTATTGAAACAGAGTCAAGTGCTGCCCTATGCACCAGATATGGTGCAGGAAGGACTTTAACTTTTTTAAAGTTTGAACTGGACCAAGCTACTTTTCAGGAATTGTAGAATCTTACAGGAATACCATTTAGAAAAGATATTAGACATGTATGTAGTTGTTCCTGTCATCTCAACACTGCTTTATGTTTGCAGTACGGTGAACTCTGTGACCTTTACGAGCGGCGACAACGTCGTGAGCGGAAGCGACGACCGGACTGTGAAGGTCTGGGACCTGAAGAACATGCGGTCGCCCCTAGCAACCATCAGAACGGACTCCGCCATCAACCGGTAGGAACCAGTTCATGTCTTTATTTATTTCTGTGTTATTTAGAAATCCATAACCCCATGAGACACTACCGTGGTCTGACATTTTGAGGGATGAATTTTGTGACTTAAAGTTTTCCTTCTGTCACTGCCTTATTCTAAAGCCAAATATTATCTTTTTATAAGATTTCTGAAGGGTTACAGGGTTCTCCACAGAAAGAAACACCCCTATGTTGGTTTAAAGACAGCATAGGGGTCCAGATCACAGCATAGGAGGCCCTATGCTGAGACTATGCTGGCGAGAACACTAGTAAACAATAACAACACAATCATGTGCCTCCTTGTCCCCAGAATCTCGGTGTCCCCTCTGCACAAGGTCATCGCCATCCCCCACGACAACCGCCACATCCGACTGTTTGACCTTCAGGGCGTCCGCCTGGCCAGACTGCCGCGCAGCAACAGAACGGTAAGGGGCTCTTCTTTTGTGTAGCTTTGGCAGTCCAGTGGTCAGTTGTTCCAGTTTTTCTTGCATCTAGACCTGAAGTTTGAATCCCTGTTTTCGCTCAACTGACGTGCATGCTACTGCAACTGGAAAGGCATCTTTTCTTGGTCCTTTGAGGAAACTTCTACCAGAAAGCTAAAGAAACACATTGAAAAGTCAACCTGTCTTGAAAATAAACAATTCATTATTATATCATATAGTACTGTCAATCTCGAAATATGCTCCATTCTATTTCATTTTTTTTTCTACAGAAATCATCACACTGCAAATGTCTGTGTTTGTGCTACTGTAACAGTATCGTTATGACGGCTAACTTAAAACACCAGAAAAAAATCTTTTCAATACGTACAGGGAAATTAAATGTTTAAAAAAATAAAGAAATCTACACTATTTCTTTCCCTGCAGGGTCACCATCGTATGGTATGCGGCATGGCATGGTACGACGAGAACCCAGCGTGCAACCTCTTCTCCTGCGGGTTCGACAGACAGGTGATCGGGTGGCAGATCATAACAGCGTTAGCATAAACAACTGGGAGATGGAGTTTTAGAATGAAATCTCTGGTAGCTCACCCATGATTTCTCAGGGGTTGAGCAAGGAATTACAGTTTGGTAAGTTTTGTGGAACTGTCGTAAAATACATCCACATCTGAAAGTTTTAGCAGCACTACTTTTTCATGAAGTAGGGAAGAAAGTTCTGGGATGCACATGTCTAGAAGAATGTTTTCCAGATTGATTTCTCTGGTAACTCACCCATACTTTATCAGGGTTTTGAGCCGGAATGGACAGTTCGGTACTACAAGTCGTGGAACTGAAAAGACATTCACAATTGAAAGATCTCATGAACTACTTTTCATGAAATAGACTAAGTGAAGAAAATTCAGAAAATGGACAGGAAGGAACATTGAATTCTGCAATGCAGCTGGTACTAGTTAACTACAGAATGCAGCTATAAAACTTGTCATGTGGTGAAACGCATCATGAAATATGTTGAAACTTGCCCAGCTAAGAGAAGTGAGAAAATTGAAGACAAATTATTCAAATCAAAACTGGATAAAGTCAGTAAGTGCTGCACTAGAATGTTGACAAATTTTGTTATTGGTAAGAACAGAGAAAAACCTTTTTTGAGACTGTTAAAAGAACGGTTAAAAGTTGTATATATATATTCTTAGTCGTCTTTGTGCATTACAAACTTCTGTGAGGTCCATTTGTAAATGATGTAAAGTGTTTTAAAAAGATTTAGAAACCTACTTGTAGTGCTGTCCCATTTGACTTCAAGGGAGGGTAGTCAGAATTTTCTTTGTCACAATGAAAAAGTGGGAAAGATAATAAGTACAGTTGCTGACATAGGCATATGTATCATAATAGAAAAAAAGACATTTGTGGCACTTGTGTAATGCAAACTCCCTTCCATATTGTAATATGTATGATACTATGTTTTGGGGTAGGTGTTTGTTCAAGTGTATGTAACATAGTAAGATGAACCTGTAATAGTTCCTGAATGAAAAAAACAAACTTGTATCAATGACTTGACTAATTCCAATGTTCTTGCTCAGATATAGCCAATGCAAGTAGCACTGTAGATCTCAGCATATACTAATAACAACATATAATGCTTGTAGATTATCTTTGTTTACTTAAAGGTTAAGTGGATGTCATGTTTTGTATGTACATGTACATGTACTTGCTACATTGGATATTTTGTGAACATTTCTAACTTGATGATTGTGATGTTCTTGTCAATGTCAAATGTAGGGTCTGTACAACTTCTTTTATGTATCATGAAGAATCAGAATCTGATATGTTTGGTGTAGCAAAACTAAGATTCAGAAAAAAATGCT